>NC_137110.1:29520464-30020464 GCF_949357685.1 Gobio gobio | reverse complement strand
TACTTTTGAAGCCCACATCAAGCATCTGTTTAAGTTGGGATTCCATTCTGACCACCAGGTTGGTGACTGATGTGGAAAGTGGAATGTCCTGATCAGAGAAAGCAATGCTGGTGATAACGGATTTCCGGACCAGTCTTGGAGCTGTTTAGCTGCAGAAAGTTTTGCTTCATCCACGCCTTTATCTCATCCAGGCAAATGATCAAAGTGGATGGAATGAGGTCAGCAGAGGGGGAAGAATTTGTCCTTAGGTAAAGTTGAGTGTCATCAGCATAGCAGTGAAAAGAAATCCCATGCCGGCTGATGACACGGCCAAGGGGGAGCATGTAGAGGATGAACAGGATGGGGCCGAGCACTGAGCCTTGAGGGACACCCCAGGTGACGTTGTGAGACAGGGATGTAGCTTCTTCCAACGCAACATACACTCACCTAAAGGATTATTAGGAACACCATACTGATACTGTGTTTGACCCCCTTTCGCCTTCAAAACTGCCTTAATTCTACGTGGCATTGATTCAACAAGGTGCTGAAAGCATTCTTTAGAAATGTTGGCCCATATTGATAGGATAGCATCTTGCAGTTGATGGAGATTTGTGGGATGCACATTCAGGGCACGAAGCTCCCGTTCCACCACATCCCAAAGATGCTCTATTGGGTTGAGATCTTGTGACTGTGGGGGCCATTTTAGTAAAGTGAACTCATTGTCATGTTCAAGAAACCAATTTGAAATGATTCGAGCTTTGTGACATGGTGGATTATCCTGCTGGAAGTAGCCATCAGAGGATGGGTACATGGTGGTCATATGGATGAACATGATCAGAAACAATGCTCAGGTAGGCTGTGGCATTAAAACTATGCCCAATTGGCAATAAGGGGCCTAAAGTGTGCCAAGAAAACATCCCCCACACCATTACACCACCAGCCTGCACAGTGGTAACAAGCCATGATGGATCCATGTTCTCGTTCTGTTTACGCCAAATTCTGACTCTACCATCTGAATGTCTCAACAGAAATCGCGACTCATCAGACCAGGCAACATTTTTCCAGTCTTCAACTGTCCAATTTTGCTGAGCTCGTGTAAATTGTAGCCTCTTTTTCCTATTTGTAGTGGAGATGAGTGGTACCCGGTGGGGTCATCTGCTGTTGTAGTCCATCCGCCTCAAGGTTGTGCATGTTGTGGCTTCACAAATGCTTTGCTGCATACCTAGGTTGTAACGAGTGGTTATTTCAGTCAAAGTTGCTCTTCTATCAGCTTGAATCAGTCGGCCCATTCTCCTCTGACCTCTAGCATCAACAAGGCATTTTCGCCCACAGGACTGCCGCATACTGGATCTTTTTCCCTTTTCACACCATTCTTTGTAAACCCTAGAAATGGTTGTGCGTGAAAATCCCAGTAACTGAGCAGATTGTGAAATACTCAGAACGGCCCGTCTGACACCAACAACCATGCCCCGCTCAAAATTGCTTAAATCACCTTTCTTTCCCATTCTGACATTCAGTTTGGAGTTCAGGAGATTGTCTTGACCAGGACCACACCCCTAAATGCATTGAAGCAACTGCCATGTGATTGATTGATTAGATAATTGCATTAATGAGAAATTGAACAGGTGTTCCTAATAATCCTTTAGGTGAGTGTATTCAGTTCTCCCAGTGAGATACGATGAGAACCAGTTGTAGACAGAGTCAGAGAGCCCGATGGTGGAATGTAAATGGTAAAATGGTAAATGGACTGCATTTATATAACGCTTTTAACAGACCTACGGCCATCCAAAGCGCTTTACATTTGCCTCACATTCACCCATTCATACACTCATTCACACACCGACGGCGGTGTCAGCCATGCAAGGCGCCATCCAGCTCGTCGGGAGCAGAAATTTCTCATAAAGATTGTTTTGTTTTAAATGGACCTGAAGCTGTGCAGAAACAACTTTTTCCAGAACCTTAGAGAGGAATGGAAGGTTGGAGATGGGTCTGTAGTAGGGCTGTCACTTTATGTTCGAAAATCGATTGCACAATCGATCGGACCAACCAACACAAGTTTCGAAAACGAAAATAGAGAATCGATTTTAACCAAATATGTACACTATAATTTTTTAACCAATTAAACAAATAAAAAAGTTATTAACAGGTATTATTAATATGTTGAAATGTTTTTAAAACTTGCATGAGGTCATATTGTGACAATGCTGTGTGCGTAGAAAAGAATGAGCGCCATTTCCTCCAGAATGGAGAGCAGCTTTCTCATTCCTCTCAGCGCTGCTCGCTCAACCCGAAATGCCCTTTGTGACATGCTGGAACAAATATAGGTCTATCTGAAATAAATGGCTATAGGGCTGCCCCAACTAAAGCTTTTTTCCTAGTAGGGTAGTTGTTCATTTAAGCCGTTGTTCACACGGAGCCAGCGCCTCCATGTCATTGTATGCTATATTTTCTTATTATTTATTAAATCAATGCAATATTAGTCGATAAAACAATTTATTAAAATTAAGAAACAATTTATATAAAACGAAATTCACTTTAAATAAATTTTTTAAGTGGTCAAAATTTCTGACCCCCATATTTCCCATCTTATGTGTCCTGTTCAATTGTAGCTAATACTCAAGGTATCCTAAATTAAATTTAAAAATAACATTATTATATTTAATATTTTTAATTAATTAAATATATTTATATTTAACATATAAAACTAAATATGTGTTTTAATGCTACAACAAGTAGGCTACAGTACAGATAAAGTTCCTGTCAGCGCGGCATTTTGAGCGGATGAGGTTTTACCGGTGAGCGGTTAATGAGTGGAGCTCCGCACATGCTCTGGTGAGGTAGGTGGGGTTTTTTTTTGTTAATTTTATTTCCTGTCGCTGTGCAGGCTCTTTTATTGTAGGCTATAGGACTGTGTAAACGCTCAATTACCCTTTTATTTAAAGGTTTAATGTAGGCCATAGTCAATTGCATTACGATTGCAAGAAGAATCAACCATGTCAAAAATGCGATGTGCAGTGAAATGACCCTCCCCCTCTTAAAATAAAAAACAAAACAGAAAGAAACACAGTACCCCCAACCTAAAACATTTTCCCATGCCCTGGTAGGCTTTGCGAAGCTAAAAAAGAAAATGTACGCGCATATATAGGCTAGTTTAAATTGGCTGCTACGAAAATTAGAATGGAGGACAACGGCGATCAACATGTGGGACACGAAAGACGAGTGATAACTCCTAATAACTTAAGGAGTTCCATATGGAAGCACTTTGGGTTTTGGACTGTCGGTCAAACTATGAAGAGGGACAAAGTGGTATGCAAACTGTGCGATCGTGAGTTCCCATATCACAGCAGCACTACAACTATGAGGGGGCATATGCAGCTTCATCATCCAGATGAATACAAAGACCTAGACACGGTAGAGCCACCTGCTAAACAGCAAAGACTGACAAACTTTTTTCTCCCGTCTGCACCTCTACCTGCTGCACGGAAAGAAGCTATAAACTCGAATCTCGCAAAGTTCATTTGTCGAGATATGAGGCCAATCAGCATAGTGGAGGGTGAAGGTTTCATTGATTTTGTTAATGAACTTGAGCCGAGATACATTATTCCTAGCCGGACCACAGTAACTAAGAAGATCGCGAAAATCTATGACACTAGTCGTGAAAACATGCATATCAGATTTTGCGTGGCAAAAACGTTGCTCTGACTACCAATGGATGGAGTTCCCTCGCTACAGAAGCATAACATCACAGTGACAGCACACGTCATTTCAGAGACTTGGGAACTCCACGATTTTGTACTGCAAACAAAGCAGCTGAGAGGTAGCCATACAGCAGAGAATGTTGCAGAGTGCATCACAGGCATTTTGAGGGATTTCACAATACAGCCCGATTCAGTTGTCGCAGTCACTACTGATAATGCACTTAATTATGTTAATGCAGTGGAGCAGCACCTGGGTGCTGTTAACATACCGTGTCTGGCCCACACAATCAACCTGGCTGTACGCAAGGGGTTAGATGTCAGAGCCATAGACACAACTCTTGCTAGACTAAGAAAAACTGCCGCTCATTTTCACAGATCCACTACAGACAGCAGCCTCTTGGAGAATAAGCAGCGCATGCTAGGCCTAAAGCCAGATAAACTAATCAATGATTGTGTGACACGATGGAACTCTACACTGTAAAAAATAAAATTACCATTCGTCCAGCATACTGTGTTTTTTGAATCCCATATATTAGGAATTGTGAATAACTGTGACTCTACATAAAAATACCTGTTAGTCCAACAAAATTCTCCAAAATGTCACTGCTACATGTTAAACAAAGTTTTCTGGACAAACATTTTTCTGTTGAGCAGCAACACTAAGATCTATAGTTTGCGCATGCGTGATGAGGCAGAAAATGGCGCCGAATGCACAGGGTTTCCTTCTCCATTTTGTGCGGTAGCGCCTCATTTTCTCTGTGCCATGTGGAAGTCTGCTCATCCTGCTTCTTTGAGGATCTAAAATTGCCATACGGCTGTAGGTAAGTATTAATATTACTTTTAATTTTATGCATTTCAGTTAAGTTATCAGGATACCAGCGCGAATTCAGTACATCCTGCTCATATTACGTGGCAATACCAAGTAAATAATAAAATAATTGTAACGTTACACATAATAAAAGTTTCAATACAATAGCCAAGATAAAGGAAACTGAAATTAACGAGTAACATGTCTGTTTACCATACAATGATTCAAGTTATTTGTTGTTAGTTAAGGTTGGTTCTTTCTTTTTTTTTGTCTCTAGATGGCGCTAATTTGCTGATTGTGTATCTGCGCATTTGTAATAGAGAAAGACAGCGGACATTTACGTGGAAATATTTAACCAGTGAGGTACGTTAGAACGTATAATGTGTAAATGTTTAATCTTTAAGCCTCACATGCACAATGTATGGATAGATAAACTTGTATGCAACTGTATTTTAGCCGTTTCTATGTGCTGTTTCATCGTTATTTGTCACACGCATGTGTATACATGTAACGTTATGTCTATGTATAGAACAGATCATTCTTTAAAAAAAACATCCAGAGATCTTCTTTGTACATCATGATTTTAAATATTGGGACAAAGATAAAATGTGTTCTAAAACTGTAGAATATGACTCTTAAATGCATTGCATTTTAACTTTATTTTTGTATAATAATTTTAATTAAAATAAGGTTGTGATTTGTTCAGCAGTTCAAATGAAGACGTTCTTCTGAAGCATTATCAGCTGCATCACCAAAGACTTTCATACAGGTTGCGTTTGTATTTTCAGAACTGCAGGTGCTTTAAGATCCCACCTATCTAAATCACACCCCATCAGTGACACAGTGAATCGAGAACTTTCGACTTTTAATTGTGAATTCCGAGAAATTTGTAATAAGATAATTTTTTTGGGTCACCTTTTCAATCATCTTAAACGCAGAGAAACTGTTCAGTGTCCCTTTAAAGGATGTAGATTTAAAACAAACAATCGACCAACATTCAGCTCTCATAAAAGCAGAAATTATAGGAATTATACATTAAATGACTTTCGAACTGCAATACAAACTATCTCCGACTATCTCTTAACTATTTAAAGCAGAGATGTCCAAACCTGCTCTTGTAGGGCCAATGTCCTGCAGAGTGTAGTTCCAACCTACCTGGAAGTTTCTAGTAATCCTGTGGACCTTTATTATCTGGTTCAGATGTGTTTAATTGGAGTTTAAGCCAAACTCCGCAGCACAGTGACCCATAGAAAAGGATTGGACACCCCTAGTTTAAACTGTTTCCAGATTTGGTGTTTTCTGCTTATTATTTACTTGTTCTAGACCTAGAACCTTTGTGTTAACTGTTTTATTTTAATGTTCACTTTTGAAGGTATTTTGCGTTACAAACTATCTACCACTACAAAGTTGAAAACTAGTCTAATGCATAGTCTGTTCATAGTCTTAAAACATTAAAATGACACTTGCTTTTTACTTTGTTCCCATTTTTTTTTTAAATAAAACACTAACAACTTTAATTCTAAACTAAAATATTTTCTTATTGTGTTTGTGTCACAGGAAACTGAAGATGGGACAAAAGGGGTCTATGTTGGCATTCTTTATGTGTTAGAAGATAACACCCAAACAACAATAATAATTATAATAATTTGTTACATTTATATAGCGCTTTTCTAGGCACTCAAAGCGCTTTACATATAGAAGGGGGAATCTCCTCAACCACCACCAATGTGCAGCATCCACCTGGATGATGCGACGGCAGCCATATTGCGCCAGAACGCCCACCACACACCAGCTGATTGGTGGAGAGGAGACAGAGTGATGAAGCCAATCTGTATATATGGGGATGATTAGGAGGCCATGATGGAGAGGGTCCAATGGGCAAATTTGGCCAGGATGCCGGGGTTACACCTCTACTCTTTATCGAAGGACATCCTGGGATTTTTAATGACCACAGAGAGTCAGGACCTCGGTTTAACGTCTCATCCGAAGGACGGTGCTTGTTACAGTATAGTGTCCCATTCACTATACTGGGGTCTTAGGACCCACACAGACCACAGGGTGAGCACCCCCTGCTGGCCTCACTAACACCTCTACCAGCAGCTACCTGGTTTTCCCAGTTGGTCTCCCATCCAGGTACTAACCAGGCTCAGCCCTGCTTAGCTTCAGTGGGAAACCAGTCTTGGGCTGCAGGGTGATCCAGAACATTTGCTGTTGTACTGGAGGAGGTTGTTGTTCTGGAAGATATCCCTGATCCGTCTACTGCTCTGGCATACCTGTTTGGCCCTCTCTATGCTCTCAACTTTTCCTATCCCAAAAACCTCAAGTACACTTTTGATACGATTCAGAATGTGTTCATGGAGCTTGGGTCTGGATGCACGAAACTCGTGCTTTCTCTTAACAAACTGTTATAAGTAAAAACGGAACCGTGTGGTGGCATACCTTGTCACCAACAAAGAGCTTTTTTTTCTGTTAGAAAAATGGTTGTTGGTGAGGCATAGTTGGACCAGTGTTTCCAGTTTGAATTTTAAAAAAAAGTTAAGACGACATTTGTCAAGACATTAAGAATACAAAAAAGCATTGAAGTTTTATAAAGACTGTTTAAATGGACAGTTTACTCAGTTTGTTACTCAGTTTTACTGTATGAAAACTGTGCCTTGCAGTGTTGTGGATACTTTCATTTCATGTCTTTCATTTCAGTTAAACAAATTTCAAGCTCTTTTACAATGTAAAACTCTGTCTGCACTCACATATTGATACTCCTTTTTTTTTCTTGTCAACAAGTTCCAAAATAAGATCTCAAGTGCAGTTTAATATTGTTGAATGCATCTGGCATTGAGTGACCTGTTTGTATATGCTTTGTCCTAAAGGCATTTGAAGTAAATTTGGACAAATGTTCCCTTGTCTACATTTTAGTTTAAATTGTTAATTAAAGGGATAGTTTGGCTAAAAATGAAACATTTGTCATCATTTACTCACCAGCATGTTGTTTCAAACTTGTATGAGTGTCTTTCTTCTGTTGAACACTGAAGATATTTTGAACAATGTTGGTAACCAGACAGTTGACAGTAGCTATTGACTTGCTGTACATAGTATTTTTTTTCCTACTATGGAAGTCAATGGGTGCCGTCAACTGATTGGTTACCAACATTCTTTTAATTATCATAATTTGTGTATAACAGAAGAAAGACATACATACAAGTTTGGAACAATATGAGGGTAAGTAAATGATGACAAATTTTTCACTTTTGGGTGAACTATGCCTTTAAGAATTCTAACATTTCACTAAATAATACAGTTGTTACAATGTATGTGCTTTTTACAACTGAATAAACTGATAAAGGAATTCATTTTTTGTCATTTGTAAATTATTTAAAATCACTAAAATAATTGTAGAAAGGATAGTGAGGTCTTTATTTTACTAATTATTTTTTTTCCATCAAGGAAACAGAAAAAAATAAATTAGCTCAACAACAGTAATTGTTGTTTCAGTTGCTGTGACAATAATTTTTTTATTAGCAAAATAAGACAATCAACATTGCATGAACAAACAAATTTACGTAGGCTAAACAAAAAAAATGTTCTGGGAAGAATTCAAAAATAATTGTTGAGACAACGCAAAAGTCTTACTGCATCAAGTTGCCTTACATTTTTACGTTTTCTCAACTATTTTTTTTTTTACAGTGTACCTACGATATGATTTGTAGGGCATCTGAGCAACAAGCAGCAGTGGCAGCCGCGATATTTGACAAAAAAAATATATATTATATTATATATATATAATCTAGAACTGACCACATCTGAGTGGCGTGGTTTGAACAGGTGCGCGAGACACTTAAACCTTTCAAAGTCGCCACCCAAGAGTTGTCCTCATGCAAAAACCCCACATCCTCAGCTGTACTGCCTTTGCAACATATACTTTTGTCCCAAGTTGAAAAAAATCAGGTCAGAGTCAGACAATGAGCCTGGGTTGTGCTTGAGGGAAATGGCCACTAAAATCGAGGCAGATTTGAGCAAACGCTATGACCCCAAAAAGGAAGCGACATTTATGCTTTTGAATAAAGCTGCTTACTTGGATCCTCGGTTTCATCTTTTAATTCATTTATCGGAGGAACAAAGGCAACAAGTGCACGCAAACATTAGAGAGGAATTGGCACTGCAGTCTGGCGACAATGACGAACCCGTGGAGGCGGAGCCATGCAGCTCAAAATCAAACAGGGGAAAGACGGCCTTAACAGCAATGGGGGATATGTTTGGTGACATCTACACAAGGGGCTACGAAAGAGTGAATGACGTCGAAAGCGACCTCTTACAGATGTTGTTGATTTATGAAAAGGAACCACCTTTGCCAGCTGACAGCGACCCGCTTTTGTGGTGGAAGATTGGCAGTTCGAAATACCCCCACCTTGCGCAGCTGGCAATGAAGTACCTGAGTGTCCCTGGAACATCAGTGTGGTCGGAGCGCTTCTTCTCAACAGCTGGGCAAATAGTGAATAAAAAACGCTGCTCTGGACCCCGAAAATGTTGATAGACTTGTTTTCCTGTGCAATAATTTGTAATAGAGCCTTATTTGGACGTTTCATCAGTAACGCCCGCATAGCCTAAGTGTCGGTTACGTTCAATTAAAAAAAACACATGGCCTGTTCATTCAAAGTTTCATTTTGAACTGTTGAATAATTACGTTAAATTATTATCCACACGAACTTCACATTCAGTGTAGGCTAGTACATTTTCAAGCTTTATTTTAAACCTCTTTTCATGGGCTACAATTTTTTTGTTGTTGTTGTGGAATTTATAATCGTAAACACAGCCATATTAAAGCCTGTAGCTAATGTTTTTCTTTGACGTTATGGCAGTCCACTCTGCTTAATGTTTTTTTTCCCCCAGAATGTTGCACTCCTGTTTGTAATTGTGCACAAAATAAATCATCAGAAATATTGCTGACTTGTGCGTCTCAAGCGCCCTCTTTACTTTCATCCTAATGCCCGTCAGTGGATTGGCGTAGGCTATATTTAGCGTTGGAAATGAAAACGTCATTTAAAATCGATTTTAGAATCGATTCAATGAACACTTGTGTCTCAAAAATCGAACAGGATTTTTTTTTACAAAAGTGACAGCCCTAGTCTGTAGTTGTCAGTAATTTCTGGGTCTAAAGTGGGTTTTTTAAGAAGTGGTCTGATGATAGCAGTTTTGAGTGATGAAGGAACATGGCCCGCCTGGAGGGAATGATTAATGATCTTGGTTATAAGGGGACTTAAGACACAGAGGTTAGATTTTTACCAAGGCTGTGGGAAAAGGATCCAGTGCACAGGTGGATGGTTTCATCTTTCTGATGATGTCCTCAACCTCGCGTTGTGTGATGATGGAGAAGCAGCAGAGATGTTGGAAAGTCCCAGGCTGTGGATCGACAGTCTGGACAGGCAGAGAGGAGGTGCTAGAAAGGTGAAAGTGGATGTTGTCTAGTTTGTTCCTAAAAAAGGTCATGAACTTATTGCACCTCTCTTCTATGGCTTCTGAAAAAGAGTGAGTTTGCGGTTTGAGGATGTGGTTTACAGTGGAGAAAAGTTTCTTGGAGTTTCCAGGGTTATTGTTAATGATGCAAGAGTAGAATTGCGACTGAGCATCTCTCAAGGACCTTGTGTATGCCTTCTGATGCTCTCTATAAGCTAGCCTATGAACAGTGAGTCCTGAAAGCTTGAGACGCCTCTCAAGTACACGCCCAACCGTCTTCATCTTCCAGAGTTCGTCTGTGTACCAGGGGGCTGAGCGCGAGAAGGTGACCATTCTAGTTCTGACAGGAGCGTGAAGATCCAGAATGCTGCTCAGAGATTGGTTGTAGAAGTCAACCGACTCCGTGACTGAGGAGAGATCAGCAGAGGAGAGTTGCTGGAGGTCTATAGCTAGAGTGTCTTGGTTAATCTTTTTCAGGTTCCTGAAGCAAATTTGACGAGTATCTTTGGTATGGGAAGAGGGGCGTGGCAGCTCCATTGAGATGGCCTGGTGGTCAGACACACCCAGATCATACACCAAAAGGTTTCTAATATGAGGAGGAAATGACCAAGTCCAGAGTGTGCCCCCTAGAATGAGTGGGGACATCCACATGCTGTTGGAGATTGAGGCAGTCCAATAATTGCAGAAACTCATCTATCAGGTGGCAGGAGGGGGTATCAACATGAATATTAAAATCTCCTAATATTAAAATGTTGGCAGAAGTAGAGCAGAGAGTTGTAAGAAAGTCATGCATCTCAGTGATAAAAACTGAATTTGTTTTGGGAGGCCGATAAATAAGGAGTATTGTCAAAGAAAAAGGGGGTTTACATTTAAAAGCAAGGTATTCAAATGATGACACTGTGGGCAAAGGGAGAAAAGACAGCTCCAATGATTGTCTATGAATTACAGCTAAGCCACCACCACGACCAGTGTCACAGGCTTTCTCCAGGTAGCTGTAACCAGGGGGACAGGCTTAATTTAGTGCTGAGTAAAAGGCAGGCTGATGCCATGTTTCCGTTAAGCACATAAGGTCTAATCCCTTATCCATAATGTGGTCTTGGATGAAAGATGATTTACTTGTGAGGGATTGTGCATTAAAGGGGTGGTAAACCACGATTTCACTATTCTAACTTTAGCTAACATGTAATGTTGCTGCTTGAGCATAAACAACATCTGCAAAGTTACAACGTTCAAAGTTTAAAGCAAAGGGAGATATTTGCTTTTAAAGAAATCAGTTTCTAAGAACTACAGCAAACGGCCAGTAGGCGACTACACACATTCCTCCAGGGTTGGTGACATCAACAGGCTCAATATTTACATAAACCCCTCCTCCGAGAATATTAAATAAGGGGGGGTGAGGCCATTTTGTATCGCGGCGCTGTTGTGGTATAAGTTAGTTAGGCTGGAGTGTTGTTGCCGCGATGCCGAGGAAACGCTGTTATTTTCATCCGGATTGCAGGTCTGGGGTACTTGCTCTGTTCAGCCTTCCTTGGGACGTGGGTGCCTTGCAGAGCGTTTACCATACAGCATGTTATATGCACGTGTGTTTGAGTCAGCGGGGAATCAGGCGCGCGCAGGGGCTCCCTGCAGCACATCTAACATAGGAAAACATCCACCGTCTTCGCGATTTCAATCCCGGATTTGCACAACGTCAGCTGCGTGAAAAAAACACTGCCGGTGCGTGGATGCACGACGCGCGCGCTGCACATTTCACGGAGGACAACACGATCTTCCACAAACTTTGCGAGTTCAATACAGGATATGCACAACGGCTTGTCCTGAAAGCTGGATTTACAAACAAAAGCTGTTCACGGGCCACAACCTGTAAGTCTGATTTATTTTTCATCGATGTGTTTTCCTGTAATAGGTTGTAGCAAGGAAGTAAACAGATGACAATGCTGTTCTGCAAACCAGTCTGTTAAATGCTCATTCATACTTAACGTTATCCGACGAACACCTAACGTTACAAACACTAACGTTAAAATCTCAACAGCGAACCTGGCATTAGTGTAAATGATTCTTTGATTAGAGCTTTTATGTATTGTTTATCTACAGGCATGCTAAACATGGTTCTGTGTGTGATTTGGCTAACTTACTAGTTAAAGCCAGTGCTTAGTGTTTGTTTTGGGTTAGTTCTTGCGACAGATATTTGGCTGTAATCATTCTAAAAATACAAAAGTTAAAGTGCCATTCAGTAGCGATCATTATAGATCCGCAGTCTTTACTCTTGAGGACTGAACAGGTTCTGCTCGATCATCTTCACTCAAATGTTCTGGGTCTGATTCGGGCTCAGATGGTTTTATTGACGCCGTTGTTTCTAACACTGACCAAAGCAAGCACAGCCTCCGGTAAGGGGCGTGACGTTTCCAACATACGTGCACTGCGGTTAGCGAATCACAACACACTGGGCCAGCTAACCAATCAGAGCCCACTGCGTATTTTTGAGGGACTGGCTTCATACAACCCGGAAAGCATCAGACCGTTTTACAAGGAGGGACAGAGCAGTGTAGAATAAAGGTCAAATATATTAAAAATTAAGTCTAATATTTTTAAAAAATAATTTTTTTTTAAAACGAAGCATGAACACATGTTACAGTGCACCCCACAAACACAGTCAAGCCTTCAAAAGAATGTGTTTTACCACCCCTTTAAAAAGTTCCATTTTGAGCGTTGATGGGGTGATGAATCTCGTTATTGGCCTTAATACACTAAAATCCACTCCACGTTTTCTGTCATGCTCTGTGCTAAAAGATCTTGCGTGTTTCCCATGCAGTCCAGCTTAAATTGCAGAGATCTCGCGGTGTTTCCCGTATTACAGAGAGCAACACTGTTCTGATGACGCGGTAGATGTGCGACAGTGGTCCAGATCGATGGGATGGCCGAAGCAGAGTGTTCAGGCTGATGGTAAACAAGCCCACAACGAGAGCCTCTATGGATGTGGTCGGCCATGTTCCTTAATGACTGCAATGCACGCCGGAATGGTGCAGTTGTTGAAATTTAGCAGCTGCGGGATGGAATATTTGAGCTTCATGACGGCCACTGGAAGGTTTTGACTAGCGCTAGGCATTAGCCAAACACAGAGCTGGAACACTGTCAGGCACAGCGAGAAGATGGCTCATGTCATGGTATGGACCAACTCCCAGCAGCCCTTGCAGACCACTGCAAGGGCAGCGGTCCTAGGCTCGAGGGCAAACTGCAACGGGACAGCTGATGGGGATCACCAGCAAACAGCCGATATTTAGAAGAGATATCAATAGGTGAGTAAATGTCCTTCAGATTAGAAGCAAGCCGTAACAATCCATAAAAAAAGGTATTAGACGTATTTAGACGTAACAATGGGAGTCCTCTCCTGTCATGAGTAAAATCCATTCTACTGCCAACGACCAACTGTAAACAGCCGAGTGGAGTCATCTGAGACGATAAGATCCAAGCAACGGTCCCAATATTAGTGCTGACTGATTTTACTAGTTACGGTCAAAAAAATAAAAATAAAATCTAAATCTAACATTACAGTTTAAACCAAAGTCGGGTGGAAAAGCGTCGAACAGACAACGCCAGCGTCCTCTCCCCCTCGTTGCTAGGCAACCAATGAACCAAGAAATGACCGAAGAGCTTAACTAATGTTAGCAAGATTTTAATAATGCATTAGTAAATGTCGAAATTAACATTAACAAAGATAAAAAAATGCTTTATAAGTGCAGTTCATTATTAGTTCATGTTAACTAATGTTAACTAATGAACCTTATTGTAAAGTGTTACCATTACATAGTGTTAGTATTTTTATTACATTAAGACGCATCTAAATTCTACTGTAGTAATTTATTTGTCAAGTTAAACCGAACTTAAATTTTGACGTGTTGATGTGAAGACCTTTGAGTTTGATATGTCGTTGATAGTTTTTCTCAAATTAAACTGTAAAATGCTCATGAAGTGACTCTCAGAGCAGCTCTCTGCAACATTCATTCACACAGAGACACGCAGGATTCGTATTAAAATAGTCTTTTTGCATTATAATATTCAGACACTAATCTATATTACCAGATGCGTTCTCGGGTACAGAAATTTGGTACTGATTGATTTCATGTGAATCGGTACTCCGTAGTACCAACGTAATTCGGTCGGTGCCCTTAAAAGTACAGAGTTCGGTACCCAACCCTAACTAGTAGATGAGGAGCACTTACATATAGTCATTTCCACTCCCTAATATATGGAAAAAGTAGGAAGTCACAGTCTCATCAAAAGCAAAAACTTTTCTTCAAATTGTGACTGAATTACACAGAAAGCAAGTAAAGAGTGCTCCTTTTATAATAACTGAAGCCAGGGCTCCAGACTACGACCAAATGGTTGCATTTTGCGACCTTTTTTCCTGCTGGTGCGACTGAATTTGGTTAGAGGTTGCACTGGTGCGACCACCGCGGTGCCCAACTGATAAGAGCTGCCATTTCTGTTACATATGAGAAGCATAGAACGGAACAGCGCTACTTGTTTGAGCTGTGCTGTGTGGATCGTTTATCAGCTCGGAGCAATAATAGACAGCGCAAGCTCATACACGGGCCAATCTCGATCACGAGACACTGTTACTAAACAGTGCTGGGAGATCCAGTGAGAAAGCGATTGAATTCACCACCGTATTTATAACATCGCTACTGCAAGACCTAGTGGGAAGCGTTTGGTGCAGAATTCTCTGTTATAAACCACAGATCAGTTCAAACAGCGCTGACGTGGAAACCAGGAGAAACATTGAAACATTCAGTCCACAAATCATAAAAATTCATCATGGATTTAATATAGTAACACTTATTTTGGAAGAAATAGATTAATGTTTTTTATTTTCTTTTTCTTTTATTTTACATTATTCATCTCGTACAACCTTTTGAGAGTGAAATTCAAGCACTTTTCAAGTTTCACACTTTGCCCAGCACTTAAAAGCTCTAACTATCATCCAATTTTAATTTTAGTGTGATGATTTGTAAAACTAAACGTTTAAAAGGTGTAGGGCACTTTATGGCAAAAAACCACTTGTATTTATAAAAATAAATTTTAATAAATAAATATATATATAGTTCATTTTAATGAAAATTTTAAATTAAATTAACTTTGATTAAAAATCCCCTCAGCGCTACCAAATCAGGTGTTGGCGCCACCATCTGTAGAAATTGGTGACAGCGGTGCTACTGCTCTAAAATGCTGGCAGCCCTGTTATGAGTATTTGTATGTGAAAACTCTCAAAAGCATGAAACAGTATGTGTTCAGTATGACCAAATAGTTGTGCATTTCTAAGCTTAACTGTATCCTTTGCTGTATGGAACAATCAGACATGTCATATAATCGGTAACATCATGATTCTGTAAATGCAGCTGACTCATCCAGAAAGAATTTCTCAAGATCCTGAACCAAATTTCATTAACTATACATTTTATCGCACATCACTGTGCTCACTCACCCTTGTCGTGGTGGTGCCAGCCGCCGGTGTAGTAATCGTGCAACACCTGAGGAGAGCTCCATGTGTCCAGCAGGTAGTCCACCTGATGCTGCTTCCTCCATGTCAGACTCTGACAAAGGATCTCCCGAGCCTTATCTATGTTGAAGTCCCGTGCACGCAGGAACCGTAGAATATGCTCATCTTTTGGAATCTGAGTGGAAAGGAGGACCAACAACTAAGCTAAACAGGTGGGTTTGTTGACTGCCAATTACTAAGGGTGTGTTCACACTTATCTACTGCAGTATTTCCTCTCTCGCTCAGTTGAAAATGTAGTTAACACTAGGGATGCAACAATACAGTTAGTCCACGGTTCAAAACATACCTCGGTTTTTACCCATGGTTTTCGGTTCGGTTCGGTTCTGATGGCTTGTCACATAAATGTTTTGTTATTCTATTCTTAGGCGACAGGAACCGCAAGAGGTTAAAGAGAAAAAAGACTATTTTTTTATTGCAATACTCTTTCTTTATTTTACTTAAAAGAATTGAAAAACCTTACTTAAACTTAAAACTTTACATAAAAAAAACCCTTGTACACATTCCTAGTGTATTGGATAATATAAAATAAATATATATAAAGATTTACACTGGCAGCTCAGAGCTGTACAGCAGCATTTAAGTATGAAATTGAATGAAGGAATGTAAAAATAAAACACTACATAGACTTCACTATAAAATATACACTGATTCTTAGCTACTGTATTAGTTTTTCAGTCAAGAGCAGTGAGTGATTTTCTCTCTTTTGTTGTTGTATTAACATTAAAGGGATATTTCACTCAAAACTGAAAATTCTGTCATCGAGAAATGAATACAGGTTTGAAACAATATTAGAGTGAGTAAATAATGACAATTTTATAGGTGAACTGTCCCTTTAAGGACCGCGTGTTCAATGTCTGCGCTGCTGTCAGTTTAAGACCTCTACACATCTAATATAGACACGATTGCGATTTTACTTTCACTTTAGACATAACCGACTGTGTTTATGTTAACCTTGTGTGTATTTGACAGTATTAGCGCAGTAAGACGACTACTTAGTTCAGTATTCACGTGTTTGACAGGCTTTTAGTGCGCGCGCTCTGAAAAGCGCATGTTAAAACCGCACACGCGAATGAAACCGGCAAGGCTTTAAAACGCATGCAAATAATGAACTTTCATGATTGTGAATAACTATAGTGTTCCGTGTGAATAACTCTAACACTAACGTGTGATGTGAATGTATGTCGCGTTGTTCAGGATGGAGGCAAATTATAGAATTTGTAGAAAAATAATTAATTAAATGCGAAACCGAAAAAAACGCAATTCACAAGCGCGTATTGAACCGTGAATGCCGTACCGAACGGTTCAATATTATATTGAGAATTGTGGCATCCCTAGTTAACACCCTGTCATGCATAGGGGAAAAAAAAAAACGTCATATACTGCAAAACCGGTATAATTTAGAAAAATACAGTGATATAAATGTTTGGTCATACCGCCCAGCACTAATGAACAATACTTCTTAGTTAATGTTAATCTCAACATTTTTAAGATCCAAAGTTGTATCGGTTACCATTAGCTAATGCATTAGGAACTAACATGAACTTTATTAACTAACATTAACAAAGGGTATTGCTCTCTGTTAGTTCATGTTAGTTAATGAGTTAACAAATGAGTAGGGGTGACCCCGAATAGTCGAAGATTTCGATGCATCGATATGCGGAGCCTGATTCGACCACCGATCTCTCAGTCGAATCTTCGCAGGTGTTATGAAATGAGGATCATACCATTTTGGCAATATGGGGGTGCGTAATGTCTAATTTCACACAGAACTACTGGTTTTGTACGGTTATATTAAGTTATATACAGCCTTTAATTATGATAATGCTGTAAAAAAAAAACGGGAAAAGAAAGAAGCGTTCAATAAATATTTTTAACGTGTGTGTGTGAATACATCTAACCACCCCTGTGACAGATTTAAGTTTCACTTTCCCTGATCCGTGACAGACGAGGTGCATCTTGGCGGCAGGGATTACTTAATGTCTGGAATAAGAAACTCTAAAGTGTGGATGCACTTTGAAATAGTAAAAGATGATCCAAAAAAAGTAAAATGCAAGTTGTGCCAACAGCCCATGTCCTAGGCTACCACTCATCAACAACAAACATGGCTTTCCACTTAAAACGGGCAAGTTTAAGAGCGCACTGCTGCCGGCCAACGTTAACAAGTTGGTTTTCCCCGCACACAATTCGAAAAGACTCAAACGCACACAAGCAGAGTGAAAGAATGGATTTTTTTCGATCGGGTAGGGTATAAGTGTTTTAAAAAATTTCAGCCGTTTCTAATTTTAATTTGCTGTGAACATGTTTAGCTAAACAAACTGCCAGTTTAGCGTTTATTGTTGTTGCGGCAGTTAAAAAGAGAAATTTCACAATTCTGGCTAAACTTTCGTTGTTTTAATTTTTTTTTTATTTATTGGTCACTCAGGGTTACTTAATTTAACTGTGGCTTGTGTTTTTTTATATATGAAGTTCAGATGCTTAAGATGCACTGAGTGAATGCTCTCCGCATATAGTATACGTTCATAAAATACTTTCACTTCAAACCCATTAAATCCCAGCCTCAGCCCATTCAGAAGTACCGGTACTTGGGTAGAAACCTATACATAGAAACCTGTCAAAAATGCTTATTTTAAAGAAAGATGTCAGACGGACTTAGAGGCTTTTGCATCTGAAGTCTTCATATGTTCCCCTGCACTTTGGCATTTTGCACACATTTATTATGCTCCCTGTGACTTGATTTCGTTTTTATCTATTTTTTTTTATTATTAGTAATGTATATTCTGTTCTAATTTAATTCTGTAAATTAATGCTTTTTATTGTTTTTCGTTGTCTCGATGTTGCGCTGCACTGAAAGCATGCTGGCACAGCAATTTTGCCGATTTAATTTAATTTCGCAAAATGTGAAATGCAAATCCTGTCTGCAGTCAGTGTGTTCTTTTCCTCTCTAGGCAGGTATTTTGTTTAGGTTTATTTATCAAAATGTTTGTTTATATATTTGTGTGATGTTGTGTATTTCGATCGCGGCTTTAAAATGTTATGAGAAAACGTTTTACGAATGTTTATCCACCACATTACCTTTTATTTAAACCTAAATAAGAAAGCCATTGTCAGTTCGTCTGTCAGTTGGCAGGCAGTTTTGGTCGCTTTATTAAAAGTTGTTGCTGTGTGGAGTGTGTAAAATAAAATAAAAATAGTTTTACCCTCCTGCTAACTGTCGTGCCCCTCCCAGTCCCAACCCATTCACACACACATAGATGATTCGACTATCGGTTGACTATAGAAAGATTCGACAATTCTGATTCGAATGTGTAATTCATTAGTCGGGGACACCCCTACAAATGAGACCTTATTGTAAAGTGTTATCAAAAATCCATTGCCTAAAAAACAAAACAACCAAACACAAAAATATTATGCAAACAATTCATTGGACAACATTAGTTAGGCTACATATAAAGAAACAAAATGCATGTGCCATTAATAAATAAAATGAAATGGCCTCTGCACAAACAATAATGAAAGGATTTTAAATCAAACCATATTGTTGATGAAAATATGAGAACAATACAAGTGCTAAATATAAGTGCTTTAATATGACTTTCAAATAACATCATTGCTGTTTGAGTTGCACGCGCTAAAGCTAAAGAGCTGAATAAACACTTGTAAACTGAAGTGCTTCGCTAGAAGGTCAATTAACTCAATGGAACACATCCTACATAGTAAGTATATGACAGCCTAAATCATAGTTAATTAATGTTTAGCATTGCTGTTTGAGCGCGCACACACAGAAGCTTAAAAGGTCCCATGGCGTGGATTTTTTTATTATTTTATAATGTTTCCTGGGGTGTACTTATATTGTTAGTATGATTCTTACATCATAAAATGTCCTAATTTAGAAATAAAAGGCATTTTTCTGTTCTGATATTAGCCCTCTGGCTTGAATGCTCTGTTTGAAGGGGTGTGTCTGCTGTGAGACTTCAGTGAAAACGCCCACTGTTGTGATTGGCTGACATCTTTGCATTTAAAATGAGTATTAGATCTTGTGGCGGAGGGGGCGTGGTTTAGCGAGATCTGCACGTAAAAAAGTTTTATTGTACCGAGTTGTTGTGAGCGCGAGTTTAATTTGCTTGTATCTGAGAGTTCTGAATAAACACGAGTCCCAGTCATGCCGACCCTGTCTTCTTCCTCCTTATTCTATGACCTTTGTAACATGTGGAACTCACGAATACTTTTACTATGTTTTTTTACCATTACAGCTGTCAAGCATTATTTTTATATCTTTTCCCATCACATGAAAAGCTGCAGTGATGAGCATTGAGTACACAGACAGTCTGTTGATCGCGTGAATGCAGTGATCTCGTCATTGCAAACGCGTTTTCTCTCACAAAATGCTTTGACCACAACTAACAGCAAACACAACATCAATATGAATACAGTAAGAGCTTCGTTGTGCAGTAGAAGTGTCATTCTTTATAACGGCAGTTTGGGCAAGTGTGCAGATACACTCGCGACGTGTGATTGACAGATCTGAACATTATAAAGAGAGTGTTCTTTGATTGCTAATCTAGCATCTAAATCACAATTTAAATAACAGATTTGTTTCATGCTACTAAGAGAAACGATGTGAAGTTGATCATTTAGTCACTGGCTTGATTCACGGATGCATAAACGATTTATAAAGAAAGTGTGTGAACTTGAATATTTAGCTACACATCAGAAATCCCTAATCACAGATCAGGCATTAATGAACACTGTTACTCACTGTTTGTGGCGGTGCTGTCGAATCCATATCGTAAAAGCCTGTGCTGACGTTGCTAAACGGAATCCATTTTCTCCTAATTAGTAGGGAGGTTAAGTGACTTTTGACTTCAAGTCATGATGCAAAGGTCCCCTTTGGTATGGAAGTACCTTAGGGCCATAGAAATAAATTTATCCTAAGACACAAGTGAGATCACATTTTGTAAGTTCAGAAAAAGACCCAAATATATCCTATTCATACGCCTATTCATTATTTTTCTCACATGAATAGGGTAAAAATTTTTACCTTTAGATATCACCATGAAAATTACTGAGTTGATTACTTATATCAAGACAAACAAAAAATGTATTACAAGTCTTTTTTAAATTGTTTGTTAACATGGACAAATGCATAATCTAATTACAGATGTGCTAATTTGCATAAATACCCCAACAGATCTAAACATTGGGTACAGCGTTTTTAAAACATTCAGAGATTCAGTCAGTCATGGAGGGGTCTTGAATCAGCCTGAAGGGGTTGTTATTCGCTATCACAACCGCCTCGCTATACATTATCCCTTACTTGAGATTAATGACTTGAATTACATAGCCTACATGGCAGTGTAATGACTACAACAATCCATCTATCCATATCTTAAGACAGCTAACAAGTTATTTGCTGCTGCTAGCCGTGTTAGCTATCTAATGAAACTATTCGCTAATCCTAAACTTGACATCGTTTCACCAAAAATAGTCGTACAACAGCTCAACACACATCACCAGGTATGTTTTATTAATGTATATTAATGAATAATCCATGTAGGAAAAACAAAAGGACATTTTTCTTACCTGAGGGACAGCTTAATGACAGTTGAAAGTTGAGAGTTGACAGTTGAGTGGAACTTGAATTAATGACTGACTGAATCTCTGTATGTTTTAAAAACGCACCCAATGTTTAGATCTGTTGTGGTATTTATGCAAATTATCATCACATTTGTAATTAGATTATGCACCGTTTGTCCATGTTAACAAACAATTAAAAAAAGACTTGTAATACATTTTTTGTTTGTCTTGATATAAGTAATCAACTCAGTAATTTTCATGGTGATATCTAAAGGTTACATTTTTTACCCTATTCATGTGAGAAAAATAATGAATAGGCGTATGAATAGGATAAATTTGGGTCTTTTCTGAACTTACAAAATGTGATCTCACTTGTGTCTTAGGATAAATTTATTTCAATGGCCAAAGGGGACCTTTGCTATTTTTTGGGCTTAACCTTCCTACTAAACTCTCTGGGCGGGCAAAGCCATAGGCCAAAGCAGAGGAAGGGGAGGTAGCGTTTCCCAGTATGTCGACATATAGGGAAGATTCCAGATCGGCTCTTCTGAGCTTTCATTTTCTCAAAGGCAGAGCAGGACACCCAGAACTCGGTACACCTATCAAAATTTCTAGCCACTTGGGGACCATATACAGGCTAGGGGAACTCATATTAATGTTAAAAAACCTCATAAAATGAAATTGTCATGCCATGGGACCTTTAAAGGGGGGGTGAAACACTCAGTTTCAGTCAATCTCATGTCAAACTTGAGTACCTATAGAGTAGTATTGCATCCTTCATATCTGCGAAAAAATGACTGGATGGAGGCACGTCGTGTGGACGGAGCTAAACAGCAACGAGCGCGCACAGCTATTGCGTTGAGAGGGTCTGAAAGCTGTGACATCCTTAAACGTGGAAAAGAAAACGTTATCCTAAATAAACCATGACTATCAATCAGATTCAGCCATACATATATGATCCAGAATCTGATCCAGAGGCTGAAATTGAACAGGAGCAGCAGCAGCAACTACTACAGCAGGATGTCTCTATGTGGTATGTACTGTAACTGTATATATTTGCTTAGCGGCTTGTAATGCGCGAGTTTTACAACATTTGTCTGTGTTTACTCGTGGTTTATAAGGTCATAAACCAGGTTTATAAGGACTTAAAGTTAGCAGTAGCAAGCGGAACGATTTTGCACGTCATGTTGTTTACTTGAGGTGCACTAACAGGCCGAAAGCTAACAAATCAAAGACATTTGAAGCAGTTTTACTCACCACCTTCTTCCAACGCACGAACCTTTATTGTTGGGATTGCTCCATCTTTCAGCATTAGACGAGCTACAAATCCAGAGTTGAACCGGGCCTTGTTTATAAAACGATCGTCGCCAAATGCAGGGAACAAACAAAAACACTTGCACAACTCCATTGCTGCTCTGGAAAAACAAATTCCATCCACTGCCCCATTAATGCTGGGTTCTTTGGGAAGATGTGCAGGGTTGTCTTGCCCTGACAACCAAAAACACCTCTTTGGTGACATTGTTGATTTTGTGAAGTCCTGTGACTGCAGCGCAGCCGGCTTCCCTAAAGATGAGCACAGCGCGCTAATGGGTGTGCATTTGCTCTCTCGCTCTAGTCGCACGCGCGCGCCTTTCCGGGAGAAGAGCCGTACGGCCCATACAAGGACATTCCGCCCTTGCTGACGTCAGAGAGACCCATACTCGAAAAAAACTTTCAGAAACTTGTGAGAAACCGGAAGGAGTATTTTTGGCACAGAAATACTCCTTAAACGTCCAACTTAAAAAAAAAAAAAAACTTTGTCCATGTTTAGCATGGGAATCCAGGTCTTTAAAGGGTTAGTTCACCCAAAAATGAAAATTCTGTCATTAATTACTCACCCTCATGTCGTTCGACACCCGTAAGACCTCCGTTCATATTCGGAACACAAATGAAGATATTTTTGTTGAAAGCTGATGGCTGAGAAAGGCTTCAGATAGGCCTCCATTGGCATTCAGTACATTTACACTCCCAAGACCCATAAAAGGCACTTAAAACGTTGTTACAAAGTCCATCTCACCACAGTGACTCTACAATAATTTTACGATGCGACGACAAAAGTTTTTGTGCGCAAAAAAAATAAAAAATAACACCTTTATCCAACTTGTTCTTGTCTTCCGTGTGTGCCTCCATGACGCATGCGCGAGAATATGACGCAGATCCGGCATTCGGACACATGACCCAGAAGCGATTTGTTTACAAGCAGAGGAAGACGCGCGTATCTAAGCTGTTGAATTCTACATTGATCGTGCTTTAGGTCTCGGCGTAGTTCTCAAAATGGGGTTAAAGTGTGCATTTCATGGATTCCCGAACACTGGCGCTACGTCATATTCTCGCGCATGCGTCGTGGAGGCATACACGGAAGACAAGAACAAGTTGGATAAAGGTGTTATTTAGATTTTTTTTTTGCGCACAAAAACTATTGTCGTTGCATCGTAAAATTATTGTAGAGTCACTGTGGTGAGATGGACTTTGTAACGACGTTTTAAGTGCCTTTTATGGGTCTTGGGAGTGTAAATGTACTGAATGCCAATGGAGGCCTATCTGAAGCCTTTCTCAGCCATCAGCTTTCAACAAAAATATCTTCATTTGTGTTCCGAAGATGAACGGAGGTCTTACGGGTGTCGAACGACATGAGGGTGAGTAATTAATGACAGAATTTTCATTTTTGGGTGAACTAACCCTTTAACAGTGTAAAAAAACTCGAATTAAACAGCATTCCACCCCCCCCCCCCCCCTTTTTAAGATGATCACCAATACACTGAAGCTGGGCGATATGGCCCAAAAAAATTATCACAATATAATTGTCCATATCAGTCGATATCGATAATTATCACAATAAATGTCATATCTTTATTTCTTTAAAGTTTAAAGGCACATTTTTGCTCCTGGGTGAAAGATGTAGAAAACAGACAGTTAATTGTGGTTTTAAAACTATCCTTTATCGTCAAAACATGACAAACACTTCCCAAACCGGTGAACAATTGCTCAAGACTGAGGAATATTTATTTATTACTAATAAAATCAATATTAATAGAGTAGAATATAAATAAAATATATAAAATAAATATCTATAGTAAAATCTAGAACTGTAATGATATAACATTTGGCTCTGCTGACTGCAAATGCAAATTTAAAGTGCTTTAAAGATAATGTTTGTCAATAAACAAAAATAGACTTAAAAAAATATTTCTGGTCAGCATGCCAAACCTTATAAATAAATGACATTGACAATATAAATAAAATAAATAAATAAAATAAAAATCTTAACTGTGGTCAGCATTTTTTACTCTACGCTCTATATAGCAATAATATAATTATAAATAATGTTTTAAGTATAGAAACTTCTAGAGACGTCAAGTCTATTTTATTCACTTGAAACATCGGATGAAATTATTTTATTTCTCTTTTAATACAGGCGATGCTGAGTTATTAATAAATCACCAAAGACAAAACATTATGATACCAATGTATTTTTCCACAAGTCCGATGTTTTAGTGATTATCGTTTGGTAACAATAGCTTGTTGTAAGTCACCCACTACAACTAACAAGGCGATAAGCCTATGTGTGAACTGATATTAGGCTAATGTAGATTTAGCGCTGTGTTGGGCTCAATGCTATATGGAAGAACTTTGAAGCAAGATAACTAAATAATTATATTAACGTGTGGTGAACCTATGATAAACAGTGCACGTCGCTCTGTTTTATGTCTGATTGCAAATAGCCAAAATATCTCCAAACCACTGAAGTTGAGTGACGTTTCTTGTCAACGATATCTGTGTCCTCCGAGCTGGTTGTGAGCGCTGAATTTTCTTCACTATCGCTCCTTTTTCTCGCTCCACTCCACTCCAAGCCTGTCGGCCACTGTGACTGTCAACAACACCGCGGCGGCACCCAGAAGCCCGGTCTGCACACCGCAGCATTACGCATAGCGCGTAAGCATTATATCGAGCATTTATTGAACTGTTGTTATCGTTTTATCGTGAAAAAATATTTCTCGATAATTATCGTTTTATCGTCCAGCCCTAACTGAAGCGCTGCGAGTTATTAACTCAACGAAACGCATCCTTATGAGATCAAACGTAAAGGGGTGGTAAAACATTCTTTTGAAGGCTTGACTGTGTTTGTGGGGTGCACTGTAACATGTGTTCATGCTTCGTTTAAAAAAAAAATTGCCTTATTTTTCATATATTTGACCTTTATTCTACACTGCTCTCTCCCTCCTTGTAAAACGGTCTGATGCTTTCCGGGTTGTATGAAGCCAGTCCCTCAAAAATACGCAGTGGGCTCTGATTGGTTAGCTGGCCCAGTGTGTTGTGATTCGCTAACCGCCTAGTGCACGTTTGTCGGAAACGCCACGCCCCTTACCGGAGGCTGTGCTTTGGTCAGTATTAGAAACAACGGCGTCAATAAAACCATATGAGCCCGAATCAGACCCAGAACATTTGAGTGAAGATGATCGAGCAGAACCTGTTCAGTCCTCAAGAGTAAAGACTGCGGATCTATAATGATCGCTACTGAATGGCACTTTAACTTTTGTATTTTTAGAATGATTATAGCCAAATATCTGTCACAAGAACTAACCCAAAACGAACACCAAGCACTGGCTTTAACTAGTAAGTTAGCCAAATCACACACAGAACCATGTTTAGCATGCCTGTAGATAAACAATACATAAAAGCTCTAATCAAAGAATCATTTACACTAATGTCAGGTTCGCTGTTGAGATTTTAACGTTAGTGTTTGTAACGTTAGGTGTTCGTCGGATAACGTTAAGTATGAATGAGCATTTAACAGACTGGTTTGCAGAACAGCGTTGTCATCTGTTTACTTCCTTGCTACAACCTATTACAGGAAAACACATCGATGAAAAATAAATCAGACTTACAGGTTGTGGCCCGTAAACAGCTTCTGTTTGTAAATCCAGCTTTCAGGACAAGCCATTGTGCATATCCTGTATTGAACTTGCGAAGTTTGTGGAAGTTTGTGTTGTCCTCCGTGAAATGTGCAGCGCGCGCGTCGTGCATCCACGCACCGGCAGTGTTTTTTTCACGCAGCTGACGTTGTGCAAATCTGGCATTGAAATCGCGAAGACGGTGGATGTTTTCCTGTTAGATGTGCTGCAGGGAGCCCTGCGCGCGCCTGATTCCCCGCTGACTCAAACACACGTGCATATAACATGCTGTATGTTAAACGCTCTGCAACGCACCCCGTCCCAAGGAAGGCTGAACAGAGCACGTACCCCAGACCTGCAATCCGGATGAAAATAACAGCGTTTCCTTGGCATCGCGGCAACAACACTCCAGCCTAACTATACCACAACAGCGCCGCGATACAAAATGGCCTCACCCCCCCTTATTTAATATTCTCGGAGGAGGGGTTTATGTAAATATTGAGCCTGTTGATGTCACCAACCCTGGAGGAATGTGTGTAGTCGCCTGCTGGCCGTTTGCTGTAGTTCTTAGAAGCTGATTTCTTTAAAAGCAAATATCTCCCTTTGCTTTAAACTTTGAACGTTGTAACTTTGCAGATGTTGTTTATGCTCAAGCAGCAACATTACACGTTAGCTAAAGTTAGAATAGTGAAATCGTGGTTTACCACCCCTTTAATATTACCACTTATATCTGCACAAAATGACACAAATGCACAAGTGACACTTGGACTAAGTTACGTGCTAATCTGAATGTGTAACTCCTGTTGTAGACGAGCTCTTCCCACAACAATGCATTTAAACATAACTAAACCCAAAGAATTCACAACGTATTATTACTATAGCGTTCTCAATGTAATGGTATGTATATGACAGTCCTAGTAGTCATTAACGTTGTGCATTGCTGTTTGAGCTACGTGCACTAAAGCTAAAGATGATCACCGGTACAATGAAGCACTTTACTCAACCAAACGCAACCTATGTGAGATTAATCAGATATCTATACATAAACATATTACAACTTACAATGGCACAAAAAGTTGCGAATGCACTAGTGAAATTGGCTGTGTAACTCCGCGGACACGCTGCTTCCACAACAACGCGCTGAAACAGGCCCACAAAGAATTTACAACATTCTTTTACAGTAGTTCAGACAGATTTGTGCTGTTGTACTTAACTGTCTCTTCCTTTTCAAAGTGATTCCAATCATATCCAGCAATTCAAAACCATAATATAATAGGCCAAAATTTCTTACCAGATCGATAACATTAAAAAATATAGCTGCAAGCAGCAATACCGGGGCCAAGCGCAAATAAGACAATAAGACATGCCAACATGGTAGGGAGTGTTAGAGCAACTGCAACAATTAGCCATTAAAGTAAAGTATAGCATTAGCATTTTATATCATAATACTACATTGTAGTCAATGGGAATTTCATGTTGTGTTCTATTATAGCGCCACCAAGAGGCACAATCCCACCACTTTTTTTATGTGTCCTGAGAGTGAGCCCATACATATGTGTGTCGATTTTGGTGAAAATCTCATTTAGTTATTTTTATAATGTCTAAATATGAATTACAGATCAATATTAGGGAGTAGTATGAGCACAAATTGATGACAATAACTTATAATGTAATGGATCATAAATTATTGCTGGATAAATTTAAATGTCACAAATGTACTTCTTACTGTGTGCATTGGTTTAAAAGTTATCTGTTTAATATGTGACAATATGTGTTATTATGGAAGTTATTCAGATTTTAAAGAGTAATGTGGTGTTCCTCGAGGAAGTTGTTTAGGACTATTATTATCATCATTATTTTACCAATGATCTTTCTCCTGTTTTAAAGTGTGCACGGACAGTCATGCATTTTGTTTTGAAAACCACTGCACAACAATGGACTATAATATATTGAGGAATGAATATATGGAATGATTTACTATCAGATATTACATATTTTAAGTAAAATTAGTTTTAAAAGGAAGGAACATTAAATGGGATTAGGTTTCATTTTATTGTTGTTGATTTAATTAGGGCCCGAGCACTGATGTTGTCTACATGCCAGTATTTAGTTAGTTATAGTGCCACCTGAGGGCAATTCCTCATTAAGATTGAACCAGAACAACATCATATTTGGTCAGTCTAATCTTAAACCTTAGTGATGTTAAATTTCAAAGATCTTGAGTTTTGTTGAATGGCGTGTCCGTGGCATCCTGACAAAGTCTGATGATTTGCCAAAATTTTAGTTGGTCATAGTGCTACCAGCTGGTAGCAGTGAGTGTGGCAAATACAAATGATTGATATAGTCCTCCTATTTTTATACACTTATACGCTTTTTTTTAAGGTGTCCTCAATGTGTGCCCATAAATTTATGTGTCAAATTTGTTGTAAATATCTCATTTTGTTTTAAAGTTATAGCCACTTATATTTATGAAAGCATGTGCTGCATTGATTGGATTTTTTTGCCACTTCCTTCCAAAATGTTGGCTTTTGGTCATTATTGTTTACCTATTGACCTATGTTTCTGAATTTGTTGATGTGGTTTTGTTTTGATTGGACTAACTGTTTCGAAGACATTTGCAAAGGTTTTTTAGGTGCTAAAGTACACCTTTTCAAGGTGAAACCTGGCATGATTGGTATCATTGAACTCAGAAAGGATTCAGAAGTCTAAGGAGGTGAATGCTTTGAAAAACGCTGGCTTGAAATTTCTCAGGCTCCTTCAGGGCATTGTGGAAATGACGTATACAGAGTTATTTGAGATACATCAATGTCCTCATAGACTATCATGGACGAAGACAATGAATGCCCATTTTCATCTGACTAATGTTTGGGTGCGTATATTGCCATTTTCATGTGTTTTTCCCCTGTTATAGCGCCACCAAGTGGTCAATCGTTGCAATTTTTTTCATGTGATCTCAGACTAAGCTCATACACATGTGACCTGAATTTGGTGAAAATATCTCATTCCGTTCACAAGTTATAGCCATTTTAGTAAAAGAGGTCCCGGTCACATCGAACATTTTGGCTCCTCTTAGCGACCATTAATCAAAATGTAATTTTTAAAAAAATTATTATTGATATTCACTCTCCAGAGAACATTTCTGCAGTGGTTTGGTTCCGATCAGGCAAATAACCTGGGAGTAATTTGCAAAAGTAGGTTTTACAAAAAAACAAAAATATCTCGAAATTGGCGCCTGAAAGTATGTATGTTTTGTCCGTCTTGAGCCAAGGATTCCAGCGATATAAGACACTCGAGGCTACGCCTTACGGTTGAGGAGTTATGAGCCATATCATACTTTTAATCGCTGTAGCGCCCCTGTCAGGCCGATCGGGCCTCGGTGAGACATCTGTAGCCGTTGTGAGTACTACCAGCCCTGAAAGTTTCAAGTCTCTACGACTTACGGTTTGGTCTGCCTGATCAGTTTTAGCTGGAGAATGATGCATCATGGGAAAATGAACAGTTACAATAGGGTTTCAGCCTGACATCTGACTTTGATTGGATTTTACCACCCCTTACTATCATCAATATTTTGACATTTGGGCCCACCTACGTGACTATCGACCTATGTTTCTGAACTTCTGACGCTGGTTTCGTCTTGATCGGACTAGCGGTTTCGAAGATATCAGCTGATTTTTTTTTAAGCGCTAAATTACAACGCTGCACAAACCATACACCGAAACCTGGCAAGTTTGGTATCGTTGGATTGAGTCAGACACACCAAAATTGCTATGGTGACAGATCAGACTGTCCTCTATTAGTGTGCCAAATTTCACAACTTTTTACCATACGGTTCTATGGGCTGCCATAGACTCCCATGGTGGAAGAAGAAGAATACGTGAACGGTTTCAATAGGTGCCTTCGCACCTTCGGTGCTTGGCCCCTAATGACCATTTATCGGCCAAGAATGATATGTTGGCAATATATTGTACATCCCTACTTCGGAATAAATGCCCCTATTACAGACATTACGCGCAGGTCAGGAGAAAAGATTAAATGCACATTTGTTCACAGACATGCCACTATCCATTAATCTATTACTATTTGAAAAATCAGAAAACTTTTAAGATTTATATATTTCACCTTGCCCTTGTGTGTCTCCTGTAACCAGCGACGTAAGCGAATGAGACAGCTCTCCTGGAGGGGTGTGAGGTCACCCAGGTAACGTTTGATGTAGTCTGCATCCAGTTTATCTAAAAGTAAAAATTTAAACCATTTACATCCACTATACCTTAAACAAAATTGCTAATATGAAAAGTTAAGCAAAGTGTGGTAATTTTTCATAAATAGAAGCCTGCTTCATTTGTTGTATAGATGCATTTTGCTTGTGGATTGTTAGAGGCAAAGAACAAAAGAGAAGCCAAGAATACAATGTTCTAATATCAAGTACAAAAGGTCCCCAGAGTGGCAACAGTGTAAATACTAACCATCTGGACTGGCTACCAAGGTGTCGTTTAGGCTGCCAGGAGGACTGCTGCCCTCTTTACACACTTGAATCTCATTCATGCTTTCAGGAGGGGCTTCAATGGTGATTGTGGGAGTGATAGGCAACATAGGGTGAACAACTGACACCATAGGTTTTGTGGGTGATGGTAGGCAAGCGTTCCATCGAGGTACATAGGTGACCCCTTCTTCCTCCAGCTCCCTCAGATAGTATTCAATAATCTCCTTACCCTATAGAGAGATAAGAACATGTTGTTCACATTTCAGAAAGGCGACTACTACTATATAAGGGTACATTTTCTTTGGATGAACTGTACCTAAACATAATATTGCTATGACATTTTTGAAAATGTCCTCACTAATATGCCAAAAACTGATTTGTGAGAACATCTGAAGTGGTCCTCATGTGAAATGCTCATAAATTGATAAAATGTGTGAGGGATTTAGCAAATTATCAACTATTGCCAACTAAAAAATAAAACAAACATGTATGTTTTTTGAAGGCAGTGTTGGTTGTGGCTTTACACCTTCTTGATGCTGCTGGCATACTGTTTCATGGCGATCTTCTCTACTGTACTCTCAAAACCAAAGAAAGATTTGATGTCCAGACTGGCAGATTGTTCAAAACACGTCCATTCTTCATTTTCTGGGTGAACCTAACATTGGACAACAGACATGCCAATAAATTGCCAATAAACACAATGATGAAATCTTTTACACAGTAATGGTTATAAACAAACTATGGCCATTTAATTTCTAATTGTTTTCAGTTTGAATTCCAAAATACCCACATGAAATCCAATTTGTGCAAGTTGTTTAAAATCTGATTAAAACACCTGACAGTAAATCAAAGTAGATTTTATTCAGATTCAGGATAAATGCATGTAATAACATCAATTTGTTAAATTGTCTATAGTTAATTTTCACTCACTTTTCCTTCACAGTTTATTAGGGGTGTGAGACGAGACATCTCACGAGACGAGACACGAGATTGGGTTCACGAGAAGAGATTTTTACATAGTATTTTTAAGAAATCCTCAATGATAAAATACATGACTAGAAGAATTGTTTGAAGGTGCATTTGAAATGTTTTAACTGATGATGATCTTGTAATGAATGTAATTACAGTTCTACTTTCTGAGTATGAATTATCATATGCAGTAAAAAACAACAAGCACTGTTAAGGTTTTGCACAAACTCAACTGATTGGCTTCTCTACTCTATATGATCGTCTCTTCAGACCTTAGAACTGCACATGTATGGGATGATTTTAGACTCAAAATGATTGATAAATGCACACAATTATCCATGAACTTGATAAATGTTGCAGACATGTTTTACTATCCACAAACAAATGCCTTGTAACTTGTGTGTGCAAAATACAGAATTACATGAATGTGCAGCGATTTGTACAAATAGAGACATAGTTGTGAATACAAAACTTCGATTTTGTATTAATGCAAGTCAGAATGTGCGTGCAACGAGTAAGATGTGCATTTGTGGATCCGGCATGCATTCATTGACTCGATCCTATTTGATTCATTTGGATTTTGAGACTTTAAATTTTCGCCGGTTTGGCCTTGCACGATCCACACACACAGCTATCTAAGAAAACCTGCTGCCACTAGATGGCAGTATTCTGCCAAAAAAACACAATGGCACCGTGAGCGTTATTCTGCCTATAAGACGCTTTATATGTCCTAGTGCTGGGCGGTATGACCAAAAATGTATATCACGGTATTTTTCTAAATTATATCGGTTTCACGGTATATGATGGTATTTTTTCCCCTATGAATGACCGGGTGTTAATCACATTTTCTACTGATTAAGAGAGGAAATACTGCAGGAGATTGACAAGAATACCCTGTTTTACTGTCATGATGAGTGAATATTGTAGAAAAATTACACACTAGAGTTAATACAGGTGTGCAAAGCCCCACAAAATGATGCTGTGGAGAGAAAACAACCAATAAAACAGACCTGCAACATGCTCAGAGACATACTTACAGACACCTGAATTTTAAAAGTTGAGTGGAGGGCACCTTAAGCATTTAAAAAATCTATCCTTATATAACAACAAACTGCCCAAACGAGGAGAAACGCGGATATTTGCAATACATTTAAGAGCACTCTCTGAACGAATGACACACATCAGTTTAACACAGAAAGAATAAAGCAGTTACTTTTTGGCCAATTCTTCTTTGAATTGTCAGTTTATTTATTAATTTACATCATTGTCTTTTGTGTAGCAGAATAATCCATCGTGTCAGTGCGTTCGTGATCAGACATACGGTTGTATCCGTGTAATCAGTGCATACATTTCATTTTAATAAGACGTGATGAAATATGTGAGCATACACGCTTCTGGTTCATGTCTAGAGCACTAGAGTATATGAAATATGTCCATAAAAAATGTAAACGCGATCGCTCCGGTCTATATCAGTGCTATATGATCCATGTGGAGAACGCTGTTAAACCCATCACGGCGCTCCGCGCAGAAACCGCTCTCTCGCGCGCGCCGCGTGTAGTTTGAATTCTCCACTGTAATCAAGGGTTAAATCCGATATCGCCCCCATTAACTCAAATAGGGCATTATTTGGAGGGGACAGCGCTTTGTAGTGGTGTCCGAAACCCTAGTGGACGTTATTGAGTGCACTCATTCTATCCCATTGCACCGCAATAACGAGTGTACAGCTGATGTACACACAACGCTGTCCGACTTCACGCACGTTTTCATTCACTCCTTCAAATAAAGTGATAACATAGGGAATAGTGAATGAGAGTATAGGATTCAGCCAGGCTGTGCTGTTAATGCGATCTCAACTGTGCTCTGACTGTTCTTACTACAGTGCATCAATGAAATGGGTCCCCTCTCAAACAATGACACGCTGTCTTATGGGTGTCGAACGACATGAGGGTAAGTAATTAATGACAGAATTTTCATTTTTGGGTGAACTAACCCTTTAAGTGTTTTTGGTTTGGTGTGTTCTAACAGGGCAATGTATTTGAGTTCTAAGAGCCACAGTTTGGCTGCTGGAATTTTAGGCTCGTGCCAAATCTTGAAGATTATCTTTTTGGCTGCAGTTAGAGCAGTGTGAAGAATCCTGCGCTGGCTAATAGTCAGATCAAGATCTGCATCATCATTCAACAGACAGAGACTGGGATGTTTAAGGATAACCTTATCACATAGTTCTGTCACAACTTGAAAGACCTCCTCCCAGAAGTTACCAATATGTTGACACTCATAAAACGTGCATATAGGTACCCACAGAATTTGAATTACAGAGTGAGCAGAAGGGGGTAGGCAAGCGCTTCATTTTGTGCAAGATATTTGGAGTAGCATAGGCCTTATGAAGCAGTTTATAGTGTATTAACTGATGGGCAAGATTTTTTGACATCGTTGGTAGAGTGTCCCATATCCAGTCCCAGTTTGGTTTGCAAGGAGCCAATTCCTTTTCCCATATCGTAGTAATAGGAAGCATACCATAGCCGTGCTTGAGCAGCCTGTTGTAAATGAATGACACTGCTCCTCTCGCCTGAGAAAAGTTCACACAGTCCATCAGAGGGTGAGAATCCAAGTTACAGTTCCATGGTACTCCATGAGCGCGCATAGCGCTTCTCAACCTTAAGTACAGAAAATAAGAATGACCAGGAAGATTGTAACACTCTTTCAGATCTTGAAAGGACCTTAAGCCCTGATTGTCGAATAAATCACGCAGAGTATGTACACCTTGATCCGACCATGGCTTAAAAACAAACGGTCTGTTGTCGGATTGTAAATTACGATTAGGCCAAATCGGAGATTCAGATGTGAACTTAGATGAATTTTCCATGAATTTGCACACCTCATGCCAGATTTTAAGAGAATTGCACACAACTGTATTCCCAAACTGCAGGTCTTTTTTTGATAAACCCATGAATAAAATATCCTGGAGCCGATGCGGGAGCACAGCTGACGCTTCCACGTCCACGTCCCTCCAGGCGATCTGTGAGTCAACCTTTAACCAAGTCTTTAGGGAGCACAGCTGACATGCCCAAAAGTACAATGGTAAGTTTGGTAGTGACAAGCCTCCTTTGTCATATCTTCTCTGCAATGTAGAGAGTTTGATTCTTTGTCGTTTCTTGTTCCAAATGATATTTGTAATCAAGGAATTCATTTCTTTAAAAAAGGTTCTATGGGGAGATAACAGGATCATAGAAAACAGAAATAAAAGTCGAGGGAGGATATTCATTTTAATGATTGCGATCCTGCCTTGCAGTGAGGCTAGAATAACGTACCATCTTTGTAAATATTGTCCGATAGTAGTAAATAAAGAATTATAATTTTCCTTAGAAATAGTCTGGAATGAGGAAAAATTGTCTGATAGTAGTAAATAAAGAAAGAATTATAAATTTTCCTTAGAAATAGTCTGGAGTGAGGAACAAATCTGAATTCCTAAATATTTAAATGTATTACTAATTGGGATCAGGGAGGATGCTAATGCAATATTGGTCGACGCTGACAAGGGCATTAAATACGGATTTTCCCCAGTTGATTTTGTACCCACTTATGACGCTTAAGTCTTAAATATTTTAAGACACTGAGGTAGAGATGAGGGAACATTAGACATGTAGAGAAGGATATCATCCGCGAAAAGAGAGATAGAATGCTTGGAGTCGTCTAGAGTAATCAGAGAGATAAAATGGTCCTGCCAAATTGCCTGTGCTAAGGGCTCTAATGAAATAGCGAATAACAGGGGCGATAAGGGGCAACCCTGACGAGTGCCTCCATTCAACGGGATTACATCCGAACAGCACAACCCCGTTGAGACCCGTGCAGAAGAATTAACATAGAGGGTCTGAATCATATGAATAAAACGAGGGCCAAAGCCAAGACGGGTTAAGACAGACCATAAATATGTCCACTCGACCCGGTCAAAGCTTTTCTCAGCGTCTAGCTAGAGGATGGCACGTTGATCGTTAACCGGGTCGGATGAGTCGATAATGTTCAGAAGGCATCGCACGTTATCTGTAGCAAAACGTTCTTTAAGAAATCCTGTCTGGTCGTGGGCGATTAGGTCGCTGGCGAATGTTCCCAAACAATAGGCTAGAACTTTAGCGTATAACTTGATATCCGTACCAATTAATGAAATCGGCCTGTAGCTAGAGCAGAATAGGGGGTCTTTCCCTTTATTCAGAAGCAGAGAAATAAGAGTGGTGTTCTGGTCCCTATGGAAACAACCTGTATCTATGGCAAAGTTTATAGAGTTACTTTTTCAAAGCCTCTAAAGCCTCCTTCAATTCTTTAAATTCTACTGGAGAATCAAGAAAGACACATTGCTCCTCGCTTAATTGGGGAGATCTAAATTTAATAGGAATTCAATGACTGGTTGTTCATTCGCTCCCACCTCTGATCTGTAAAGATGCTTCTAGAATTCCTTAATTAGATATTCCTTAAAAAGCTGTGTGAACCTCTGCATTATCCTTAATGGCAGTTATTGAGGCCAAGGCCTCATTGCGTTTCATTATTAGTTTACCTGGCCGCTCTCCGTTAAAATAATAATTTTGTTTGTTACGGTGTATCAAAAATTCTACCCTTTTTAGGAGAATCGCCTTATAATCAGTTTTTTAAATTCCCCAAGATTCTACTTTTCTGTTCCGTAAAAGTTTTTTTAAGATCCTTCTCTACACATTTAATCTGAGCTTCCAGACGAGTTATTGTTTTACCCTGGATTAATTTACATGGGAGGCGAAAGAAATACAGTTTCCTCTCAAGAAACACTTGGTTGTTTCCCATAAGGTTTGTGGATTAGTAGCTGAGCTCGAGTTTTCTATTAGAAACTTAGATAATTTAGAACGTAATTGTTTCACACAATCTTCATTTTGAAAAAGAGTTGTATTCATACCCCACCTTTTGGAGTTTAGGGGAATTATCGGAGGAGATAGATTACAAATCACAGCGGAGTGATCTGAAATCAGTATGGGTAGAATATCAATATGGTTTACACCTTGGGTGAGGGATTTATAAATCCGAAAGTAATATAACCTCGAGAAAGATTTGTGGTGTGCTGAATAAAAAGTATAGTCTCTACATTTCTCATTCTTCACTCTCCAGATATCGCATAAATCGTTATCAGCAATGAGCTCATTTAATGACTGCGAAGCCTGATCGCCGTGAACCGAGGGAAGGGATCTATCAATTAAGAGATTACAAACTGCATTAGCATCCATACCTATGACCAAATTGTAGTCGACAAAGTTAAGGAGGAATTTGGTGAGAGGTGGAAAAAAGTCTACCTCATAATTATTAGGGGAGCATACTGAGAAGAGAACCATTTTTAAATTATTCCATGCAAATTATTCCATGTAATAACTCCTCTTGAAGCACTATTATGCGATGAAGAGGCTATCAGTTTAAAATATCTATTCTGAGGCCCTGTCCACACGAACACGGTATTTTCAAAACCGCAGCTTTTTCTACGCGGTTTGGCTGTTCGTCCACACGCAAACGCAGTATCCGGTTACTGAAACCGGACTTTTTTGAAAACTCCGGCCAGGGTGAAGATTTTTAGAAACTCGTTACAGCGTTGTCGTGTAGACGGTGAAATCGGAGATTTCGGCTTGTTAAGTCGAAATGTGCGCCGCTATCGCTTTTGTTTATACATGAGTGGAGTCTATGCGTAACTTTTAATAACTCTGCTAACAGCGCTTATTACATATATACAGATACATGCGCAGTTATCTCATTGTATTGCAGAACAGAGGCGTCAGAATGCAATAATACAACATAGTAAAGCAAAAGTGTGTGAAGCTTCAGTCCACTTGAGCCCTGCCCCTGTGTATATACAGTTACCTGTCAAACTTGTTTCCAAAGTAAACTTGTAGAAGGGTTTCACTGAGCCCATGGCATCGGTGCCGTGGATGGGACCCATGTGGAAATCAAGCAGCCAACCAGCGCGGTTTTGCGATTTCATGTGGACGGAGATTTTTTTTAAACCGTGCTTGTGTGGACGCGATTGTTTTTTAAAACGGAGGAAAAACTCTGGTTATAAAAATACCCGTGTACGTGTGGACTAGGCCTGAAAGCGGGTGACGTCAGAAGCCTTGAGATGCGATTATTGTATTAGGGCAATGTCAGTTCATTTGCGATGCAGATAGTCTCGACATCTGGATCTTTTTATGGGAGAGTTTAGAACATTGACGTTCCACGATATCACATTTTAATGTGATATCGTGGAACGTCAATGTTCTAAACACTCCCATAAAAAGATCCAATCAATTAAACTTGGGACAGAAGTACCCATAGTAACCAAACACATCGATGAGAATTTCATCCCCATGAAACACATAAATAGAGATAACAAAAACAGCAAACCCTGGTAGTTTTAACATTATATTAGTTAAAACGGCAAATAAATTCCAAAAACAAATTACTATTGGCAGCTTGCAGAGAGGAAGAACACACTCTCTTATCTGTCTGGAAAATAAATCTACTCGAGGCCATGCACTCGGACTTGAGGGGTAACAGTTACTCAGACATCAGCATCTCTCACCTGAGTGTCCATCACTGCGAAAATGAAACCTATATCCCTATTCAAGTGCTATAATATATAACCAAGAGGGACGAATTTACTCTTCAGACATCCCTGTAAGTGCTGTGATATCCCTCTCCGTAGTGGCGATCAGAGACGAGATGAAACGATCCAGGTCTCCGGGGGTTTTGAAAAGCAAGTGCTCCTGGCCGTTACGCACTTTAACCGACGCAGGGTAGAGCAGAAATGACTCGATGCCTAGTAGTTGGAGGTGTTTCCTCCCTTCAGCCATAGCTTTCCTCTTTTGGGACGTTCCCTTGCTGAAGTCAGGAAAGAACCGCAAATTACCCCCTTCGTAGCTCAACGGTGATGCGCTCCTGGCTCCATGCAGGATCGCCTGCCGGTCATTGTAGCGAAGGAGCTTGAAAATCAAAGTGCGCGCTCTATTCCTGGAGGGATCCTTGTTCGCATACAAATGGTGCGCCCGTTCGATCTCGATCGTCTTCCCTTGTAGAGCCGGGATCCACTTGGGAATATGGGTCTGCAAGATCTGAATAGCATTCCCTCCTTCAGCTCCTTCCCATAGGCCCACCAACCATCGGTTATTTTGTCTGGATTTATCTTCATAAAGAAATAGGTTCTCCTGAAGCTCCTCTAGGCAGGACTTGCTAGCAGTCGAGTCCCTTTTAATATCCCGCACCGTAGCCTGCATGCTGTCACATCTATAGACGAACGATTTGACATCCTTTTCCAGCGAGTCCAATCGTGCGGTGAACGTCGATATTTCCTCGCGAACAATCGTCGTCATGCTTAGGTTTATAGCACTCAGTTGCTTATCGAGCATTTCAGCAATGGCGTCATGAAGATGCTTGTCGTCTTTATGCTTTTTCTTCACCCGGGAGTGGATTTATTCTCATTTAGATGCCATCTATAGTGCACTAGAACAAGGGATTTACATGAAATACGGCCAAAAACTTAGTAGGGATAAATAAATTCTAAAAATAGACAACTGAGGAAGAGCGTCGATATTAAGCAGCCATCACCGTCCGCTGCGCATGCGCAACTCCTTTGATTCAGATTCTTATTGATTCCCAGTTTTTATTCCAGTAAGGTAAAAACATTTAGTCAAACATTAATCTCAAACATACAGTGCTTAACAAATTTGTTAGACCACCTGTCATAATAAAGACAAAACAAATATTTTAGGAACCTGTCAAAAACTTGTTTAAAACTAAAATTTGTATTGTCATTTATTAGCCAAATAACAACCTGAAACAACTAAATAGTCTTTATTTGACTTGGCCAACTGTTACTAAAGAGCTTAAACATACTGGTGGATTAACCATTACAGAAATATAAAACATTTATTTGCTAAAAATAGTATTTCCAATTTGATGCGACTAATCGAAAACTTTCTGGATAAAAAAAATCAACAACTATAATCTCAATAAATTACGATCACCTAGAGGAAAGAACCACTGAAGCATTGCAAAAATTGTCAAATTTACCAATATCCACCCAAAATTGTATTCTACCCAGGGCTGGGCGATATATCGATATAAAAAAATATATCGATATATTTTTAGACGCGATATGGAATTAGACCATATCGCGTATATCGATATAGTTCAAATTTGCCCTGCTCCCCGCGCCACCGCCCCTCCTCTTCGAGGGGGGGGAGGGGGCAGGCACACAGAGCCACTCTTAAACAAACATGGAGGAAGCAACTACGGAGCGCGCGGAGGATTCAAAGTATCAGATGAAAATAAACAAATAAACAAGTTACAGCCAGGGGTGGAAGCACTACAAATCTTTTTCACCACCTAAAACAGTGGCACAAACTGCAGTACGAAGAGTCTTTGAAACTGCGCGCTGAAGAAAGCCACAGCCGCAAGCCATCGACAACCCGAAAAAGCTCCCGCCCCGAAACAAAGCTCACTGCAAACTTCATTTTCCCGCAATGTGCCTTATGAAAAGAAAAGTGTCAAGTGGTGTACTATAACTAAAGCGGTGTCCGTACGTCCAACGGGGGGACGTGTCCCCCGCACTTTTAATAAAACGTACATTCGTCCCCCGCACTTTTACCGGGTTGCACCGGTCCAAGTCGACCCGCTCCGTGCGGGATTCGAACCGGCGTCTAGTCTTACTGGCCTACGTCTGTTACACAAGCAAGTGCGTTTACGTAGAAGCCAACGTAAATAAATCTAGATTTAAAATCAAAGACACAAAATAATCTATACACGACTTGTCATTTTAGTCGTATCCAAAAACGAGGCGATCTGAACACTATGGAGTGCTAACACTCTCGTGGAACACTCCAATTATTGACTGATGAAACGTGACAACAAACACGATTGCGACAATAACCTATATGGTTTGTGTTTTTCCAGCCATCTCAAGGTATTTATTGACAATAAAGAATATAAATAATGCAGTGCTAACTGACAGCCTTTTTAATGTTTAGTAGGCTATCTTCTGCTTGCCAAGGCTGCATTTATTTAATAAAAAATACAGTTAAAACATTAATATTGCGAAATATATTCACATATATTCACAGATGTTTTAATTTGTATAGTAAAGTGTAATTTATTCCTGTGATCAAAGTTGAATTTTCAGCATAATTACTCCAGTCTTCAGTCTCACATGATCCTTCTGAAATAATTCTAATATGATCATTTGTTGAAAAGGAAACATTTAGGGTTATAATCATTGTTGAAAACAGCTGTGGAAACCATGATGCATTTTATTTTTCAGGATTGTTTAATGAATAAAAAGTTAAATGAACAGCATTTATTTGCATTGAATAAAGCATGGATAAATCTTTTGTTATATTATAAATGCCACTTGATCAATTTAAAGCATGTTTGATGAATAAAAGTATACATTTCTCTCTTTTTTTATCTTACCACAAATGTTTGAATAGTTTCATGATTTCCACAAAATGAAGCAGCACAACTGTTTTCAACATTGATAATAATCATAAATGTTTCTTGAGCATCAAATGAACATATTAGAATGATTTCTGAAAGATCATGTGACACTGAAGACTGGAGTAATGATAAATTCAGCTTAGATCACAGGAATAAATTACAAAGATTTCTTTCTTTTTTACTATATATTCACATAGCTGCTTTACATTGGGATAATATTTCCCTGTATTACTTTTTTACTGCATTTTTTTTATTAAATAAATGCAGCCTTGGTGAGCAGAAGACTTCTTTCAAAAACATTTAACCATTGTAATGTTTCCAAACTTTTGATAGGTACTGTATATTTTCTGCCTTATTCAGTGATATTTTTTTTACAAAGCATAAAATCCATTGGGACTTAATGCACAAGTGTTTGTAGTACATAAACTAATCATAAAATTGGCATAACATATAGGAAAAACATTATATATATTAGTGGTTATTGTTCAGCAGTGTATTTGATATCTTACTGAATTAAAAGCAAGAGATAAGATCAATTAAATCTGTCAATTAGACAAAGGTCAGAAAAAAACTGGTATTACACATGACATTTCTGTCCCCTTCACTTCTGAAAAGATGACTACGCCCCTGCTCCTGTCCTATTGTTATACAGTATTTTTTTTTTTACATTTTATTGTTATTTGAACAGTTGAGCATTTAATTATGAAAAAGGTGAAGAAACCTGTTTACTATTTATTCATTTGATTTTGCAACTGTTCACTGAAATGGCTGGTTTCAATAAAACTTGTGACGTCATATTTGGCTTTGACTGAACATTTGCTCTCACTTTGAGGAAAAATATCGGGATATATATCGTATATCGATATTCAGCCTAAAAATATCGGGATATGACTTTTTGTCCATATCGCCCAGCCCTAATTCTACCCAAACTCTTAGACTTTTTCCAAACACTACCATTGCCATTACCAAACATGTTTTATGATAAACTTAAACTAATTGCTAAATTTATTTGAAATGATAGAAAAGCTAGACTACGCCTTAAGCCATTACAACTGCCCTATGAAAGGGGAGGGCTTCAACTTCCCAATTTTAGATGGTACTATATGGTTGCCCAAATGACTTCAGCATTAAACTATTTCCATACAACAGTGCCTCCAGCTTGGGTAGACATTGAAAAAGAGTCCATCCCATATACCATTAAAATATATCTATACTCTTCAGATAAGAAGTCATTGAAGAACACAAAAAGTTCAACAGACAAAGGGAGGCTCGCGCTTTTGGTCTCCCGTACGTGATTGGGTCATCTCAAGATAGGGCGTCAGCCAGCTCATCTATAAGAACGAAAACTGACCGTTAACTCTTCGCATTCCGCCAACGAGAGAGCACCGGCATTCCGCCAACGAGAGAGCACCGGCATTCCGCCAACGAGAGAGCACCGGCATTCCTCCAAAGAAACACCACTGGCATTCTGCCAAAGAGAGAGCCCCGGCTTTACGCCAGAGAAAGAGAGACCACCGGATTCCGCCAGAGAGAGAAAGGCCGCCAGCTTCCTAGAACAACTTTTTCCAGCGCCAGAAAATTCCTCCGGGTAGCAAAAGTGCATAAAACTGCAAGTGCATCAGTAACCTGAGAAGACACGCTTCAACAGGCAACGTAATTTGGACACAAAATAGCAAACGGACATTCAGAAACAATCCATTTCCACTCACTAAACATCAACATATTGCTGGTGAAAAACACCAAACAGTCAACTTGACTTGCAGCGAGTGCTGAGCGTTTTTTGGTGAGGTATGATCAAGTATGTCTTTGCCAGCTGCACAATATGTGGATACATATATACCGCTTGATTTTTGCCACCAACTGAGAGGATTTTCGTCAACAGGAAACACATCTCTTTCATTTATATCCATCTCATGCTCCTAAAGCCCTGATTGCCTTCTTCTGCACTGCTCTGTGTCTGACTGAATACGCCGTTGAACAGGTTGCCCATTTTTCCGCCTTTTTACAGCCGCACCGATGTACTGGATAAAAAAAAACGCGTCAGTTACGTCATCATCATGTCTCGCGTGCCTCTACCAAAAATTCTAATGCACCGTTTTTGCATTCGAATGTGCTTTATTTTGTAAATTCGACGAATATTCGAAATTCTAATTTTTTTGGCAGCCCTACTGTGGGCAAAGGGAGAAAAGACAGCTCCAATGATTGTCTATGAATTACAGCTAAGCCACCACCACGACAAGTGTTACGGGCTTTCTCCAGGTAGCTGTAACCAGGGGGCAGGCTTCATTTAGTGCTGAGTAAACGGCAGGGTGATGCCATGTTTCCGTTAAGCACATAAGATCTAATCCCTTATCCATGATGTGGTCTTGGATGAAAGATGATTTATTTGTGAGGGAACTCGCGAAGATTGTGGAAGTTTTCCTCCGTGAAATGTGCAGCGGGAGCTGCGATCCCGTCGTGCATGAACCGCGGCTCATGAATTGCAAATACAGATGAATATTGTCCATTATGTCACATTTTCCAGTCTTCTCCTCCGACCCTGTCTGTCTCGTGCTTTATGATGGGCAGCATCTGCAAACTGTTCTCCTCTGTCTCATACACACGTGTGCATATAACATGCTGTATGTTAAACGCACTGCAAGGCACCCCAGTCCCTGGGAAGGAAAGCAAGTAGGCTACCCCAGACCAGCAATCCGGATGAAAATAACAGCGTTTCGTCGGCATTTCAGCAACACCACTCCAGCCTAACTATACCACAACAACAGCGATACAAAATGGCCTCACCCACCCTTTTTTATTATTCTCGGAGGAGGGGTTTATGTAAATATTGGGGCTGGTGGAATGTCTGTAGTCGCCTACTGGCCGTTTGCTGTAGTCCTTAGAAATTGATTTCTTTAAAAGCAAATATCTCCCTTTAGCAACATTACACGCTAGCTAAAGTTAGAATAGTGAAATCGTGGTTTACCACCCCTTTAAGATACAATTTATACAAAACGAAATTCACTTTAAAGAAAGCATATCACTTTCTACAAAACAAAACCAAAAAAATCACTTTCTACAAAACAAAACTCCAGAATAATTTCTGACAAACTTTGATATTAAATAAAAAAATACCATTAAGCTATAATATTTAAACATCAATATGAAGCAAAATACGTTTGACTGGTACTATATTTATCGCATCTGAGCAGACATTTGCGAATAAAAGTTTTATTGTAAAAGAGCCTAGTGTCACATCAATAAACATGTTATAATCTGTCCAAAACAAGCCAAATAAATCTTGTCTAAACAGTCTTGCTTGTATGACATTTAATGTTGCAACAGGATTCATATTTAAATATGAATATTCAATATTAAATGTCTTTTTGCATTTAATATTCAAAGATGCTAACAGAATAAACAGACCTTACAATCAGCGGCGGAATCCTTTTGCTCTTAGAAATGAACAGCTTTTCATGAGGAAAATAAATACAGGATTATTGCTCAACGCTTCTCAAAACGATGTAGCTGAAGTAACGTTACAGCTCTTCACTAGATGTGTTTCTATGAGTTGATGTGTGGGCATTGATGCTGGGATCGTTAGTTTTTGAATCTGAAAGAGCGTGCGATCCGTGGGCGTGGTCGCATTAGCGGATATTGAAGTCAGGGTTCTTGCAGGTTTCAGAAAGTCAAATTTAAGACCTTTTTAAGACATTTTAAGACCATAAAGATTGAAATTTAAGACCTATACGACGCATTACCAAAATTATTTAAATCAAAGAAATAATAAAAAAAGCAATGACATTAGTAACCCTCCACAGCCAACAACGTGCCAAATGCCCAAAACCTTAGGCCCAAAATGAAAATAGGCTAAAACAAACTTGCCCTCAAATAGAATAGATTACAAAACAGCATATTAATAGCCTAATAGAGATTGAACAGGGGATGCACGAGGGAGATAGGATAAACTAGGGATGCACGATTTGGGGAAGATATCTAATTGCGATTATTCTGGTTAAAATGCAATTTTATTTTATTTATTTTTTTACAAATGAAAAGTGTATGCATATAACATTTTATATATTAATGTTTATATATTAACGAGACTAATAATAATGATGATATTCAATAAATACAAATATTTAACAAAATTAGAAATATTACTATTACAATAACATTTTAATTATTAAAAAATAAAAAATAGAGTATTTAAGAATAAATATAACAATATAGTAATACTAATAAAATAACATTTATATTTTACAGAAAACTTATTTTACAAAAAAAACCTGCTGGGTTACCTGTTAATATGCAGACAGCTTATTACTAAAAATCATTAGAAAGGTCTAAAGATTTATTGTAAAAAATAAAATAAAAAAATAAAGAAAGTGCTTTTTATCTGTGATATAAATTTTTAAAAAATATAAAAGTCTATGTATTTAATATGAAATATGAGCCTCTTATGCATCCACTGTGGGGGAAAAACTGTACATTGGAGAAAAACATGGGTTATTTGAGTCTCTTGGGCACTGATAAGAAAAAAAGAATAAGTTGAGTGTATTTGATCACAATGTCGTCATCTGACTCGCAATGTTTGGAATTACTTGGATTAAAATTGAAAATGATCTTACAAAATGGAGTTACTTTTGATAAAATGAATGAATGAAACGGAGTTATTATATTATCACAACCACAATGAGAAATCAAATGAAATCCAAACACCAGGCGAATGAGAAAAGACAGCTGTCCATCACTGCATTCATGAGTGCAGGTAAGCACAGAGCGAGATAACATATGAAAGCAAAATGATCTAATCAAATGCTTCCTTTAAGTCTTGTCGAGGGTTTAAGAACAGAAAACACAAAGCGCTGTTAGAAACTTAACTTAACACCGTTATCTTTGTCTCTGTTTTTCCTCAACATTATAATGTGAAACAATATAAACACGATAACCATATTCTGACTCGAGTGTATATGTACATTCTGCACGATAACTGGCGTGCTCTGCTTTATTAGTGTTCTTATCCGCTCGCGCTGCTTGAGCTTATAATGCTTTTTGTTCTTTAGGCCTATTTTTTTTTGTTTACACATATTGTTTAATGTTTTGAACTGAATGAAAGCCTTAAGATATAATGTAAGCTTGTTGTGTTTATTACCTAATCATAAGTTTGTTCAGATATGGTGACGACAACTTGATGAATAAAAAAAAAAAAACGTAACCGGTTACTCACGTAACCTCGGTTCCCTGAGAGAGGGAACAAGTATTGTGTATGGGAAAAGCTCCTTTTCTCGAGAATATGAAGCAAAAACGTTATTCTATAAAGTATCTATGTAAAGCGCAGTGCAACTGCACAGCAGATAGAACAGTGTGAGCTGCGCGCTGATTGGCTGTGCTGCGACAACTGCAGGAACCTATGGCAAGGCGGCTGTGAGAGCAAACCAATTTAGGGTCGCTAGAAAATCCCGTCGAAAAAGGTCGCTAGAATTAGCATATTGGAGGCTATAAAAGACCGTGTTCAGGCATAGGATTTCAGGTTAAAAATCGACTGAAGCGATACCCTGAGAAGCACAAGCACGGCACATTACGCAATACTCGTTCACTCTCAGGGAACCGAGGTTACATGAGTAACCGAGTACGTTCCCTTTCAAGAGGTCTCTCGTATTGCGTATGGGAACCCCATTTCAAACGCTGTGCGTGCTTAACTGGCCCAAACTATGGTCTGAGGAGAACCTGAGGCACGTAAGCTGGGTAACAGTGAGCCCCAGGGAAGCCAACAAAAATGTGCCTCGTATAAGGGCATAATGTATATATAGGCCGGATAGAATCGGGCCTAATAATAAGTGGCGATACCTATTAAATGGAGAGAATCCCTGCTTGTAAAGCGGGGACTTCCAGTTTATAAAACCTGATAAAAGTGGACGGAGAGGCCCAGCCTGCCGCCGCACAGATATCTTCCAGGGGTATGCCACATGACCATGCCCACGACAAGGCCATGCCTATGGTGGAATGGGCTTTGATGCCTATAGGGCAAACGAGACCTTTAGACTTGTGAGATAGCGTCTGCTATCCAGTGTGACAGTCTCTGCTTCGTGACAGCACAACCTTTAGTGCGGCCACTGAAGCACACAAAGAGCTGTTCCGACTGCCTAGAAGGGGCGGAACGCTCTAGATATAGCCTCAGCGCTCTAACTGGGCAAAGCAGAATTTTCGTCTTGTGACCCGGGCAGGGCCAATAGTGAAATGACCTGTGCCCTGAAGGGAGTGGAAAGCACTTTAGGAACATAACCATGTCTTGGCTCGAGGACAACCCTGGAGTCATTTGGCCCAAACTCGAGAACGGAAGCACTCGCAGAGAGCGCGTGTAAATCACCCACTCGCTTGACTGAGGCCAGTGCCAGCAGAAAAGCGGTTTTGAGTGAGAGGTGCTTTATGCTCACAGACTGAAGCAGTTCGAAGGGGGAGTCCTTCATGGCTTCTAATACTGTGGCAAGGTCACATTTAGGAACTGAGGGGGGGGCAAGGCGGGTTCAGCCTCATGGCGCACAATAAGCTCACTTTTCCCCAGTGATTTTCCCGCGACCTGAACGTGATATGCTGCTATGGCGGCAATATACACCTTGAGCGTGGAGGGGGAACGACCCACGTCCATTAGCTCTTGAAGGAATGCGAGCACTTCTGCCACCTCGCACGAGTGTGCATCGAGGTTTCGTGCTGTACACCATTTAGAGAATACCGACCATTTTAGTGCACAGAGCCGCCTGGTTGCAGGGGCTCTAGCTTCAGAAATGGTATTCAGAACTCTTTCAGAGAGGTCCCCGGGTATCCGTTGATGGGCCATACGTGGAGAGCCCACAGTTCGGGACGGGGATGCCAGATTTTCCCTCTCGCCTGCGCGAGGAGGCCTCTCATCAGCGGAATCGGCCATGGGGCTGTGTCTGACATCTGAGTCAATTCGGAGACCCGTATTCGGTTATTCCACATCTGAGCTACTAATGGCACTGTGGATTCGGTTTCCTTGATCTTTCTGATGGCCTGTGGCAACATCGTGATCGGAGGAAAAGCATAGAGGGTGACTGGGCCAGACGTGGGCCAGTGCATCCTTGCATTTGGATAAAAATATTGGGCAGTGAGCATTGTCTTCTGAGGCGAAAAGATCTACTTTCGCTTTGCAGAAGGTGCTCCAAATCAACTGAATTGTCTGCGGGTGAAGGGACCATTCCCCCGGGGAATGCCGCATCTGGATAACATATCCGGACCTTGATTCAGGATACCTTGCACGTGAGCCGCTCTCAGGGAACTCAGGTAGTGCTCTGCCCATAAAAGGAGGCATTTCGCCATGGAATGAAGAAAGCCTGATTTCAGACCGCCCAGGTGATTTATATAGGATACCACTGACATGTTGTCCGTTCGGACCAGGACGTGGTGACCCTTTATGTACGGAAGGAAAGCTCTTATCTCTTTTATCTCTGGAGAGTTTATGTGGAGCCTTTTCTCTGATTTTGCCCATTGGCCAGAGACTGGCTTGCCCACGTGAAGGGCGCCCCAACCTAGGTTGGACGCATCTGTCAAGACTAGGGATGGGCATTTTTGTCAATTTCTCATTTCGATCATCGATAGGTCTCAAAAACGAGTACTCGAGTACTCGGGGGCGGGGCATGTCCGTCATTGTGATAATGAAAATACTGTTATGAAAATGGTTGTTGACAAATACAAACGTGACATGAAAACAGGTATATGAAAACATGAACATAAAACAAAAAATAACTGCTAGATTATGATGCATAAATGTCTTTGAAAAAGAAACATCTTTATAAAATGACCGTCTCAAATAACCAAGTCAGTAATATCGAGCATTGCCTTTGAGCTGAAACTGTGAAATAACACCACCCTGCAGAGCTTGCTAGCTGGTTAATAAACTCAACCAATCGCACCCTATATCAATATTAATATGAAGATTATTATGAACCTATTACGACAAATCAACACAAAAGGATGTGAATGCGCACGTGAACTTCAGCGTGCTAGATTTTACAGGCGAAGGGTTTGAAACGGAACATTTTGAATGCGCTCTTCCCTTAACAACGCTGATACAAGGACAACGAAAGCACACAGGAGCAACATTTTATTAAAATCGTGTTCTCATTATAATGCTTTGACAGATTGACTCTGCACATCATGCACTTAATTTTATTATTCATGATCGAAGCGTTTACAGACATCACTGCGCGTTTTCGAACTCATAACGAAAAACAACTTTAAATAAACTAGGTCTAGCCTACTGTTAAAAAATACGAGAACAGTATAGCACTGCTGCATTACTAATATCAATGATTCTGAGAAAGAAATAGCCTATCTAAAAAGAATATGACTGTCTCTAATCCATCATGTCGAGCATGAAATATGCGTTTGAGCTGAAACTGAAGAGAATGAACAACAGCCGGTATAACGGCAGCGCTTTGCTAGCTTATTAAGCTCAACCAAACGTTTTTTATATTAGATTAATCAGATAGACAACATAAAAGTAATCTTACAACGTGCATCTGCAGAAAAGGACGCGAATGCACACATGAACTTCACGCGCTAGTCTGAGTGTTCTCGCTAGTTTTTTCTGTGGATATCCTTTAACAGCTGATACAAGGGGAACTAAGCACAGATCATTTACAGCATTCTATTTTCATCGTGTTCTCATTATAATGCTATGTAGGCTATGACAGATTGGCGCTGCACTAACCATTTAATGATCACAGTGATTCCAGACATCACTGCAGTGCACGCCTCAGTTTCACTTTATATCGCCGCGGACTGGAGGCGTGCTGTATAACGCTAACCAATCAGACCTCAGGTACCGCGCAAAACGACACAATAACCAATAAAAAAGAGACAAATATTTTTTTTTAAAGTCAGGGCGATCATCGTTCTCATGATCGATGATCGCTGTCACGTTCGAGTACTCGATTACTCGACCACTGTTGCCCATCCCTAGTCAAGACCACTTTCCATTTCGTAACTGTACCCATAATCACACCTGTCTGGTACCAGGTGGTCGCCTTCCAAGGAGCCAGAGCTTTGACACAGCTGTGGTTCACTTTGATGCGAAACTGGCCTGATCACCATGCGTGTGCTGGAACGTGGGATTTCAAGCATGTGTAATAGACCAAGTTTGAGTACTGCCAATGCCGAGGCCATAAGACCTAGCATCCTCTGAAAACGTTTGAGAGGAATTCACGCACCAGCTTTGAATGACACCATGTTCTGAATGGAGAGGGCGCGCTGTGACGTAAGCCGCGCCCTCATTTGTATGGAGTCTATGACCGTACCCAGGAAAGAAACATTCTGGGAGGGAGACATTGAACTCTTGGCGGTATTGATCCTGAGACCCAAACATTCTAGATGATTGAGGAGCCAGGACCTGTGGGTCATCAACTGTGTCTTTCATTGGACAATGACAAGCCAATCGTTGAGGTAGTTGAGTATTCGTATGCCTTTTAGCCTCAGAGGGGCTAAGGCAGTACATTCATGCACTTCGTAAGTGTGCGAGGTGCCAGGGATAACCCAAGTGGCAGGACTATGTATTGATAAGCCTGACCCTCGAAGGCGAATCTCAAGAATGGCCTGTGACGGGGAGCTATCTGAATGTGAAAGTAGGCATCTTTCAGGTCAACTGTGAAAAACCAACCCCCAGGGAGAATGTGCGCAATGATTTGTTTCACTGTCAGCATCTTGAACAAGCGTGTCATGAGCGCTTTGTTCAGATATCTGAGATCTAGGATGGTCTGAGGCCACCATGCTTTTTCGGGACGAGGAAGTAGCGACTGTAAAAGCCTGACTCGCTTAGTGTCGGGTGCACGGTTTCCACCACTCCCTTTTATAACGGTTTCGATACCTCGGCGCGGAGCACGTGACTCACACTGCTTTTCACTGAGGTCTTGACCACGTCGCGAAAGCGCGGGGGTCTGCGAGCGAACTGTAGCGAGTAACCTCGTTTTATTATATTCAACACCCAATTTGATATACTGGGAATGGCCTGCCAGGCATGGGCCCGTGAAGCTAGGGATTGATTTAGAATCGGGGGCGGGCCGCTTAGTGATAGGGACCCGGTAACCCGGTTGCTTTGTGCTTGTAACACTGTGGGGATGGTGTTTATGTTTGGCGGCGAGCACTGTGTAGTGGGCGCGCGCATTACATTTGTGGCACAGGACAGCGCGTGCGCTGAGTGGGAGGTGTTCAAGTGTAGGGGTGCATACTTTGAAGTGGGCACACTATCTACAGAGAAAAAGCTCTTTTTGAGATTTATTTGGGTCACTGTGAAAACAGCGTTTATGTGCAGGCGAGCGCTTTTGACAACGGGCTCGTTGACCGCAGAAATGAAGTCGCCAGTCACCTGATTGTAGGGAACTGGGAGATCAGGATTGTAGGATTTGTGCAGTCTGCCTTAAAGTGACAGCAGCTTTGTAAAAAGCTTTGTAACTTTTAAGTATTTAAATTAGTTCAAGGTGGTCGTATGCTAGCATGTCGGATGGAGCATCACTTACTGGCTTAAACCACCATGGCATAGCGTGCATTTATACAACAATAATAAAATAATGCATTGACATGAAAAAGGAAATTTACTTTTGATACTTAAGTACTTTTAAAAGCAAGTACTTCTGTACTTTTACTTAAGTAAAAATAGTTTTGAACAACTTTCACTTGTAACAGAGTAATATTTGACCAGTAGTACTTTTACTTTCACTCGAGTAATGGAGTTGTGTACTTTGTCCACCTCTGGCTCCGAGACAGAGTCTGACTACTCGCTGCCAGATGCAGCCATAGAAAGGCTGTCCTCCTCCTCCTCTTCCGCTCTACACGAGGCGCAGGAAGGGCGAGGCATTTGCAACAACGCTTAGCTCTTTTTGAAAGTGGGGTTGCAGCGGCAACACACACAACATAGACAGCAGAGTAAAGGATATAATAACGCCGGATGGCGCAACTGGAACAGCAGACGGCTGAAGGCGGAGACCAGACGGGAATCCGGCGTCCTCAAGGCTGCAGAGAAGTTCCGCTGAGTGCTTTTCGACGGCGTTGCTTCAATTCCGAAGATCAACAAAAGGTATCGCTGAAGGAGGTTAAATCTGAAATCCTATAGCTGAACACGGTCTTTTATAGCCTCAATATGCTAATTCTAGCGACCTTTTTCGGCAGGATTTTCTAGCGACCCTAATTGGTTCGCTCTCTCAGCCGCCTCGCCATAGGTTCCTGCAGTTGCCGCAGCACAGCCAGTCAGCGCGCAGCTCGCACTGTTCTATTGGCTGTGCAGCCGCACTGTGCTTTTATAGAATAAAGTTTTTGCTTCATATTCGAGAAAAGGAGCTTTTCCCATACGCAATACGAGAGACCTCTTGAAAGGGAACGTCTTATTTTCTCAAAATAACGTTGTTAAAATAAACAAATATTTTTAATATTCGTTTTTTTATGAGCCCAAATATTCGAATACAACATTTTGGAAAAATGCCCATCACTACTAGACACGACCACAACACATCACCGAAGTATCAGCAGAGATCCTGTCAACTAGACTAGATAGTTAGATAGTTTGCACCGATTAATATCAATAACTTTTTTTTGGAAGGAGATAAAGAAAAAAAATTTCTCCCCTGTTTACTGACACCTAGTGGAATCCACAGAAACTTTCTGAAGGGAAATAGACCAAACAAATTAATTAAAAAATAAATAAAAATATGACTTGTTATATATGTTTATCATAAAATTGTGAATAAATACAATATAATATATGCAAGCATTCCACCACTGTGTTAAAATTTAGAGCGTTTTCTGTAAAATGAGACCATTTTTATCAATTTACTCCAATGTATGTGGGTAGGGCGCTCTTAAATTCAGATATGCCTAATTATCTAAAAAATTCTAAATATGCTGCAGAGCTGAAGTGGTTAAGAACACAATTAGATAATACCAATTTAGGTCAACCAATTACCAAGCAATTATTAATTTTGTTCAGTCTGTGGTGTAAAAGGTCGCATTAGCAATTAAAAAAAACAAAAACAAAACATGGTCATGTCAAAGTGTCAATAATTTTGGTCCCAAATTTATATCAGTTTTTGGGTATATTATGTCAGTTTACTTTATTTTGCTATCCTCACTTACATAAATTAACTATAGTGTCCTAGCCTGAAGTAGAGACCAGCGCGGGACAGATTTTTCAGTCCCGGTCCCGCAGGATTCTGTCCCGCTCCAGCAAAAATATATGTTACCTTCTAATAACTGCGCAATGAATATTCCATAATGTCTACACTATCTTTGTTATAATCAGAGGATTTGCCAGCATACAGGATTTAGCACTCAGCAAAAACTCTGACTATCTTAAATGCATCTGTTTGGCCATTGCATTCTAGAAATAACATTGCACAATGCAGCAAAAACATGTTATAAACAGAAACTCTGCCAATGCTTCTGCCTGTAAATCGTTTTTATTTTGTTTTAGTTGTACTTGTTGCTTTTGTGCAAAAGATGAATAACAATGTATTTTGTTTTTACAACCAAAATGTATCACGGCCCTGCCCACCGGACTATTTTAAATAGTGAAATAATTCCTTTCCTGCTTTGCGCTCCTGACTTGTTATCTGAAGGAAAAATATGTTAATGGGTATTTTTGATCATGCTAATTCGTCCGCAGTGAAGTTTAGCTGATGCTACATACTTGGCATGTATGTGTGTGCGCATGTGTGTTTGTGTTAATGATGAGCAGATTGAGATTATATCTGTGGATCAGGCGGACCAAATAATAAGATATAACATTGTAATCAATTGCAGGTGGATCTGAGGTAAATAATGTGTTGATTTTATTAAAGACACTGAACTCTCATTTAACGGTAAAATGTCATGAACGTACGGCACTCTTTTACTTTCATTTTCAAAAACAGCATCTCTTCAGGGAAAACAAATCAAGGAAAACGTGTGCCTAAAGCACCTCCTAGTGGCTATTATATAAAACACAAAGGAAAAACCCTACATGAGATATTGCTTAACAGTTTTACCTAAAAAAACACAGAAATTATTCTAATAGGAATTCTCCAACATAATGAATGGAAATATTAACTTGTTTAAAAAGTTTTTATTTTTTATTCTTCAGGTACTAATTTGCAGAATTTACATAGATTATTATTATAGATCGTGTGACTTACTTATACTTACTTATAACTAAAAAATTATATCTGGTGTCTGAATAATTTTTGGTTTGACTCTGTATATCATATTGGCCCTCATTTATCAAGTGCGTACACCAAATTTCCAGCGTACACCTGGCGTACACCCAAAACCACGGTGACTTTGAGATTTATTAATATGGACGTTGGCGTACGGCACGCTCAAATCCTACTCCAGCTCAGGAGGTGGTGTACGCACGTTTTGAGTTAGTGCGAAAATGCGCAGAAAAACAATTCCTAACACCACAAAACGCACTGACAAATATGCTATATTATGACCCACTGTGGAAAAACAACAACAACAACAACTAAAGCCCTATTCGCACGGGATAAGTAGGCTATTATCTGGGGACCTCGTGTGATTTAGAATTTACTCCCCCACATCTGAATTTTGCATGGCGCATTCGCACGGGATAAGCTGTGATTTTACTCGAATTTACTGACTTATCTCCCGGATATGATGTAAAGACTTGAAAAAATTTGTTCGTTATAGATATAGCTGTATGAAATTATAAACAGTCTTATCGATATAATTTTGATTGTTTTATAGTAATAAAAATAATTTCGTCCAGTTAGAGAACAGACGCAATTAAAAACGTAACTGAGCAATAATAACAATATACGGCAGAAGATTCAGTTTCAAAGCTAAATGTAAAAGTGCCCATTTAAGAGAGTTGTCATTGTACTGTTCTGTTTTTGTGTTTTTCATTAAGAATAATATTAAACACACCATTCAAGCAATTTACTCCCAAATTGGTGCTCATTCTAAAGTGAAAGTATAATCCGCGCGGCCGCACGGGACTTCATAACGGTGCGCATTATATGCAGCCTAGCTCCATTCTTCGTGAAAGATAAAGATAGAAATGCGCACAGGACACAAAAACCTTGCAAAAATGATATACGATCCGCCTAATCCCGGCCAAATCAGAGAGATGCCGATTCGCACGGGACTAATGTTATCACAGGACCTCTGTATAACTCCAGTTGCGAGCCTGTGCGCTTTACCTGACGTTTCAGGTTTAGGCCGGCAGCTGCGCACGGACTGGGACTGAAAATAATTCAGACTGACAAAATAATAAAAATGACATTCTTCTTCTTTTAAATAATAATAAAATAAATAATAATAATAACGACATTCTTCTTCTAAATAACAATAAGCGTCATTAATAATACAAATCATAATAATAATAATAAGAATCTTACAAATTGTCATGCAATTATTAATGTGAATGAATGGTACTCCACATCACATCATCACTTTTGTACACCCCAATACATGTGACGTGATACGAAATTAAATGCTAATTATTTCAAAACACGTGCTGTAAAATAATGAATTGTGATAGGTAATTTCTCATCCAAACAGCTATTTAAACTGGATTTCCACCGTACACCTTTTTGTGGGCGCCTTTAATCCCACTCTTTAAACTCCCAAATAAAACAATTTTGTTTGTTTTTTCCACTTCCCTGGTGATGGTCTCGAGCTCCATGTCGGAGAAGTTTCGCTTCTTTGCCGTCTTCCGTGTGTCCATGGCGTAAAATGAGGGCATGGGGGAGGCAGAGACTTGAATATATAGGGGCGTGTTATTCTAATGACGATCATTTTTAGCCGCGGCATTTATCAAGGGCAGGTATTGCGTACACCTGGATTTCAGAGGTCACACAGCTTCATAAATCAGGTGGTGAGAGGAGTGTAAGCATAAAACATATACGCCCGTTTCTACGCAAGATTGATAAATGAGGGCAAATGTATAATATGATTGGACACCTGCATTTGTTACCTTGCTATCAATAGCAAGGTAAAAAAAAAGCAGATGTCCAATCATATTATACAACCAAATTAAAGTTGCTAATGACATGCTTAACAGCACATCTGAGATGTGAGGGTGATTTCTCTCACCGAGTAACAGCAAAGTTCATGGATTAGGACTCTGTTGGAGAAGGTTTCATTGTGGGATTCAATATGAAGAGTTCTTTCTCTGTGGTTCAGGGAGTTCTTCTGCATGAAGTAGACATAGTCCACACCAGCAATCTACACACACACACACACACAAACACACACACACACAAACACACACACACACACACAGAGAGAATGTATTACAGAAGAGTTAACATTTAATTATGTTTACTAACATCTTACATCACTTAGTATAACCTTTAAAAGACATTTTCAAAGCAAAGCAACATCCAGAAATTTTACATTTACATTTATGCATTTGGCAGACGCTTTTATCCAAAGCGACTTACAGTGCTTATTACAGGGACAATCCCCCTGGAGCAACATGTAGTAAAGTGCCTTGCTCAAGGACACACTGGTGGTGACCGCTGGGATTGAACCAGCAACCTTCTGCGTATCAGTTCCATGGTTTAACCCACTGGACCACCATCTCACATGAGCAAAAAAAACATGAAGGGGGAAAGTAGAGCAAGGGAAGGGATGTTTTCATTTTACCCGTTTTAGGAGTCGGGGAGCATCTACGTCCAGTTTACACCTTCTTTCAATCTTATGAATGGATCCATCCTCACTGTTTTCCTCATTGATCACATCACTGTCGACAAACATGGGGATCAGATGACAGGTGGGAAACCTCCTCTCATATGCCTGAGGAAGAGACAAGAAGAGTTGATGAAAATCCACTAGATTTTCTGTATGGAAGAAAACAGGTACAGGATGTGTGCTTTTGCATGAGCACAGTCACTGAGGGCCACATGTTGTGGAGAAAGACATTAATCAGATATGTGGCGTCACTAGTGTGCACAATGGCATGATATTTAAAAAATAAATGAAGACTAAATTTGAAATTTAACACTCTTAGCAAAATATTGAACTAGATTAAAAAGTTAATCAAGACAGACTTGAGAAAGCCTAGCCAGAAAAGCTTTTTAAACGAAGACATTTTAAAGCTTGCAGTTCAAAGCAGTTATAGTTTAAAGACATAGATCAGCCACAGATTTTCTAAATTTGAGGCCTTGTCACTGACCATGTCTCAAGCCAACACAAACACTCACACTCTTGTAAGCAGAACTGCTGAGAAGTTTTTGCCCAAAACCTTGTGTCCTCTGGGAAAATCACTGCTCTCTGCTGCATATGAAATATGAAACGCTCTAGGCGGTCTCGTTCAGCTTCAGGGTTTGAAGCAGTTTTAAAGGGATAGTTCAGTCATCATTTACTCACGCTACTCAAGTTTTCCCAAACTTATTTTATGTTCAGCAGAAGAAAGAAATTCATATAAGATATTTTTAAGAATATGCGTAACCAAACAGTACATGGGGCCCCATTGACTATGGAAAGGGTTAGAAGGTGAGTAAATGACAGAATTTAAATTTTTGGGTAAACTACCTCTACGTTTAAAGTAGTTTTAAAAGCTCAAAGTCTGAAGGTTTTCAGTGTCTCAGACAAATAGATTGCTACAGTATGTGAAAGCTATGGCATTCTGTGGCTGCAAGGGCATTGCTAGACATTTGTAGGGCTGGACCCTAATATTCGTTCAGTGGGTTGGAATTCGGTTTTCAATTTTGGGATTCGAATATTCGTTTTTTGTGTTTGTTTTTTTCACACACCTGGCATCCCCCTCGAAACAGTTCTCATTCGCGCTTGAATAGGTTTACACTATAAATTCTGGCGAAATACTTTTTTTTTTTTTTTTTTTTACAAATCATCTTACCGTATATAGCCTAGCCATTTTTAATAGGATGGACCGTTGAAGGAACCTAACCTCGTTATACTTAATAAATATAGTTGCTTCTTAGTCTACTAAAGTGTTCCCTGCAACTGGAGTATTCTCTGTCTAGTCTAGAGCACACAACTGCATGAAATTGTATAGACACAAGCTCAGGCATGCGCTTCTATGAATAGAACAATAGAAACTAAATACATTAGCCCTTTTACCAATTATTAATCAATCTAAATTAATCTACTGCGAAATATAGGCACTTGTAAAAACTCAAACGTGGGACGTAACAGACATGCGTTTTGTATCACTGGTGCAGTGTCGGTTATCAGAGCATATAAGCTACTTTAGTAGGCTAAGAAGCAATTATATTTATTAAGTATAACGAGGTTGGGTTCCTTCAACTGTGAGGTGCACCGCTTCCGGCTCACGCTGTTCTGTAGTTTGTTGAATGTTTTTCATTTCTGAACGCGTCGCATGTCCATATTGCACCAAATGGGACACTGCACTCCCTTGGGTCCGCAGCAACACACCCGTCCCGTGTGAAGTCGATTGGATGAACAGTTCTCGACATAAATCGAAATGCAAACCGATTCTTGCCTTTATTAGAGAGAAGAATATGTTCAGTCCCCTTCTTCTGAAGCTTGAACTCAAAAAATGGTATTCAGACCAGCCCTAGACATTTGGTGTCCTGGGTGGTTGCTATACGTTTTTTAGGGTAGCTATCCAGTTGCTATGCCAAGTCCCATCACCTTTATTTATATAGTGCGTTATACAATACATTAGGGGTGTAACAGTAGACAAAACTGACGGTTCGGTACGTACCTCGGATTTGAAGTCACGGTTCGGTACGAGTTCGGTACAGCAGTTTTACCAAATTGATTTTTAACAGTGGTTTACTGAAAAAAATTGTGTCTGTCCTTAAATTAATTCAATTATAACTAAAACTATATAGGGAGCCCTTACTTACACATTGCTATTAAAGATTAACAACAGAGCCCAAATTATTAGCCTAAATTCAGTTGCTATTTATTTATAGCTCAAGCTTCTCATAGGGAAGTTTTTGCATTAACTTCTAAATCTAATTATATATATTTTTTTTCTCCAGTTCGTTGTTGAAATATAATAATTTTAACACAGTGGCTGTCATTTTCATGACAGATTTATTTAAACAGACATTAAATAAACAAGACATCACTAACAGGTTAAGTAGAATATAATGAATATGTAGGCTAATATAGTGCATATATTTAGCGAAAGAGTTAATCTCTCTAGTGAACTAACAGCTGTGGACACTGAAAGACTGCCTGAGGTAAATGTGATGCTACGTGACATTGTTTACAAGCCGTTTTATTGTCTTTCCACCATTGAAGCACATATTGAGCGATTACACGACATATGATACATTTCAGTAAGTTGTAATGTATCCTCAACATACCTTAAAGGGTTAGTTCACCCAAAAATGAAATTTCTTCCATTAATGACTCACCCCAATGTTGTTCCACACCCATAAGACCTCCATTCATCCTTGGAACACAGTTTAAGATATTTTAGATTTAGTCCGAGGGCTTTCAGTCCTTTGAATGTAAGTGTATGCATAAATAACAAAAACTAAGACTTTATTAAGCATCGTCTTCTCTTCCGGCTTTGTTTGAATCCGCGTTCACGACGCCACAGTGACGCTGCTGACGTAAGACGCTGTGACATGTTATCTGGTTATCTTTGGCGATTAGGGCATCCGGGACATGCACACTTACGCACAATTTTTTTTTTTAAATATAGCAATACAAACAATGTAGAACATCTTGTTTACAGCGTGTGTCTCCCTCAGACTACAAACAAAGCTCTGTCGCACCAGATAACACGTCACAGCGTCTTACGTCAGCAGCGTCACTGTGGCGTCGTGAACGCGGATTCAAACAAAGCCGGAAGACAATGCTTAATAAAGTCTTAGTTTTTGTTATTTTTGGACCAAAATGTATTGTCGACGCTTCAAAAGAGTCTAACTAACCAAATGATGTCACATATGGACTACTTTGATGATGTTTTCATTACCTTTCTGGACGTGGACAGCAAAGTGTGCATACACTTACATTCAAAGGACTGAAAGCCCTCGGACTAAATCTAAAATATCTTAAACTGTGTTCCGAGGATGAACGGAGGTCTTACGGGTGTGGAACAACATTGGGGTGAGTCATTAATGGAAGAAATTTCATTTTTGGGTGAACTAACCCTTTAAGAGATGTTATTTTATGTTTATTGTTTAGGAAGAGGTGATCGCGTTCACTCGCGCTGCCACTTGAAGTTGAACTGACGCGTGGCATTTATCGTTTGAATTTCATGATAAAATGGACTTAATACTTAATATTTTCGTGTGGGAACTCGGATTGAAGTGTGTTCCATGCTTACAACAAGTCGACTGTTAACTGTTAAAGAATGCACTCGGAAACCGTTCGGTACACGAAACGGTTCAATACGAATACGTGTACCGTTACACCCCTATAATACATAATATCAAATCAGCTTTACAGTGATAAACAGGAAAATAACAGAATCAGTAATGCAAACAGAATTCAATTCTGCAGTAAAGGAACTTAAAAAGAAGAAGAAAAAAAAGACAACTGTCATTATTCAGTAAATTCAGCTTTAGAAAACAGTGGTGTCATCATCCAACTCCGTTCAGTTCAAGTTGTTCTCATCTAATAGTGTTAGAGCAGTCAATATAATAATTTTCCTTAATATTAAGTGTATATTAGGGCTGCACGATTAATTGCAATTAACACTATATCACGCTTAAATTAATTGGCTTAGTGCGATTATTTTTTATGCTTAGCTTGTCAGTGCCGCACGGCTCTGTGATCAGTAAATGCAGCTCAATCTGAAAGCACTGCAAGTTTGAGTAGCTTGTAATGTGCATTTGAAAAAGCAACACACATCAAACATCTTTCCAAACATAAGCAGCATTTATTAACCTCGTCCAACAAAAGACAACATTTAATAACATGTTTTTACTCCAAACCCACTTCATTATGTCAGTTGAGTGTTCGAAAACATCCTTCTGTGAGATAATGAGGCTTCTTACATAGGGCATAAAACATATTTCATAGTTTTCTATACAGCGATAAAGGCTGTGTCATTTAGCACTGAAGTATAAATATACTTTATAATCATGAAAATACCTGAGAAGGCTTGAAGAACTCAAATAAACCATGTATTGTCGTATTTGTGTGTTTATTAGTCATGTTTAAATCAAAGCATTTCAATCTTCCATTTATTCAGCTACAGCGATAGTATGATGCCCATAGGGATTGAAACGACATGCGTTATCGTACTTCTGAGGGGTATATTTGGAATTTCTGTGCAAGAGAGCCCTCTGGCTTTCAGATAACAGCTTTGCTGCACTGACCAGCTGCACATAAAATATTTGCAGCCTTTGCCATATCACGTGCAGTTTATTTTTGATTAATCGTGAAGCCCAAGTGTATATATTACAAATTAAATCTTTGAATTGAGTGTGCCATTAAAGGTGACGTACGCAATCGCAAAATCGTTGCTGAACACTGTTGATATTTGAAATCAACCCAAACAAAAAATAAAGTGGAGATGACGAACGAACAAGTACAAAAAAAGCGAACATACAGTACACAAGAGTACAAGAAAGAGCTTCTTGTTAGTCAGCAGCTCACGTACGGAGCACAAACAACGCAACCTTGACATCAGTTTTAAAGCTGTTGCCTGATCATAACTTCTTTTTCAGTAATATTCCTCTGATTGTTCTCCTTTGTAATGTCTCAGCGATCTCTCTTTCTAAAGTCTTTCTTAAAATCTCCCTCTTGCTCAGCTCACTCTCTATCTTCTCCCATCATGAGTGGACATGCCCCCTACTGCTGGCTAAAAGTTTGTTGTGGTGCTCGGTCCGATCCACTTTCAAGTTTTTCTGAGTTGTTCTCAAAAATCACTTACTGCTGAAAGAAACCCAGGCTGTAATTTAAAAAAAAATCTTTATATATATATTTTTTTTCCTCTGGAAGTATGAGTTTATCCAAGTAAAACTCTCAAACAGCTTGTGAGTTGCAAGTACCAAAATGAGTGGCTTACTACGCTTACTACACAAAATTGTGTCAAAATGCAGTCTTGGTGAGTGTTTGGTTAAACAGTCAGTTTTGGAACGTAAATAGTTGAGAAAGACGACGCATGTTGTGTAACCATATATTGGATCCATGCATAAACTGTTAAAGTGACAGCAGTCTAAAATTCCTGCTGCTGTCTGTCATGTTAATCAAATATCAAAAGACAAAGAAAATCACTTGACTGAAAAACTTTTGTAACTTTAATTGCAAGCAATAATCTGTATTTAATTTTTTTACAATGAAGACTATCCAGTGTTATTTTACATTTGATTACTTTAATTTCTGTAGCATTTCGTACCTGAATACTAACTTTAAGTTTTTCAGGTGGGTCTAACACTAAGCAATGTTTATTTAATATCGCTCTTTATTCTATTGCATTTATTTGTGCTATTGTTTGCAAGTTGATTATTTTTTCTTATTTTATTACTGACTTTTTACTTGTGGGTTTTTATGAAAATAAAATGTTGCATTGAAGTTTGTATATGCTGTCAATTATAGTTCTTAGAAAGAAAATTGGAATCGGCCAAGAAAATTGCTTTTAGAGCATCTCTAAATAAAAATCACTTTATTACACTTGTATCTAGTGGTATTTGTCATTTTTTAATTATTGCATTGGCCGATAAGTTACGTTTTTCTGTTTCCCCAATGTATAGGTAGCTGTATTTTTCTTTTAAATTTTCAATTAAATTTTCACTTTATTGTTGGAATCACTTCCAAAAATTGTCTCATCCCTCAGCGTTTACGGTCTTACATCAAGTCACATCCATATCAAATAATAAACCAATACAATAAACTACTTGATACAAAAACAATATACCGTTTAATGTATGCAATTTCAACAATAAAACTAAAATTTTTCTAAAAAGGAAACAAATTTGTTGTTCATTTTAAGATACCCGTCTTATTTTCTCTTGTAATTTAGTATTGCTCTTTAAAAAAGAAAAAGTACATACCCGATTGCTCAATTAATCGATGGAAAAATCACTAGAATTCAGGCATAACACCGGTTACATCACTTTCCCACCGTGGCACAAGATATCTTTGGTGCCGTACACTTCCCACGAGAGCCCGTCCACAAGCTGTTCTGATTGGCTGTGATTTTTGATTGATTTGTCACATCTCGTAGTTGCGTCACATCTGGTGCGGACAGACAAGTTGCTTGTCGCTGGAATCTTATCGTGTCGCATGTAGTTATCTGACAGGGCAAGCTGATTTAAATTAAACGTGTTAACGCTACTTTATGAGTTATTTTGAAGCCCTTAATATAAAGCATGCGTCATGTTTAGGACAAATAGGATTATGCACACTGCATCCTCCGCTATTTTTCCAATACGCTCGTATAAAACTAATATATCGATATAAACGGTATTGTCTCATTCCATATCGTTTCTAAAACATATATTGATATATAGTACAAACTCGATATACCGCCAGCCCTACTTCAAACTTAAATAAAGATTTGACATTTAACCCTCTCGAGTCGGCCGTCGCTAGGGTTGGGCATCGAGAACCGGTTCCAACTTGGAACCGTTTAAAAAATAACGATGCCATTGGAATCGTTTAGAAATTTTGTTTTCGATTCCGATCATCGGTTCCAAACGCGCGAGGTTTTCGGAAGTGCTTGCCGCGCCCGTTTGTTCTGTTGCAGCCATGGAGCACGGTAAGTGGCGCTCAAAAGTGTGGCTTTATTTCACTAAAAAAAAAAAAGCCTGGGTCGGCACAGTGCAACACATGACAAACTTATTTCTTGCACGGGAGGATGCACTACAAATATGTGGTGTAGCTAGAAATTAACGAGTGTAGCGTGTTTGAAATGCTGCGCAGGTCTGTCCCTCGGGCAACCCTGCGCTAACCAACGTTATTAACGGGATAGTTCACCCTGAAATGAAAATAAAGCCTTCTTTTACTTACCCTGATGTTGTCCCAGTGCCCTATGTCCTATGACATTTAAAATACTGTTCCTGCACGCGCTCCTTCCTATTATGGCAGTGAATGGCGATCAGCTAAAACATTACAAAAAGTAAACAAATGTATCACGCAACGATACAGGGAGACGCGCGCCATAAAGTGTTCAGTGGGCACACTATAGGTTTTGCGAGAAAGAAACCGTATTATTCAGTCAAAACACTGAGCTCGGCCGTTATTCTGAGCGCGCTCCTCTGTGTAAGTTACACTATGAGCTGTCAGCAGCCGCCGGCGCTCATGCCTACTACAATAACTCGCGCTGTTGTCATTGCACCCACGATAAGCACACACACACACACACACACACGCGCGCACCATTTTGAGAAATCAAGCTCAATAGAAAAAAATGCGATTCTCGTCTTTTCTATAACGTATATGATAAGAAATAATACTAATAATATAACCTCCTTAAGTGAATATTGTGTACCGGTTGTCATGACAATATTGCACGAGGATACTGCGGCTTGGAGTGCGCACACACAGGAACACGCGCATTTGAACAACAGCTGGGTGAGTAAAAGATGGCTTTATTTTCATTTCAGGGTGAACTAACATTATCCCACCTCATCATAATCAGGTAAGTGATTGTAGTGTAAACCCCTTGACCAAATTGCGAATTGTGGTGAACAACAACGTTACTGAAATTATTTTTCCCCCTCGTAGATAAATGTAGCTATACGCAAATTGCCCACGCTAGTAGCAGTCCTAATGACTGCTGTTAATGCTATTGTTAAACCGGGACTCGGTGTGAAACTCCATTCACCTTTGCAGCAAAGCAAGTGAAAATGCCAGCGGAGAAAGTCCCAAAACTAAAACTCATTATTGAATCAAAATACAATTTTCCTCTGTGAAATGAGCCTGTGACATGTTGTGACTCCACCCCTCAAAGAATCGGAATCGAGAATCGAAAAGAACCGTAATCGAAACTAAGAATCGGAATCGGAATCAGAATCGTTCAAATCAAAACGATGCCCAACCCTAGCCGTCGCGCCGGCGTGATTGGCTTGCTTTTTTTCTTATCAGTGCCAAAGAGTTTTTTTGTCATTCAGGCAAGTGTTATACATCATTAAAATCTGTTAAGTTTATATTTTTTTTGTGTACAGTCACAATAAAAACAAAATGTTTTGCTTTTTGCAAAATGCGCGATCTGCAGCCTCTATGTCAAAGACGTTCATTCAGATAGTCTTCAGAAAAGGACCTCTAGCTTAGTGAAAACTTGTCTCACAAACATGAGACATATGTCTAAAGAAACGCTGAAATGGCAGGTTTTAAACAATGTAAACCAAATTGAAAACAAATATTTTGTGTTTATGTAATCTGGTTGAAAAGCGATACATGTTGGTCACCCACGATCCACTTCATTATCCGCTAATGCGGCCACGGCCACAGATTGCGCGCTCTATTGAGATTCAAATACTGACAATCCCCGCATCAACGCCCACACATCTAGTGAAGCACTGTAACGTTACTTCAGATACATCGTTTTGAGACGCGTTTGAGCAGTAATCCTGGATTTATTCTCCTCATGCAAAGCTGGACTCCTCCGCTGATTGTAAGGTCAGTTCATTCTGTTAGCATCTGTGAATATTAAATGCAAAAAGACCGTTTAAAAATTAATCCTGTTGCAACATTAAATGTCATACACGCAAGACTGTTTAGACAAGATTTATTTGGCTTGTTTTGGACAGATTATAACGTGTTTATTGTAAAAGAGCCTAGTGTCACATCAATAAAGATTTATTCGCAAATGTCTGCTCAGATGCTATAAATATAGTACAAGTCAAATGTACTTTGCTTCATATTGATGTTTAAATATATAGCCTAATGGTATTTTTTTTATTTAATATCAAAGTTTGTCAGAAATGATTCTTGATTTTTTTTTTTTGTAGAAAGATAATTGCTTTCTTTAAAGTGAATTTCGTTTTGTATAAATTGTATCTTAATTTTTTATTATTTATAAATTTTTTTAGCATTAGACTACTTTTAAAAACAAATTGTTTTTGAAAAAAATGCTCTTCTTAGTCATTTGGTCTTGTTTCTAGTCTAAATATTTAAACATTCTTAAATCAAGATGCATTTACTAGGTACAATTTTCAACTAAAGAAGATGAGCATTTTTTAAGTGTAGTCAAATCTTTTGATAATTTAAAATATAATAGGCCTTTGTTGGCTACATTCTAAATAAATGATTCTGGAGTTTGGTTTTGTAGAAAGTGCATTTTTTTGTTTTGTAGAAAGCGAATTGCTTTCTTTAAAGGGTATTTCGTTTTGTATAAATTGTATCTTAATTGTAATTATTATTATTTATTTTTTTAGCAGGAGACTACTTTTAAAACATAAAAAAATTGTACAAAAAATGTAGAAAAAAATGCTCTAAGTAATTTTTGTCTTGTTTCTAGTCTAAATGTTTAAACATTCGTAAATCAAGATGCATTTACTAGATAAGTACAGTTTTTAACTAAATAAGAAGAGCATTTTTTTGTTCTCTCAGTCACACACCTGAAGCTCATTCATTATGCAGCTCATTAAGAAGGGTCATTATGCGGTCTATTGTTCTCTCAGGTGTTATCTCATCATTATTCATTAGATATCACGCCTCCTAGAATACTGGCTTTGTGAAGAAAAACTGTCTTACAAATTTTAAATCAGTGTATTGTTTTATGTCAATGAGTAGGCTCAATGATTCTCAAATCAGTTTGAAGCAAAAACTCAATGAAAATACACCATGGAGTCCAAAGTCTTGTGAACACATATCTATTGTGTTTGGAGGCCCACATTTTTTAGTTTTTTTCAAAAATCATGCATAAACATTTTCTCTCAAAAATACAAGCGTGTACATACATGTTGCTTAGATATTATGGTAGCCTAGTTTGTGCTGAATACAGTGTAATTACACTTTTGCCATTAATGTGTTTATAAGCAACTGAAAAAAAAACACAAATGTAAGAGCATGTCAAAACTTCTAAAGGGCCCCAAAACGACTCAGACTCCAGAGGGTTAACGTTATTATATGAATATTTTTATTGTGATAATTTTTGGCCATATCGCCCAGCCCTAGTGACAGAAGGATCAAAATGCTTTTTATTGCAGTAGATTAAAGTGAATGTCTTGTGCTTGTGTCTGTGGGATTAAACATGACACAGAACACAGCACAGAAAGAATAGGTCAGAACACCCAATTTATAGTTGTAGGGGGTAACTAGTAATATGGTACAGAAGACTGATAATTACCTGAACACTAGGGTTGTCAAAATGTTTGAAAAGCTAAATTCGAAATTCTTTCATAAATATTAGCAAAATTCAAATGATATTAGAATTCTAAAAGCAATATTTAAATGTTAGAGGGAAAAAGTACTGTATCTAGGGCTGGGCCGGTTACCGCATTACCGCAATACCGCGGTCACGTGACGCCTACCGCGGGTCTGAGATTGTCACCGCCATCACCGCAAAAAAAAAAAAAAAAACATTGGCCTGCACGTGTGCACGTTGTGTCTAATTCTAGGGATGCACCGATATGAACATTTTGGCCGATACCGATAACCGATAATTCTTAATATTTTAAAGCCGATAACCGATATATTGGCCGATAAATCTAAATACAAATTTTAATAAACTCTGAGAGCCTGATTACAAAAACAAAAGGCTCACCATTAAAAGCCATGTCCCAAACACTTCAACATAAATCAAACCTATACACTACAGTAGCCTATTTGAACCAGTGTGAGATTCCTTACCTTTTCAAATTAATTTTACACTCCTATGGCCAAATTTTTTTTTTAACACTTTACAATAAGGTTTAATTTTTGTTAGTATTAGTTAACCAACAATGAATGAACAATACTTCAACAGGATTTATTAATTTTAGTTCATGTTAATCTCAACATATTCAGACCCAAAGTTGTGTCTTTTAACATTAGGTATGAACTGTGAATGGACTGTTACAAAACACAAACATTTTATTACTAAAAGACACAAAGGTTATTGCTCTCTGTTTGTTCATGATAGTTAATGCATTAATAAAATGAGACCTTATTTGTAAAATGTTACCAAAAATTATATTGTCTAAAAAATAAAAATAATATACCTAAATAATGCAAACAAGTAATTGAACAGCATTACTTAGGCTGCATAATAAAGAATCAGAATGCAAGTGCATGAAATAACCTCCGCACAGACGATAAAGAAATGGTTTTAATCAAACCATATTGTTGATGGAAATGATACGAGAACAATAAAAGTGCTAATTATAAAAAATAATGCTTCTGTGTTTTTGAAAAAAAAATATGTTTAATATTACAGTAATAGTAAACATCTGTAATATTAGTCTAGTCTATTAGGAATAATGTTGCTGTTTGAGAGCGCGCTGAAGCTGGAGAGAATGAACGAACAACCATAAACTGAAGCGCTTAGAAGTTTAATTAACAACTAAACGCATCATATATGAGAACAATCAGATAATTATACAAAATAAATATAATATTACAACTTATATTAGCACAAAATCATGCATAGGTGAAGGGTTATAACTCCTGTGGATGCTCTTCCCGTTTGAGAGCGTGCTGAAACTTAAGATGATCACCGGTACAGTGAAGCACTGCGGGTTATTGACTTAACCAAACACATCCTATATGACTTTAATCAGATGTTTATACTACAAAAACGTAATATTACGACTTACATATGCTTAAAATGACGCGAATGCACAAGCGAACTTGACTGTGCTGGTCAGAATGTGTTGTTGACGCTTCCCACAACAGCGTGCTGAAAAACAACTAAACCCAGAGAATTCACTACGTTTTATAACAGAAATATTCTCATTGCAGTGTTATGTATAGGACAGTCCCAGTAGTTATTAATGCTGTGCATTTCTGTTTGAAATGCGCGCGCCGGTACAATGAAGTGCTTTACTGCATCGTTAATTAACTCAACCAAACGCATCCTACATGGGATTATATACACAAAATAATAAATATAATATTACAACTAAGAATGGCACAAAAGGCTGTGAATGCACAAGCAAACTTGACTGTGCTCGTCATGAAGATGTAACTCCGTGGGCGCGCGCTGAAGCTAAAGACCGGTACAATGAAGTGCTTTACTGCATCGTTTATTAACTCAACCAAACGCATCCTATATGATATTACATACACAGAATAATAATAAATATAATATTACAACTTACAATGGCACAAAAGGCTGTGAATGCACAAGCGAACTTGACTGTGCTCGTCATGAAGGTGTAACTCCGTGGGCGCGCTCTTCCCTCAACAAACGCGCTGAAACACAACGCTCTTTTACAGCCTATTCTATTCTCATTATCATTTTATGTAGATTATAGAAGACTTGCGCTGCACATGTTGCACATAACTGTATTTTCCTTTTCGAAGTGATTCCAAACATATTTAGAGCAATTCAAACCCATCATGGTGGACAGCGCGTCCGTCTCAGCTGAAGGAAATAATACATTATCTATCGGCTTGACTATATCGGTCAAATTTTCTTATTGGACCGATAACGATAACATCAAAAATAATCATTTATCGGCCGATAACGATATGTTGCCGATATATCGTGCATCCCTATCTAATTCCATGGATTCATTGATTCTAATGACATGGATTGTGTCTAATGACGTGTGTCTTATATGGATTCAAGGTTTTCTAAACAAAACTTAATCAAAAGATGGAGCAAATCCGACCTTTCGCGAGTTGGGGAGCGCAATGTTCCATTATAACATTCCATTTGTACCTGTGTAATGTCTTTTAGCCTATAATTTGAATTTCATTTTACTAAAGCATAAAATACAGGCGCGTAAGCAGGACGTGCACGTTTTAATTGCACGTGCTTAACACAATTCTCTCACATGGTTGCGCAGCCGAGAATAGCGGGTAGGGAGATAGAAGTCATGAAAGCAGAAAAAGAACGCATGGGTTTGCGTCGACCGCTGGTGACCGATTTCTCCCATAGCTGGCGAAAAACAAAAAACCACGGCTTCAGAAAGAACAAACTGAGCTGGACCTGCCTCAGTACTGGTAAGTTTTAACTCTCTTCCAACTCTGTTTGGGAAAGATTGACTACAAATAAGCTGTGCCTGCGAAATTTCATTCAATATAATCAATAAATAATCTATTGTAGGCAATTAAATATAAGTTGGCTATGTGATTCTGAAATTCCAATTTCATTAAAAGGCTATCGAAAAAGATATCCGTCTGGCAGGCTTACAATCACAGTAGTGTGCGACACTTTGTTAAATTAAATAGCCTTCGTTAAATATTTGAACCACTGAGACAAAAGCGCACACGAGATATATAAATTAATATGAATATGTAAACATATATAATATAAATATATATAATAAGTAATATACAATCACGGTAGGCTAGTGTGAGCAGCAACAATTTGTTAAATTAAATAGCCTTCGTTAAATAGCACCACTGAGACAAAAGCGCACACGAGAGGCATATAGCCTATATATAAATTAATATAAATATGTAAAATATGCCTAATATAATAATATAATATGTAAAAAATTATTTATGTAATATAAATAACATATATAGACCTATATATATATATATGTGTATGTATGTATGTACAATCATTAGCCTAAAAAGTATTCGTTAAATAGCCTTGAACCACTGAGACAAAAGCGCACACCACACGAGATACGTAAAATAATATATGTAAATGTTATAAAATATAAATAATAAAAGTAGCATAATATAGGCTACAATCAAGGTAGTGTGAGCAGCGAGTGAGTGACTACACTTTGTTAAATTAAATAGCCTTGAGCCTTCGTTATTCTTCATTAACCACTGAGACAAAAGCGCACACAAGATGTAAATTGTAAATGTAAATTAATAGCCTGAATATTTAAAAATATGTAATATAAAAATATAAATACTATAAATATAAATATAAATAATATATTATATTATATGGGCGTGTGTGCGCGAAAGTCATTATAGTTTAAGTGATTGTTTGATGACGACGACTGTAATCTGAAATTAAAAATATTGGAAATAAATAAACAAATAAATATACATTACTGATCAATACCGATAAAAAAAAAGTGTTTGTTTGTCTTTGTTTATGCTGTTCCATCTTCAGATCTGTCAGTCGTGATCTGATCTGCTCTCTCAGCAAAAAATATGAAGGCTGGGATGTAAACCATGGTCTAGTCTAGATTTCGTTTTGCCAGCACTTTTTTTTCAGATATCATTCCATTTCTGTTCTAATTGTTCCTGTTCTAAACGTGAAAAAATAAATGTAAAATAAACATGTTCCTTATTATGTTCAATTGCCTGCGCTGGTGTGTGCGTGTGCGGCTGTGCGCGAAAGTCGAGCGGGAGCCCTTTAAAGCGGTTTACCGCTGAACCGCGGGAATTTCTTGCTTTTCAACCGCGGTAAGAAAAAATCCATACCGTCCCAGCCCTAACTGTATCGTCTCCTATGGCCACAAGAGGGTGCACTTCACTTTTTACAGTGCATTTTGAACAATTGTTATTAAATAAAATATATGATTATGCCACCAACTGAGAGGATTTTCGTCAGCAGGTAGCTCATCTTCTCTTTAATTTATATCCATCTCATGCTCCAAAGGCCTGTTTGCCTTCTTCTGCACTGCTCTGTGTCTGACTGAATACGCCGTTGAACAGGTTGCCCATTTTTTACGCCTTTTTACAGCCGCACCGCGCTGTACTGGATAAACAAACCGCGTCAGTTACATCATCATCATGTCTCGCGTGCCTCTACCAAAAATGTAGCATTTTTTTGTAAATTCAACAAATATTCGAAATTCGGAAAAAAAAATTGACAGCCCTACTGAACACTTGAGCAAAAATGTTTTTAAAAGGTTCATAACTTCAAATGCACATATTTTAAAATGCAACAAAACAACCTGGTCAACTTAATCAATATCCACAATTCGACATATAAGCATCCACAAAAATAAGTTTATGTTTTTGCTGAGACAGAGCGAGGAATGTGTAAACATCAGACAACATTCTCACTAGCATCAGCATTTTGGAACAGCCATGACAAACTGCAAATAATAGGGGCTGTTTTATATCAGGTTAACAATAATGATCATTGTTTCAGCCTTATAGGGGCTTCAACAATGCTGACATATCTGGCTCAGTTTGAGGACAATCTCACACAAACTATTCCACAAAAAAAAAAAAAAACAGTAACAAAATTCCAAAACAGCACAAAATCTGACATCATTTGTCCATTCTTTCATTAAAAGCAAAAACGTAGTCAAAAGGCAAATATTTGAAATGGGTATCGTTTAAACAATTTATTAAACAATGACAATTTATATGGGATGAATTTAGTATCAAATTATTCCAAAATATGATGCACTGGTAATATAGCTATAGTTTACAAAGAAATAGGTGAAATGCTTCGAGACCATTAAAACTAGGGCTGCAACAACTAATAGATAAAACTGATAAATCGATAATGAAAGTCATCGACAACTATTCTTATTATCGATTAGTAGTAATGGGCGATATAAACGATATGCAGTACAAACGATACAAAATTGGACTACGATAGAGATTTTAATTCTATTGATCGCGATAATGCATGTTGATGACGCAACCTACCGGTGAAATTTAGAGCGACGAGCTGCAACCCATCATCGTATTCGTAATCTTGAGAAAACATGGCTGAAAGCGAAACGGAGGAGCTGGTGAAAAAGACAGGTGCAACAACCATTATTTGGACTTGGTTCGGATTTAAGCCGTCCAACGAGCAGCAGCAAACTATACTCTGTAGAGTGTGTGGGGCAACAGCTCCGGCTAAGAGGTAACAACTAATCTGTTGTACAACCTCAAATAATTGCCTAATACTGGAAGTATTTCCCTAATAGGGACAAGTACTTTGGTACAAAGTCGGTACTGAAATTTAAAAAAATATGACGATACCAGCAGTAATGGTAGTACCGGTACCGACTCCGGAGTATATTCGTTACCCACAGCTACGTTCAGTCGCTTCAGTGTTTATGCAGGGCTCCAGACTGTAGCCGAATATATAGTGTATGTGAATATTAAACTGCAAAATACTATTTAAATATTACTCCTGCATGTTCCGCGTCTCTGTGTGAATGACGGGCGCAGATGACACTCGCTCGCTGTCTTTGTAGTCTCTGCCGTGTGTCACTATATGAGGACATGAACGCATAAACCGATAAACCACGGTAAAATGTACTGACGGTTAGTAATATTGTTTAAAATGTAATTATCATTAAAACCGCATTTGATTATTACGATTTTGAAAACTTGTGCTAAATCCTGTCCTGTCAGCATCTGTCTGATGCAGGCGCAGCGCGCAACGTTGTTTTTTGAATGAGAAGAAATAGCAGAAGAAAGTGACAGCGCCGGGAGATTTTTCAGCCTTCTAAAAGGACCAAATCTGAGGTGAGGTCATATTTTGGCTTTTACAAAAGTCCTGAGGGAAAATTAATCGAAGATGGTCACCCTGTCTGCAGAACATTCAAAAAGAAAGTCGCTGTAATAGGAGGAAAAGCTTCCAATCTGCGAACGCAAGGCATGTGGACTTTGACCTCAATACTAAAACTACATCTAAGAAATAATAACGTGAAGCTTGAACAAAAGACAAATTAACAAGTTCAGACAAGACTAGGGTGACATTTAAGGGATAATATATTCATTGTACACTTATTACACATTTTCTTTACCACATAAATAATTACGGGGACATATTGAATTGAGATTAATCTTTTAAATCTTACCTGTTTATAATCCATTTTGTACAATGTACATAATCGTCCAGACAAGATCACAAAAAGTTATAGTAATAATTATAGTAGTATAAATAGTAAAGTCCTCTGATTTCATTTTCAATACAATCAAAACAGAGACGCAAGTTGCATTTGAATGAAACGAGAGAGCGTGCGTCCGTTGTGATACGTGGATGTGCGCTGTTATGAGTTGCTATTGACGATGGTCACTATAAAGAAGAAAATACAGAATAGAATCTTCCTTAAAATGCCTATAGCTGCTTGTTTTATTTGTTGTTCAAATGGAAAACTTGTTGAAATGGTTTCAGTGTGCATCTGTTCTTTTTGAACACTTTCAAATCTCATTTTAACAAAACTGTGATAATATTGATAATCGTAATAATTTGGGTCACCATAATTTTCATACCGTTTCATCCCTAGTGTGTGTGCGTGTGTCAGAGCATGTGAGCGGAGCAGTAATATTTCCTCCAGAGCGGTGAGCGCCTTTCTGAAGATTCCACTCAACTCACTCAGTCCACCCAGCCCCGCTCGCTCAATCTGCTCAACACAGATTGACATTTGGTGATTTGCTAGTTCGAGAATCTGTGAAATAGCTAAGCAATAGGTTATGGAGTTCAAATATTATTTTAATGAAGTTGCGAGCCTTATACATAAATGCACAGTAAAAATCTAAGTTAAGAACGAGCAGGGAGAAGAAATTGAAAGGGAGTGTGGAGAGATTGTGAGAGTTAGCAAAGATTCATATTATTGGAATTAAGCGGCACATTGCCAGAAAGCACGAGGATGTGCTACTTCAAACATGGTAGTGCAGCAAAAGGTGAGCTATATATACCATTCAATAATAAATTAATAGATAAATAGGTAAGGCACGGTAGGTCTATCGTGTATACGGAGCCCTGCTCTCATGACATGCAGATAAAAATATATCATGGCCATTGGCCACGAATTAAAATTTTGTTCCCATGAATTAAGAATTTGTTTTCTATGTTTCTATGATTATGTTTTTCTTCTTGACGACTACCACTTCCCTTAGCAAGGGAACCGGGAACACTTCCCATAACACCTGAAGTACTCATTACATCATAAAAATAATGGCATCTACGCTAATGTTAGTCTCTCTGTTTATCCCAAGGTTTACTGTAGTCAGCCGGATCTGGGCCGTATCCCGATCAGACCAGATGGTGGACCTGCACTAGACACAACCAACGCAGCCCTGAAGTGTCTACAGAGACCATGTCAACTAGACTCTCCTCTGTGACGGCCCATTGACACAGTATCCTCAACAAACCCGTCTCCAGCATGATGGCGGCATTTTCAATCAGATGGAACTGGACAAATATTCTGGACATATTCTGAATATTCCGATCTAATATGACTTCTGACATGTTTCATAACCATACACTGTTTGTTCGTTGGCCAGAGGAGACAACTACAGTGAGGAGAAAAAGTGTTTGACACACTGCCGATTTTGCAGGTTTTCCTACTTACAAAGCATGTAGAGGTCTGTAATTTTTATCATAGGTACACTTCAACTGTGAGAGACGGAATCTAAAATCCGGAAAATCACATTGTATGATTTTTGAATAATTAATTTGCATTTTATTGCATGACATAAGTATTTGATCACCTACCAACCAGTAAGAGTTCCAGCTCTCACAGACCTGTTTTTCTCACAGACCAGTTTTCTTTAAGAAGCCCTCCTTTTCTCCACTCATTACCTGTATTAACTGCACCTGTTTGAACTCGTTACCTGTATAAAAAGACACCTGTCCACACACTCAATCAAACAGACTCCAACTTCTCCACAATGGCCAAGACCAGAGAGCTGTGTAAGGACATCAGGGATAAAATTGTAGACCTGCACAAGGCTGGGATGGGCTACAGGACAATAGGCAAGCAGCTTGTTGAGAAGGCAACAACTGTTGGCGCAATTATTAGAAAATGGAAGAAGTTCAAGATGACGGTCTGGGGCACCATCCAAGATCTCACCTCGTGGGGCATCAATGATCATGAGGAAGGTGAGGGATCAGCCCTGAACTACACGGCAGGACCTGGTCAATGACCTGAAGAGAGCTGGGACCACAGTCTCAAAGAAAACCATTAGTAACACACTACGCCGTCATGGATTAAAATCCTGCAGCGCACGAAAGGTCCCCCTGCACAAGCCAGCACATGTCAATGCCAGTCTGAAGTTTGCCAATGACCATCTAGATCAGGGGTGAGGGGTCATCAACTATATTTGTCCAAGGGCCAGAAGTTCCAGATACTCGTAATATAAAATAAAACTGAGGCCTGTCGCTTTTATTTGTCATTAGAACTATTTGCTGATGTGCAAGGCTTGCAATTACCATGTTCTTTTCTGTTATGTTGATGGTTGTTATTGAGACACTGCAATTGTGCGCAAATCCCAGGCAAGGAAAATTGACATTTGTGAAAAAATTAGCATGTGAAACAATAAAAGATGTTCAATGAGAGCAATGCGTTTATCGTCATTCTTGACTGAAGGCAGGCTATGGCACAAGCTACTTTTCAGAAGGCTTTTTTTCCGTTAGATTTAAAAATGAATAAATATGGAATGGACCCGAATATTCGTTTGGTGGGTTGGTATTCGATTTGAAAATTTGACATTCGAATATTCGTTTGTTTGTTTTTGCACACCTGGGATCCGCCGCGAAACGGTTCTCATTCCCGCTTGAATAAGGCCGGCGACACTGGCTGCGTAAGCGTCTCAGCTGCGTGGCGTGGCCGTTTTTCGGCTCCCATATTTAACAGGTTGGAGTTTGCACACTGAGACAGGCGTCTCAGGCGTGCTCGAGCCACGCGGAAAACGCGTGCATGCTAGAAATAGAACCGACGCATGTTCCAGCAACGGGGGTGTTCTCTGGCTAGAGCGCAGAACAGCGGAGTTTGTATGGACCGAAGTGCATGTCTGAGCTTGTGTTTTGTTGCTTTGACACTGTGGAAAATAGAATAATAGAAACAAAATGTATTAGCATTTTTACCCGTTATTATCAATCTAAATTAAAGGGATAGTTCACCCAAAAACGAAAATTTGATGTTTATCTTGATATATTGAATGCTACTTCCTGCTTCGCTACTGTTCGGACGCTCTTGCTTACTGCTCCGCGCTTTGCTCTATCGCTTCTATATTTTACAACTTCAGCAAATCAGCACATTGCTCAAACGACATAGCTTGACTCCAATGATAAAATTAGAAACTCTGGTGACTGAATTCCTAAACAAAAAGCGGAATATTTCAACCGACCAGCCTCCCACTGCCTCCAGCTTACATTCCGGAGAAGGGAAAACACAGCTGCCTACATTCAAAAGGATAAGAAAATGCCTCTTCTAGAATCTACTTGCTGCACAAACTGCCACAGACTTTTACAAAGGATTGCAGTTCTTGAAACAAAGTTATTTGCGGAACCATCCAACCAGACGAATCACACAGCAGAGCTTCATCATGATCGCCCTCTGCACACTGCCGGTGAGTCCCATAAATGTAGTGCTACTCAACATGTAGAGAAACAAGTAACTGATCAACACACTAATCGATGGAACAAACAGGGAGCAAGACCAAAAGGCACTCGAGACATCAGATTGTCACGAGCATCACATATTGCCGCATTAGCATGCTCTACCCCAGACACAAGAATTGCAAACACTAGTTTTCTACCACCAAATATACATCTTGAAAACAGATTTGAAGTGCTAATGAATGTGGGTGAGGAATCCCCTAACGTGATAAATGTGACCGAACACAGATTGAATCAGCCCGCAGCTAACACTAATGCTAACAGGCGCTCAAGGTCAAGCAGACAGCGGCCCTCAGCTCAGAGCGCAGCCGAGCCCAGGACTCTCATAGTGGGGGACTCAACAATCAGAAACATTAGCAGCAGGGATACAACTACATGCTGCCTTCCACAAGCAACAGTTTCTGATGTCAACAGGGAACTTAAGAACATTCTGATGAAACACAAGACTGCAAATCGACTCATCATTCATGTGGGAAAGAACGATATTCAGAGAGAGGAGTCAGAACTCCTCAAGAGGGATTTTAATGAACTTTTTGAAACACTTAGAAAACTGAAAGTTCAGCCGTTCATCAGTGGACCACTTCCAGCAAAAGGAACAAATAGGTTTTCACGGCTACTTGGGCTTAATACATGGCTGCAAAAAACCTGCAACATGAAGGGAGTGAACTTTATCGACAATTTTAATCTCTTCTGGAGTCAGAGACAACTGTTTACATCAAATGGCCTCTACCCAAACAAACTCGGTGCAAGAGTGCTTTCTGGAATGGTCCTCAAATGGTTCAGGTCATACTTAGAAGGGAGAGGTTATTATGTGAGTATAGGTGACCATAAGTCTGAGTGGACATCCATGACATGCGGAGTCCCACAAGGGTCAATTCTTGCACCACTCCTATTCAACCTGTATATGCTGCCACTCAGCCAAATAATGAAAAATAACAAAATGGCTTACCACAGCTATGCTGACGACACCCAGATCTACTTAACCCTATCACCTAATGACTACAGCCCCATTGACTCTCTATGTAAATGCATTGATGAAGTAAACAGTTGGATGTGCCAAAACTTTCTTCAGTTAAACAAAGACAAAACTGAAATTACTACATTTGGAAACAAAGATGAAATTCTCAAGGTGAACGCATATCTTGAGGCTAAAGGCCTGAAATCAAAAAATCAAGTCAGGAATCTTGGTGTGATTTTGGAGTCAGACCTGAGTTTCAATAGTCATGTCAAAGCAATAACTAAATCAGCTTACTATCATCTCAAAAACATATCAAGAATTAGATGCTTTGTTTCCAGGCAAGACTTAGAGAAACTCGTTCATGCTTTTATTACCAGTAGGGTGGACTATTGTAATGGTCTCCTCACCGGCCTTCCCAAAAAGACCATTAGACAGCTGCAGCTCATACAGAACGCTGCTGCCAGGATCCTGAGCAGAACCAGAAAATATGACCATATCACACCAGTCCTCAGATCTTTACACTGGCTTCCAGTTACATTTAGGATCGATTTTAAAGTGCTATTACTTGTATATAAATCACTCAATGACCTAGGACCTCAATACATTGCAGATATGCTGATTAAATACAAACCCAACAGATCACTCAGATCATCAGGATCAAGTCAATTAGAAATACCAAGGGTTCACTCAAAGCAAGGAGAGTCTGCTTTTAGCTATTATGCCAGCCGTAGCTGGAACCAGCTTCCTGAACAGATCAGATGTGCTCCAACAGTAGCCACTTTCAAATCCAGACTCAAAACACATTTGTTCAGCTGTGCATTTACAGAATGAGCACTGTGCCACTGTACGTGCTTTGTCCGAACTGCTTGCATTTTAATTTATATGCTTAAATTTAACCCTGTTCTTATTTTTATTCTTAATTATACTCTTTATTTTTATCTTTCAATGTTTTCTTTATTTTTTATTTCTTTTAATTCCTATTATAACTGTAATATTTTTATTTCATTTCTGTGTAAAGCACTTTGAATTGCCACTGTGTATGAAATGTGCTATACAAATAAACTTGCCTTGCCTTGCCTTGCCTATCTGCTTACCCCCAAGGCATCCAAGATGTAGGTGTCTTCGTTTCTTCAGTAGAACACAAATGAAGATTTTTTAACTCCAACCGTTGCTGTGTGTCACTCATATAATGCTTGTCAATGGGGTCTAATTCTATTAGAGTAAAAAAAAACATGGACAGACAACTTCAAAATTGAACCCCGCGGCTCGTGACGACACATTGATGTCTTAAGACACGAAACGATCGGTTTCTGTTTTTTTCTAGACCCATTTTCTTTAAGAAGCCCTCCTGTTCACCACTCATTACCTGTATTAACTGCACCTGTTTGAACTCATTACCTGTATAAAAGACAACTGTCCACACAATCAAACAGACTCCAACCTCTGCACCGTATTGAGGGGAGGATGGATGGGGCCATGTATCGCGAGATCTTGGCCAACAACCTCCTTCCCAAAGTAAGAGCATTGAGGATGGGTCGTGACTGGGTCTTCCAGCATGACAATGACCCGAAACACACAGCCAGGGCAACTAAGGAATGGCTCCGTAAGAAGCATCTCAAGGTCCTGGAGTGGCCTAGCCAGTCTCCAGACCTGAACCCAATAGAAAATCTTTGGAGGGAGCTGAAAGTCCGTATTGCCCAGCGACAGCCCCAAAACCTGAAGGATCTGGAGAAGGTCTGTATGGAAGAGTGGGCCAAAATCCCTGCTGCAGTGTGTGCAAACCTGGTCAAGAACTACAGGAAATATATGATCTCTGCAAACAAAGGTTTCTGTACCAAATATTAAGCTCTGCTTTTCCGATGTATCAAATACTTATGTTGTGCAATAAAATGCAAATTAATTACTTAAAAATCATAAAAATGCAAATTATTTAACTTAAAAATCATACAATGTGATTTTCTGGATTTTTGTTTTAGATTCCATCAATCACAGTTGAAGTGTACCTATGATAAAAATTACAGACCTCTACATGCTTTGTAAGTAGGAAAACCTGTAAAATCGGCAGTGTATCAATTTCTTGTTCTCCCCATTGTATATTACTAATCTGCCCGCATTGATACTATATGATTACTGAACTGAGCTGGTTGACATCACAGTTCTCTCCAGAGCGGCTGTACAGCCGAATCAAATTCTGTTGCATTATTTTCCTGTTACCACTGTAAAGCTGCTTTGAAACAATCGGCATTGTATAAAGCGCTAGATAAATAAAGGTGACTTGACTAGCACAAGTTTGATATTGTTTGTTGATAACGCAGCATTACAACGATTTATAGCAAATTATAGATGGCATCAGTCTGAACCAATGAAATGTTTAAAGGGGTGGTAAAACACATTCTTTTGAAGGCTTGATTGTGTTTGTGGGGTGCACTGTAACATGTGTTCATGCTTCGTTTTAAAAAAAATTGCATTATTTTTCATATATTTGACCTTTATTCTACACTGCTCTGTCCCTCCTTGTAAAACGGTCTGATGCTTTCCGGGTTGTATGAAGCCAGTCCCTCAAAAATACACGATGGGCTCAGATTGGTTAGCTGGCCCAGTGTGTTGTGATTCGCTAACCGCAGTGCACGTTTATCGGAAACGTCACGCCCCTTACCTGGAGGCTGTGCTTTGGTCAGTATTAGAAACAATGGCGTCAATAAAACCATACCAATCTGAGCCCGAATCAGACCCAGAACATTTTAGTGAAGATGATCGAGCAGAACCTGTTCATTCCTCAAGAGTAAAGACTACAGATCTATAGTGATCGCTACTGAATGGCACTGTTACTTTTGTATTTTTAGAACGATTATAGCCAAATATCTGTCGCAAGAACTATTAACCCAAAACGAACACTAAACATTGGCTTTACTAGTAAGTTAGCCAAATCACACACAGAACCATGTTTAGCATGCCTGTAGATAAATAATACACAAAAGCTCTAATCAAAGAATCATTTACACTAATGCCAAGTTCGCTGTTGAGATTTTAACGTTAGTGTTTGTAACGTTAGGTGTTCGTCGGATAACGTTAAGTATGAATGAGCATTTAACAGACTGGTTTGCAGAACAGCGTTATCATCTGTTTACTTCTTTGCTACAACCTATTACAGGAAAACACATCGATGAAAAATAAATCAGACTTACGGATTGTGGCCCGTAAACAGCTTCTGTTTGTAAATCCAGTTTTCAGGACAAGCCGTTGTGTATATCCTGCATTGAACGCGCGAAGATTGTGGAAGTTTTCCTCCGTGAAATGTGCAACGCGTGCGTCGTGCATCCAACGCACTGGCAGTGTTTGTCTCACGCAGCTGATGTTGTGCAAATCCGGCATTGAACACGCAAAGATTGTGGAAGTTTTCCTCCGTGAGATGTGCTGCGGGAGCCCAGCACGCGGCTGTTCCCCGCGGTCTCATACACACGTGCATATAACATGCTGTATGTTAAACGCTCTGCAACGCACCCTCGTCCCAAGGAAGGCTGAACAAAGCAAGTACCCCAGACCTGCAATCCGGATGAAAATAACAGCGTTTCCTCAGCATCGCGGCAACAACACTCCAGCCTAACTATACCACAACAGCGCCACGATACAAAATGGCCTCACCCCCCCTTATTTAATATTCTCGGAGGAGGGGCTTATGTAAATATTGGGACTGGTGATGTCACCAACCCTGGAGGAATGTCTGTAGTCGCCTACTGGCCGTTTGCTGTAGTTCTTAGAAATTGATTTCTTTAAAAGCAAATATCTCCCTTTGCTTTAAACTTTGAACGTTGTAACTTTGCAGATGTTGTTTATGCTCAAGCAGCAACATTACACGCTAGTAGGGATGCACCGAAATGAAAATTCTTGGCCGAAACCGAAAACCGAAAAAGAGGAAACCAAGGCCGAAAACCGAAAACCGAAACACCGAAAGAAATTATGCCAATTATTAGTACCATTGCATTTATGGCTATGACTGTGTACTAACTTTACTAAAATCAAGACATTGCAATTGCATAAATTATTATTAAAGTTTCAAAGAATAAATCAATTACAAATTATGCCAATATTTATTTAGCACATTGCAACAATGCACAGTATAAAATAAAATTCAAACAAAAATGTTTAACTTGACCCCACTCATTTGTGCATTAAATAATAATTTACAGGCCTACAGAAAGGTTTTAAAATTAAATGTTCTCTCATAAAAACAAAGTGCATTTAGGTCTAGTGCATTTAAATTTTTTCTCTGTAGGACTACTACAAGAAAGTGCATTCAGAACAGGTGCATTAGGTCTAATAATCAACACTCAAATAACATAGTACGCAAACATGTAAACTTTACATAAGGCAGTTTTTGCAATAACTTCTAAATCTGATTATAAAATAGTTTTTTATCCAATTGGTTGTTGAAATATAATCATTATATACACAGTGTCTGTCATTTTCATGACAGGTTTATTTAACATGCATGAAATAATCAAGACATCACTAACAGGTTAAGTAGAATATAATGAATATAACGGCTAATATAGAGCATATATTTAGTGAAAGAGTTGATTTACTTTAGTGAATAAAATTTTGTGGACACTGAATGACTGCCTGAGGTAAATGTGATGCTAAAGTTACATGACATTTGTTTGGTTTACAGCAGTTATATTGACGTCTTTTCGCCATTGAAACACTGATTGAGCGATTACACCACATATGATACGTGACAGTAAGTTGTAATGTATCCTCAACACATCTTAGATGTTCATTCATGTTTATTCTTAATGAAGAGGTGATCGATCGCGCTCACAGATGATCGCGTTCACGCGCGCGCCGCCGCTTGAACTGTGATGTGATCAATGATGCCACATTAAAGAGCGTCAAAACGGCATTTATCGTTTGAATTTCGTGATGCATGTTGATCGATGTTGGTGTGGGAACTCGGATTGAAGTGTGTTCCGCGCTTAAAACATGCCCACTGTTAAAGATTGCATTGGGAAACCGTTGGGTTTCACAGTGAAGTCTGGTCCTCTTCTCATCGAGAACATGAGCTGCTGCACTACAGCTGCACTGAACACTAGCTCTCGCTGGAGCAGACGTGGGTGTTTCTCAGATATACTGAAATACGTCCACACCGCAGACATTGCTTCAGACAAGCACGTGCAGGTCGCGGTTTCTGTTTACGTCATCACAACATTTCGGCCATGTTGTTTCGGTGATAAAAGTCTTTCGGCCGAAAACCGAAAATGCACTTTTGGGCCATTTTCGGCCGAAAATTTTCGGTGGCCGAATATTCGGTGCATCCCTACACGCTAGCTAAAGTTAGAATAGTGAAATCGTGGTTTACCACCCCTTTAAAAATATCTATCTTGGCGAGTATTACTGCAAACATTATTTGTCATGTTAACACGTAATACACATGCGTGAACATAGGGCTGGGCAATAAAATAACGATAATTATCGCGAAATAATTTCTCAATAAAACGATAACAACAGTTAGATAAATGCTCAATATAATGCTTACGCGCTATGCGTAACGCTGCGCATGCGGTGTGCAGACCGGGCTTCTGGATGCCTGTGAGTGTTGTTGACAGTCACAGTGGCCGACAGGGTGACAGGCTTGGAGGATTGGAGTGGAGTGGCAAGAACAATGAGCGATAGTGAAGAAAATTCAGCGCTCACGACCAGCTCGGAGGACTCGGATATCGTTGACATAAAATCCGACATAAAACAGAGCGACGTGCACTGCTTATAGGTTCACCACACGGTAATATAATTATTCAATTATCTTGCTTCTTCGAAGTTCTTCCATATAGCATTGAGCCCAACACAGCGCTAACTCTACATTATACATCCTAATATCAGCTCACGCAGAGGCTTATCGCCTTGTTAGTTCGTTACCAAACTATAATCACTAAAATACCGGACTTATGGAAAAAAATGCATGGGTATCATAATTTGTCTTTGGTGATTTATTAATAAATCAGCATCGCCTGTATTAAAAGAGAAATAGAATCATTTAATCCGCCGTTTAAAGTGAATAAAATAGACTTGACAGCCCTTACTGGAGTTCCACAACTACATTTGTGTCGGTGAGGTGCATGGTGGACCAATCCACTGTAAGGCAAGAGAGGGGGGACTCAATGTTTCTAAATGTAAAATGCATTTTATATATACATTATATTACATTACATTACATTACATTATATATTATATTATATATTATATTATATTATATTATATTATATTATATTATATTATATTATATTATATTATATTATATTATATTATATTATATTATATTATATATTATAAATATAGCGTTAACGTGCGACTCTTATCGGGCGATTAAAAAAATAAATATCGCCGTTAATCTATTCTCAAAGTTGGGTTGCGAGCTGGGTCTATACTACGCAAGCTATGATGAATTTCACCTTGATATTATAGCGCGGATGTATACCTAGCCGAATTGCACTGTAGGAGGCGAGAGAACGAGTCTTTGAACCTGTGTATGCCTACTAGTGTTGTCAAAAATATCCATATTTCGCTATGTATCGGTACTGAAATATCTGAAACGATACAATACTAATTTTCTACAGTATCGATATCAGCTGCGCTCTCCTCTCCGAGTCCGACTGACAGCGAATTGACACACACCCGCCTCCTCTCATTCAGTCCGTTTAATCCTCTGAACATTGCGAACGGGTGTTCTGCTGGACTTTTGTTCGTTTTGGTGTGGCCGGTCTGAATTTCGCACGGGGTTGCACATAACGTTAATTCAACTAATTCCAGCAGATTTCGCGCTCGCATCTGAAGCGCACACTAGGGGTGGGCGATATAGCCTCAAAATTATATCACGATATTTCAAGAATATTTGCGATAATGATATTTATGACGATATAGAAAAAAAATACATGGTTAATAAGTTTTATTGGTTATTGCAGCTGGTAGGCAGCAGCATCTATTAGTGCAAACAAAACCATAACATAACATTTTAGTTTAACAATAACTAATGTAATTTATGCCATAGTGTTTATTCTGATTGGCTGGAAGGTGTGCAATAAAATCGTTTAATGCACAGGTAGTTCCAAGCCAGATGAATCCTCGTTCTATATTAATGCGCTGTTTTCATTTCAGGTGTGTTTACACAGAGCACTGTAATCGGTTTAAAAGTCTGAATGAAAATGCTGCATATAAACACTGCTTTCATAAGGATACACAATTGTTTCTGAAGTGTTAAACTTTTTATTTTGTAACAAATTATGAAGATAATGTTGGAATAATGACACAGACATAGCCTGACGCCATCTCATCTGACAGCATTTGTCCCAGAAACTTTCTACTTCAACTGCGCCTGATAGAAGAATTTATTTTTCTGAGGTGTTTCTTACAGCAACACCAGATCGGTTTAGATAACGTCTGTGTAAACTGTCCACAGAATCGTTCAATCGGTATGAATCGGAATGACATAAAAGTGTGCATGTAAACGGGGCTATTGAAGCGCACGCACACGCACGCACGCACGCACGCACGCACGCACGCACGTCACTTGCATTCAGAGAGCAGAGATCGCGCTGCACATTCATGAGCCCAGAAACTTGTTATTAACGCCGCCCCGCGACTTTTAGCAATAAAATAGCTAAGTTACTGGATCACTACATTATATTTCTCAGCAACGATGGGGTTACATTGCAATTTTTCAGTAATAAGTAATAAACCTTAATCTTCATTAAGAGAGACGCTGAACAGACGCAGTCACACAGGTACGAATCTCTCTCTCTCTCTCTCTCTCTCTCTCTCTCTCTCTCTCTCTCTCTCTCTCTCTCTCTCTCTCTCTCTCTCTCGATAATTAATCCAAATAAATGCTATAATCCATTCATTCAAATAAATGTAATCTTACGCACTACTTCATCTCTGTGTCTGATTCAAAGAAGGCAGAATGCTAGATCTAACGAGCCGTAACTGACGAAAATAACTGTCAATGTTACCCTTCCGGTCAAATATTGCGCTGCAAACATCAATAACAGCTTTAAGTTGTCAATGTTTAGTCAGTTGTCAAGAGGGCTGACCTCTTGTAACCAAGTAGCTCCTTTTTAGGTACTAAGTCGTTATCGGAGGCTGACATGCTGCTCTTCGTGTATACTCTGACAGGTGTTGTTGTGCCCGCCAGGGAATGTAAATGCGCCATACGCCATCGCGTCGCTATATCATTGATATCGCGATATGACAGTTTTTTTATCATGTAGAAATTTATACCGGTATTATCATGGACGGTATGATATGGCACACCCCTAGCGCACACACATCGCAATAAAGCCGCCTCTGACATACAAGTGCAAAAATGAGCTCCTTTTTCCAGCTTATTAATGGTCAAATACACTCAAAAATGTCTCAATGCCCATCTTGGTGAGTTTTAACGTAAACACAGTCGTAACCAGCTCAGAGGAACAGTGGGATCCATGCGTGCGTCAGGTCTTAAAGGGACAGAAGTAGGGATGAAACGATTACCGGTTTCACGATAAACCACGATAAAATTTAGTGACGGTTAGTAATATCCTATAAAATTTTATTATCATTAAAACCACGTGTGATTATCACGGTTGTGAAAACTCGCGGTAAATCTTGTCCAGTCAGCGTCAGTCTGGCGCACCGCTGTTTTCTGAATGAGGAGAAATGGCAGAAAGCAGTGACAGCACTCGGGGGATTGTTCAGCCTCTAAAAGGACCAAATCTGAGGCGTGGTCATATTTTGGCTTTTACAAAAGTCCTGAGGGAAACTTAATCTAAGATGGTCACCCTGTCTGCAAACATGCCAGAAGAAAGTCGCTGTAATAGGGAAAACACTTCAAAACTACGAACGCAAGGCAAGTGGACTTTGACCTCAATACCAAACCTACGTCTGGGAAATAATAACGTGAAGCGAACGAACAAATTCAGACAAGACTAGGGTGACATTTAAGGGATAATAATCAGGGTTTGACATTAACAACCGCCATTTGCGAGTGTAACGTTATTTCGGCTGCACACTAGCCACTCTGGCTGTTGAACTTATAATAGTCTTCTCAAAACAAAAGCCATCTGTTATAATCGCGTTGCGCATTATAAGCACTTACACGTGCTTCTATTGAGTTTATGAATGCAATATCTCATAATCAGAGGCGTTCAGATTAGCGGAGTTTTGTTCAGAGCGCGCGCCGCTCTCACACGCTGAAATCTGCAGATCTGCATATACTGCAGCGACAAATTTAAGCCATGATGCCAAAATGACTCTTGAGGCTGTATCTCTGCAATGCTTTGACATACTGACACCAAACTTTGCCTTTGTCATTGTCATCTCACTCTGACCACAACACATCAATTTCGTTACTGCACCACCTATTGGTCAAAAGTGACAAACCATTAAATCATATTATTTGTGACTGTAAATATGATTTTTCAGCCATTTAGCCTAAAATCTTAAAATGCCTTTAATTGCTCATTGTTGCAGTTGGTCTAACCCTCCCAGCCAAGTTGGCATGTCTTGTCTTCTTTGCGCTTGGCCCCGTTAATGGCTGCTCGCAGCTATATTTTTTACTTAGTTTTACATTTTGTCAAGGGTTTGTTTACAATAATACTTTTATTATAGTACACTACTGAAGGCCAACGTTGCAAGTTAAATTAAATGTTTTTAAGTAAAATTGTAAAAAATTGTGATAAATTAGTCGATAGATTAATCGATAAATTAGTCGATAGATTAATCGATATAAAAATAGTCGTTAGTGGCAGCCCTAGTTACAAGTCCGAGTCTGATCACGAATGAACAATAACACCTTCTCCAGCCTGTGACAGCGTGCTAAGGTATGTAATCAATAGATATCAAACGATCTGTAACAATACAATACTACACATAAAAAAACATGTTTTACATGCTTGTCTGGTTGTCTGCTCTATTTTTAAATTGCTACACGCTTTTAACCTACGACCGCCAAGCACTTTTGGATATCCGCAACTCGGTTGCGACCACATTTTCAAACTCTTACATTTTAGAGGTGGACTGCTCTTTTAACAAGACTGATGAGTCGTCCACATCGGCTGTCCCGGGTCATTTTCGCCGGTGGCCCTTCAGCATCCCGCGGAGAAAGTGAAGGAGGAAACGAGGAAACTGCGGAGGTTACATCGTGAAGCTAAAAGCTCACCTGCGGGCTGGTTTTCTCTCGGATCCTTCCCACGAATCGCTTCACGGCGGTTCTACTACCTGGCGCCCGCGGGACGTGGCATACCGGTGGTTTCGTCATGTTCTCCCCGTGCACCAGAGTCCTGTTTTTCGTTCCGGTCTCTACCGCACCGGCCTCGGCTCCAGACATCGGGGGGTGACTCACAGTAATCTGCGCACGCTGAAAAGAGCGTCCTCATCGCCTGCTATTATCCCTCCACTGAAGATGGCATTATTAAATGCCCGTTCTGTGGTGAACAAGACCTTCTTACTAAATGACTTTTACTCAGCTCACAAATTGGACTTTATGTTTATCACAGAATCCTGGTAAAAGGTTGGTGATCTAACTCCATTTTCTGAACTGATCCCCGCTGACTGTACATTTTTTAACTCTCCTCGTCCGAGTGGACGCGGGGGTGGCATAGTAACTATCTTGAAGAACTCTCTCTCTGCGCGCTGTCGATTGGTCCCCCGAAAGGCCTTTTCCAGCTTCGAAGCTCAGTTTCTTCACTTGGACTGGAACGGCCCTGTATGTCTAATGGTGATTTATCGTCCCCCGCACTCCTCTAAGGACTTCTTACAGCAATTCACTGAACTGATTGGCAATATTGCGACAAATTACGACCGCTTCCTATTGGTGGGCGATTTTAATATTCATGTCTGCTGTCCGTCTAACCCCCTATCACATGAGTTTCTTAATATTATCAATGCTTTTAATCTCTCCCAGTGGATCAGTGACTCTACACACATTGTGGGTCATACGTTGGACCTTGTACTCTCGTATGGGTTTGATGTGACTGATGTTGTGCTCTCAGATTTTATGATATCTGATCATAAGCCTATATTATTCACACTATCCCTTCCAGAGCTCTCTCATTTTCCTAGTACAACTGTAAAGCAGGGCTTAAAAACGGAAAAAAATATAAATCGGTTCACTCAGAGCAGAATCGATATTATAGCGTTTCCGTTTTTGCGTTCCACAATAAACATTACTGTTCCGAAAACGGTTTGATATGAAAAAATACCGGTTAATAACGTTATTTTAATTAAGCCTATAGGCTACTTTAAACAAATATGTATAAATAGACTTATTTTCACTCAATAATAATATTAACACATGGTAATTAAACTTGAATATTTATTTAATAACATTTTTAAAACCAGAAATACATGCATTAATTACAAGGCATAAACAGCGGACCTGTTTTAATGGAGCGTTAAACAATCTAAAGTGGCCTCTAATGCCTAATTATTTTCAGAAGAGTGATAACATTCTTTGTACATAACTTTTTTTCAACACGACTTGTTTTAAAAAATGCATGAATAAAGAATAAATAAACTGGATAACCATTGCTCTTTTAATGCACCGTCAACTGGTAATTTCAAAGCAAACACTGCGCGACACGTTCTTGCATCACATAATCAAATTCAGTCAGCTAATAAAGCTTGATCATTTAATGCAATATAACATACCATTTAATACGAAGCATCAACCGTCTATATAGAAAACATTGACCTGTCCTGTATTTGCAATCTGAAAGACTATAGGAAAAATGTTTGATAGATACTAGTAACCTACTTGGACAGGCTTAAACAAAATCCATATACTAAATCAGCCTAAATCAGACTATTTGAGTTTAAAGTCCATACTGCTTATTTAAACGTTCGAAAAGAATGTCCTCCAATACCTGCACATTCATTGTAGACCTCAGCGGGGAAAGAAATGTACTTGAGGCATGAAAATGCGCGCGCTCTACACTGACTTGCGTTACCGGTAGATTCATAGATGACTGCTGCGCGGGCATTTCACTCACGCTTGATCCGTCAACGTCACATGCTGTACTACTCAATTTATGATTGGTCACTGCCAAATAAAAATATTAAAGAGAACGATAAAATAACGTTATTAACCGGTTAATGGTCATTTCAAATTAACGTTTCTGTTCAGAACGATTCAAATTGATTTTGATTTAGTTTCCGTTTTTGTTCCTCTTAATTTCGTTCGTTTCCGGTTTTCATTTTCGTTCCTTGAACCGGTTCAGAGCCCTGCTGTAAAGACCCTTTCACACCGGACGCGTAACGAAAAAGCGAAGCGGAAAAAGCAAATATTTCGTGTGCGAATAGTTCGCGTCAAAACCATTCACACCAGCCGCGACGCGAGTTTGCGACGTTTCAGAGCTCCAACATTCGCGCCGACAGCTGAGAAACACGGACACATAATCATTCAGTGGAGACGAGCTTTTAATTTTCTTTAAAAGACAGAGAAGAAGGTTTTGGGTGCACCCAGTCTTAAAGAACAGAGCGTCTGAAGTGGAGTGTGCTAATCTTGTACAGGAGCTAAAACTTTATCATGGCCGGTTCCGCACTTTCAAATGTCCGTGGGACAATTTGAGGAGCTCCTCCAGACAGAGACGGTAGCAGCCCATCTGACGACACACACACACACACACACACACACACACACACACACACACACACTAAAGGAACGGCTCGATCCGGAGCTGCTGTTTCCAGTTGAGTCACAATGTAAACATTTAAGTGCCACAGTCGTACTGACGGAAACACATTCACTTTCCATAGTCGCGGACGCAATTAGATAAAAAAATATATATATATTTATTGATTATAATATCTGTAGCCTATAGTGGGCAAACACATCTGCATCTGTACAGCTGTAAACACAACTACAGCTGTAATCTCGTGAGAAATGCCATACCTGGCAAAGGTTAATGTTGATTGAATGGCTAGTGACATCAACTGGACATTTCGTCACCTTTGTTTCCTTGTATGTGATTGGTTTAAGCCTTTTCTGTCGCTGCGAGTGTTAAAAAAAATCGACATCGAAACGAAAAAAATAAACATTGTTTTTTCGCCGCAGCACATTCGCGTTCGGTGTGAAAGCTCTCATTACACAAACAGCTGATCAAAAAATAAAACCATCGCGCGAATTATTCGCGTCCAGTGTGAAAGGACCTTAAGTCTTTCTCGCTTCTACTCTCCTCAGTTTAGCACAAATTTAAACTTGTGTTTTGATGAATGTTGCTCACAATTGAACTTGGATCAACCATTATCTGACTTGGATGCTGATCAATATCTGAGCCTCCTGAACTCTGCCTGGCTTATGGTAGCAAATGCAACTGCCCCCCTTAAGCCTTATAAACAGAAAACTAAATCTATACCAGTGGTTCTCAACTCCAGTCCTGGGGACCCACTGCTCTGCACATTTTGTATGTCTACCTTATTCAAGGCACCTGATTCTGATCATCAGCTCGTTAGGAGAGAGCTCCATGAACTGAACTGAGTGTGTCAGATAAGAGAGACACAAAATCTGCAGAGCAGTGGGTCCCCAGGACTGGAGTTGAGAACCACTGATCTATACTGTGGCAAAACTCTGCTACCCGTCTCTTAAGACAAAACTGCAGGAAGGCAGAACGTAAATGGAAACAAGACAGGCTGCATATCTCTCTTCAAATGTTCAGAGACTCTCTTAAATCCTACCAGACTGCAGCCAAGTCTGCAAAAGCTGCATACTTCTCCAACCTAATTGAAGCGAATCACTCTAAACCAGTGGTTCCCAACCACGTTCCTGGAGGACCCCCAACAGTGCACATTTTGCATGTCTCCTCAATCAAACACACCTGATTCAGGTCATCAGCTCATTAGTAGCTACTCCAAGACCTGATGTGGGTGTGTCAGACAAAGGACACATCCAAAATGTGCACTGTTGGGGGTCCTCCAGGAACGTGGTTGGGAACCACTGCTCTAAACCGAAGGTTTTGTTTTCAATTATTCAATCTGTTACCAATCCTTCTGTGAACACCCTGCCTGTGGTTTCTGCTGCTCTCTGTGAAAACTTCATGAGATACTTTAGTGACAAGATTACGAACTTAAGACTTGATGTCTGTCCCACCTTAACGTTAGCCAATTCTCCTATCATGTCACCCGCCTCTGCATTTTTGGACGCTTTTGAACCCGTCAATCTCCAGGAATCTTAAACCCTCATTCTGTCCTAGTGAAATTATTCACCCCAAATTTTTAAAATTAATTATTGATTCGATTGGGCCTGGTCTGTTATCTCTTGTTAATAAGGGTCTCCAAACGGGCTCTGTTCCTGCTGACCTTAAAGTCGCTACAGTCACTCCTCTGCTCAAGAAGCCTTCTCTGGACCCCACTGTCCTAAAAATTTTTCGCCCCGTTTCTGTTTTGCCTTTTATTTCAAAAGTTTTAGAGAAAATTGTGCTGAATCAACTTCAAAACTTTATGACTAGCAATTCTATTTATGAGGTTTTTCAGTCTGGCTTTAAGTCTGCACACAGCACTGAGTCCGCCCTTCTGAGAGTTGTAAATGACATCTACATCTCCACTGACTCTGGGGACTCTGTGGTTCTTATTCTTTTAGATTTATCAGCTGCTTTTGATACCATAGACCACTCCTTGCTATTATCTAGACTAGAGTCTTGGGTAGGTCTAAAAGCAAACGCTCTGAAATGGTTTCATTCATACCTATCTGACAGAACATTTTTAGTGAAATTGGGTAACTTTTCATCTTCCGCCGCTCCTCTGACCTGTGGCCTTCCTCAAGGCTCTATTTTAGCTCCCTCTCTATTCTCGTTGTACATGCTGCCTTTGGGCTCTATTCTAAGAAAGCATGGTGTGTCCTTTCATTTCTATGCAGATGACACTCAAATCTATCTTCCAGTAAAGAAAAACAACTCCACTGCGATCACCTCTCTTCTCCAATGTTTAGAGGAGGTTAAATTATGGCTAGCCCAGAACTTCCTCTTCTTAAACGAGGACAAGACCGAGGTGATTGTATTCAGTCCAAATGAAAACTCTCAGTGTATAAGTCCTGAGCTAGAAAGTTTATCCGCTTTTAGATCGACACTGGTGACGAACTTGGTTATTATTTTTGACCAGCTTTTAAAATTTGACAGACATATCTCCTCTGTTGTTGGATCCAGTTTTTATCAGCTTCGTCTACTGTCAAAAATTAAAAACTTTCTCTCCCCAAAAACACTCGAAATGGCTGTTCATGCGTTTGTTACGTCGCGTTTAGATTATTGCAATTCCCTATACTGCGGTATTTCAAAATCTAAAATTGCGCGACTTCAGCTTGTCCAAAATGCTGCTGCCAGACTGCTTTCAAAGTGTCGTAAACATGGTCACATCGATTCTTAGATCCCTTCACTGGTTGCCGATTTGTCAGAGAATAGACTTCAAAATTCTACTCTTCGTGTATGAATCCCTACATAAAGCTCCTGTCTATTTATCTGAACTCCTTCACTCCTATACTCCACCCAGAAGCCTCCGTTCTTGTGATCAGGCTTTGTTGGTCGTTCCTCGCGCTAGACTAAAGCGTAGAGGTGAGCGTGCATTTGCGGTGGCAGGGCCGCGACTTTGGAATACCCTGCCTTTAGAGATTAGGCTGGCCCCTTCCTTGTCTATTTTCAAGTCCCTGCTAAAAACTTTTTTATTTTCCTTAGTGTACTGATTATGGTGATATGTTAAACTTTTCTATAGGTGGTTTTTATATTTTTAAGTGGTTTATTTATTTTAATTTTTCTGTATGTGTGATATTCTTGCTCTTCTGTAAAGCACTTTGGTCAGCCTGGGGGCTGTTGGAAATGTGCTATACAAATAAAATTAAACTTGAACTCGAACTTTTACTCACATAAGTGTGTGTTGCACCCTTCCTGTCGGATCCAATATAGAAGGCACAGCATTGTGTTTTAATCTCAATATGTCCGCAAATCCAGTCTCGACCTCTATCTTGTTTACAATCGATTCCGCACCGTTTAGCTCCATGAGTCGGTGGAGGGGCTTGAGGCGGTGCTTTTGCATCCTACTACGTCAATGGTCGACATATTCTGAGATCTCTCGTTTTCTGGGCCTGGTGTCTATAAAAGCTTTTCTTTGACTAACAAGGATGTTTTCAGCTCTGAAACTTACAGGATATTCTTATATCATGATGAACTTTTATATACCAAAGGCTCAAAGGAAAGTTGATTTCTCAATTCATCACCCCTTTAATAATCTCATCCCATTCACATTTCACATTTATGCACTTGGCAGACGCTTTTATCCAAAGCGACTTACAGTGCGCTTATTACAGGGACAATCCCCCTGGAGCAACATGGAGTAAAGTGCCTTGCTCAAGGACACACTGGTGGTGACCGCTGGGATCAAACCAGCAACCTTCTGCGTATCAGTTCCATGGTTGAACCCACTGGGCAACCCTCTCCACGGACATGATTTCTGCCCGAGTCCCGATTCTTTTCCACCGGCTGTGACATCTCCCATGAATCCGCGCTCAATCAAGGGGTCATCAAGTTACGCATTTTTTTTAAATTGGCGACCTCTAGCGGCAAAAAACTACATATTGTGCCTTTAATTACCATTATGTGTCCGACACTGTAGAGAGTGATACTTAAAATGTAATACCATTTTGATACATCGACTTGAAGAACCTGTATAATTCCCTCTTCCACTTCTTCTGAATCTGTGTCTGATTCAAACATATATGGCTTAACTAAACCAGTGCGTTATCATACTTCGGAAATAAAAGGTACAACTCCCAAAATGCATCGACACTGAGCAACAGTTACATTTCGTACTCCGATCGTCTGCTTTTCATGCCTTCAGTCAAAGACTTCATTCAGCAGAGCAAGTGCAAAAAACGTGTGCAACGGACTACACGTGTGACAAAGTCTCATGCTAATGTTTCTTTGCTGCCAAATTAACTGGAAATACTACATTTGGATGATCATAAACAAGGTCAGAAATTAACAGGGGTCTGCGGAAAAATGCTACCAAAATTAATAAAACACAAAAAAAAGCCCCTGTATGAGTTCTTGACAAGGTTATTATAGATTTGCATTTTTAAATTAGTTTTTATTTCATTATCGTTCATAATTTCAGTTTAGTTTTAGTTAGTTTAATAAATTGTTTTGCTAGTTTTAGTTTAGTTTTTATTTTGTAAACACATTTCTATTTAGTTTTTATATATTTTGTTTCAGTTTTAGTAATTATAGTTTAGCAGAGTTACCAGAACGAAGTGTAGAGACCTAATCAAGATTTTTAATTTCAGCAAAGTTTAATGTTTGCACAGATTAGAGTTTAGCCTTATGCAGACATCTTAATAATAATAATAATAATAATAATAAAATAATGGAATACAGATTGTTTTATTTAATGCCATGTCAGCATCTAAGGCTATATTCATGGCAAAAATTTTATTACAAAAATACAAATATCATATAAATACAATAAAGCCAAGCAAACAAACACAAGTCATATTATACAAGATTTTTTTTAAATCAACTTCTGATGATAAAAAAAATCCAAAACCTTTTCATGCATAATCTTACTAAATAAGCCCTTAATTGAAATAACTTGATAAAAGAGCATTCTTGTTTAAACCCAGGACAGTCCAACAAAATATGTTAAAAACGGAGAGGGGAATCTTACAAAACATGCATAAAGTTGGGTCTTCACCTTTAAGCAAAAAAGCTTGAATCAAACTATGACCTATACGACAAACAATGGTCTGAGATTGAACAAAGAACCAAATAAATGCAACGTAAAAATATAAAAGCAAAAATGATAAATTCCCGACAAACTCATTCATATTAAAGATTAAATTTTGTTAAACAATTAAAAGCTTATTTTAATTTCTTCAGTAGTACAATGTAGGCTAGCAGTGTGACCACAGCTAAAAGGCCGGTTCACACCGGGACGATTTTCGCGCGCGTTTATCGCTGACGTTTAACGCCTCGTGACTAAACAATGGGCGCCAATGTGAGTGTGCACACCGACGCGCAAAACGGCAAGCGTAAAAACGTCATTTAAAAAAAAAAAAACGCCTCGGGTTTGTTTTTTTTTTCCGCGCGCGTTTATCGCTGATGTTTAACGCCTCGTGACTAAACAATGGGCGCCAATGTGAGTGTGCACACCGACGCGCAAAACGCCAAGCGTAAAAACGTCATTTTAAAAAAAAAAAACGCCTCGGGTTTTTTTTTTTTTTCGCGCGCGTTTATCGCTGACGTTTAACGCCTCGTGACTAAACAATGGGCGCCAATGTGAGTGTGCACACCGACGCGCAAAACGGCAAGCGTAAAAACGTCATTAAAAAAAAAAAAAAAACGCCTCGGGTTTGTTTTTGTTTTTTTGACGCGGTGCGTTAAAAACTGGCCAACCAATGAGATCAGCGCCTTTGTTCACATGGCTGGAGCTGCTGAAGTGACAGTTAAACACGACTTGGTGGCACTCAAGCACAAAATCGGTCTTGCCGAGCACACATTGATACGACGAAGAAGTAGTAAGTAGACAAAGAAGATGATGAGCTTCTAATGCTGCTTGACAGTTAGCAAAAAGTGTGTGAAAGGTTTTGGCCATAGACATAATATATCTGTGGTTTTGGCAAGCACGTAATACTGTAAAATACTGTCACTCTTCTTCTTCTGTGTGTCAAGCGAGTGTCAGAGGCGTAAAGTGCTGCAGCACCACCTTGTGTACCGGGAGCGCAATCTACTGAATGTGCACGTTCACTCGGCGCATCGCCAGTGAAAATCGTTTGGGTGTGAACTAGTGATGCACCGATCATGATTTTACATGGCCGATTCTGATACCGATTTTTTTCAAGAAAATTGGCCGATTCCGATTTCCAATTTTTAATTTTTTTACAATAAAAGAATGAAAGTATACATGAACAAAATGTTTATTTGGTATTTAAAACTCTAAATTGGCTTTTGGCTAATGAAAACAAGTCCACAATCTGAAATTAACGGGAAATTGAATTGGAAATTAAAAGGCTGAAAGGTGAAATTAAAAGGCAACAACTGCATATTCTGCAATCCAAGCAAAGATGTTACTTAAATCAGAAATTGTTTTTAAATTCAGTGTAAAGAAAAAAGTCTTTACCAGTGAAATTAAATAAAACCAAAGTATTTAATTGTTCCAAAATGTTAAATCAAATAATGTTTAGTGCAACGAAAAAAACTAAGATGCTACAGCAGGTGCTTTTTAAATCAAATTAAGTCAATGTAATTTTAAGGTAAAATAAAAATGATCATCCTATAGGCAACAGCAGTGTTTCCCAAACACGATCCTGGAGGCACACCAACACTGCACGTTTTGCCCGTCTCCTTTATCTGCCACGCCCATTTCAGGTCTTTGAGTCTCCACTAATAAGATGATAATTTGAATCAGGTGTGTTTGATTAGGGACACATGCAAAATGTGCTGTGTTGGTGTGCCTCCAGGATCGTGGTTGGGAAACACTGGGCTACAGAACTGATTCAAAAGTGCATGCATGTTCTTCTTTAGGCTACAAAAAGAAGTATTTCGGCTTTGTCACAAGTTAGTCTGCTTCGTTCTCATCTGATCCAACACGCGAGAAGCTGAGCTGAACAAACGCTCACCATCTACGCTTGTGCAGGGCGAGGAGAGGTAAGCTCACGCAGGAAAGCGGCTCTTCATTCCCTTCAGCGTATCTCGTCTCTTCCCACAGTTCTCCAGTTTCCGTTTGTAACACACAAGTGACATGTTCGCGATTGCAATATAGGCGTATGTGCACGCGGGCGCACTTCCGGAAAAATCGGCAGAAAAATACAAAGAAAACCGTCCGGTTGCCGATCACGCGCAAGGAGCAAAAATCGGCCATCCCTAGTGTGAACACTCAAGACGCACCGTAAAACGTCATGAAAAACGCTGCCGATAAGCGCGCGCGATATTCGTCCCGGTGTGTACAGGCCTAAAGTCATCTGACTACAACCAACACAAACTGTTGTGAAGACAATGTAATTAAATCATGAAGTGATCCTCTGTGTGTGTGTGTGTGTGTGTGCGTGCGTGCGTGTGTGTGTGTGCGTGTGTGCGTGTGTGTGTGTGTGTGTGTGTGTGTGCGTGTGTATAATGACATGGGTATGACATAGGTATTACAAAAAGAGGGTGAAATATGAGGATGTTCCCCATGTCCTCACTTTTCAAAATGCTTATAAATCATATAGAACAAGGCTTTTTTTCCACAGAAAGTAAACTGTGCAGTCTCCTGTGATGGGTAGGTTTAGGGGCAGGGGCAGTGTAAGGGGATAGAAAATACGGTTTGTACGGTATAAAAACCGTTACGCCTATGGAATGTCCTCACATTTCACAAAAACAAACATGTGTGTGTGTGTGTGTGTGTGTGTGTGTCCTGGTATTCCCTACTCTGTGGGAAAATGTCTCCACACGGATAATAATATTAGTAGTAGTAAATGATTTGTAAAAACAATGATAACACCTTTGAGCTTGTCAAGATTATGCAAACATGAAATCTCAAACACACAGTAGCACTTGCTACTATAGTTGTTGCACCTGCGTCTCTCGTTGCATATGAAACGGCACTCTAAAAGCAGTGAGCTTAAGTTAAAAGGAGTTCAACGTGCGTCTCATTACCTTGTGTCATTTCCCATTTCACTGCCACGATCGCGTTCTTTGTGAACAGCCGTTTAGGACTAGCGCAATGTGTTCACTGCACGAGTCGCGTCACATGACAGTAGTTAATCTCCTCAGCTCACTTCACACGCAGTAGCGCCATATACAGACACTCCCTCAAACGCCAAAGGTCAGATTTTCCGCCACAGTAAAGAGAGCTTATTAATTACGAAAACGAATATTTTTGCTAATTATTATTTTATTTCAGTTAATTTTTCAGTAAGAGTTGTTAGTTTCGTTTAGTTTTAGTTTTTCATTTATTATGATTTTTACATTTTATTTCAGTTTACGAAAAAAAAAATTTACCAATAGTTTGTCTTAGTTTCGGTTTTCATTTAGGAAAATAACCTTGGTTCTTGATTCTAATATCAGATGATATATAGTTAAAACTGCAGTCAGTAACTTTTTTTGTTTTCAAAATTTATATAATAAGCGACTACATCATGAATCAAATTTCCAAACTGTGTTTTTGTCTTATCCTGAATCACTACGGTACAGCTATAATAAGTGTTTATATTCTATTTTAGACCTATTCGTGTCGGCATCCCGATACTCCGTATCAGCTCAAATACACATTTTTTTGCCAGAACGTATTGGCCAGATGAGACCGATCCAAATCCGATATTGTGTGCATACTATTCTGTGATATTGTTTGGCACAAAAACATTATAAAGCACCATAATCGTTTTGTGCACTATTGTTTTCTGAAGCCATTCCATACTTTAACCCTCTGGACCAGAGAAACGCGCCCGTGCGTTTTGCTTTATTTTTCATCATGACTGTGTCAAAAGAATTTAGGGCGTTTTCACACCTACCTTGTTTGGTCTGGATTTTCGGATTTTTCAGTTTGGTGCGAATCAAAATTACAGGTGTGAAACCTCCCCCGTACCACGGTCCGGACCAAACAGACGAAATTTGGTCCGACAAAAAGAGGTAGTCTCGGTCCGGATCAAACTGAACAAAGGTTCGGTCCGTTTATAGTGTGAAAGCATTTTCTGTATGGTTCGGACTTTCAGACCATTTACAGGAAGTTCCTGTTTATGTTTAAATATTATAATGTTATTTTTAAATTCAATCTAGGCTACATTGATTATGAAAAGTGAAAAGATGCGCAATATGTCAGAAGACAGAAGGGATATATATATATATATATATATATATATATATATATATATATATATATATATATATATATATATAAATATAAATATTTACACTGGCAGCTCAGAGCTGTACAGCAGCATTTAAGTATGAAATTGAATGAATAAATGTAAAAATAAAACACTACATAGACTTCACTATAAAATATAAACTGATTCTTATTAAAGCTACTGTATTAAAGTTTTTCAGTCAAGAGCAGTGAGTGATTTTCTCTTCATCTTTTGTTGTTGTATTAACATTAAATGGATAGTTCACTCAAAAATGAGACATGAATACAGGTTTGGAACAATATTAGAGTGAGTAAATGACATAATTTTAGAGGTGAACTGTCCCTTTAAGGATCGCGTGTTCACTATAGGCTGCCTGCTGTCAATTTGCTTTCAAGACCTGCGTGCATCTAATATACAGACACGCCGATTTTACTTTCACTTTAGACATAACCGACTGTGTTTATGTAAACCTTGTGTGTATTTGACAGTATTAGCGCAGTAAGACGACTACTTAGTCCAGTAATCACGTGTTTGACAAGTGTTTAGTGCGCGCGCTCTGAGAAATGTTAAACCCGCGCACACGCCGGCAAGGCTTTAAAACGCATGCAAATAATGAACTTTCGTGATTGTGAATATCTAGTGTTCCGTGAGTATAACTCTACCACTAACGTGTGATGTGAATGTATGTCGCGTTGTTCAGTATATTGGGATGGAGGCAAATGATAGAATTTGTAGAAAAATACTTAATTAAATGCAAAACCGAAAAACCGCAATTCACAGGCGCGTATTGAACCGTGAAGGCCGTACCGAACGGTTCAATATTATATTGAGAATTGTGGCATCCCTAATGTGTATTCATAGTTTTCAGTCACGTGACTGTCGCGGAGCATTGGAGGTAGGGATGGCTCGATACCACAATTTTGTCTTCGGTACGGTACCACAATCTAATACCGAAGTACCGATATTAAATCGATACCATACAGGGTCTGAATTTTGATGCGGGTATTGTGCATAATTTTGCTCACTCTCGCAAGTTTTCGGTTTATGAAGCGGGAAATTTTTTTTATTAAATTAATCAACAACGATTGTCACATCAATCAGTCATTTGGAAACTTTTTTGTAAGTAATTTCAGCATTACTGCGCGTCTCCATTGCTTCTGGCTTGAAAAGACATCGCACCTGCACTATAAAAGCAATCTGCGATATTAATGGATATTAATTTAAACTATACGATCTTATGTATGTGCGTTAGTCAGTGTTAAAAGAAAAATGTCTAAATTAGATCGTTAGAATTATGCACTCACCTGTCGATCTCTTAATGTCTTACAAGTCAGGAATTAAGTGACCGATGCTTGGCAAGGTTTGATGGTTCTTCAGCAGTTTTATAAGCAAAGTAATTCCAAATTTCACATCTACTCGTCTTTATTAATGAGTTTTGTGCGTGTTGAGTGAGATTCAACTGCTGTATTCATCTTGTTCTGTTGCCACATTTGCCGGTTTCGCGTCAGTTTGGGTAGCGCGCTGCCACCTAGCGGTGAACTTCGGAACAGCAGCATATACCGAAATGAGCAAAATCATGATATCGTACCGTTTGAAATAAAATATATACCGGTATTTTTGCAGTACCGGTATACCGCGCATCCCTAATTGGAGGGCAAAACTGCCATAGAACTGCAACAGAAGCCTGTCATATTTCAATCTTAAAACAAAAATATGTGAACAAGATGCACATTTTGGGCACTTGTGATCCATATACAGCACCTACTACAGTACTTCAATCACTAAAAACAGCAGGACATTTTTAAAACGCTTAACGTGAAAAACACTATAGCAGGGCTCTACATAGCGACCATTTTGGGCGCATTTGCGCCTGAAAATTACTGCGTGCGACTGCGAAAAAATATTTAGGCGCACAGGTGCGAGTGACCCGATCGCTTCTCATGAATAGATGTATAATACAATCGGAATAAAAACTACAAACACTGCCTGACTGAGCAACTGTTACGTTTCGTGCTGCAATCAACTGCTTTTCATGCCTTCTGTCAGCGGAGCATGTGCAAAAAACGTGTGCGACGGATATAGTTTAAAAGGTGAAACCACGGTCTATGGGTGAAACGGGTGTGACGCGGCCATGCACTTACCAGACGCCTCGCGCTGATGTTTCTTTGCAGCCATGTTTGCAGCCAAACTTAACTAGAAATACCACATTTTGATTATCATAAACAAGGTCGGAAATTAACAGGGGCTTGGGCCAAAAATGCCACCAAAAATGAATTAATAAAAAATTATTAAAAAACGCTCCTGTATGAGTTCTTGATTTAATCATTATCAGCTGCAGTCCATAACATGTATTGTGTTTAAAAATGACTAGATCCATATGAGTGAGTACATCATGAATCCATTTTCCAAACCGTGTTTTTATCTTACCCTGAATCACTACGGTACACATATAATAAGTGTTTCTTTTCTGACCATTCCAGTTCGGGTCGCAGCGCTGCGGAGGAGCACAGTCCCTGCGTGACTCGCCATAGACATAAACAGAGAGAAGTAGCTCCGGCTGCAGTATTCTTCCGCGAGATGCACGCAGTTCTGTTTATTAGCGCCAGAACGGCAAAAGTTAAGGACAGCTATTGCTCCGAGTATTGGCATGATTGCAAATGTGATACTGATCTTGTACAAAATTCCAATAGACAAGTTGATATTAAGTAACAACGTTTTAGCCACAATACTGTTTATTTCGTGAAAATCAAAACAACCAGTAGTCTCCAAGCGGTTCGATCGAATGAATCTGCGTTTGAACGAATGAATGAATGACTCCCACATAGACTTGACGCCCCCTACTGGCTGTTTTATTTTCATATTTATACTTTGCATGGACTTTTTATTTAAAATATTAATATTTTAACTTTTTTTAAGTTTAACTTGTACATAGCCTATTTCTAAATTCAAAAACTTATATTTAAAACATTTATACAACATTATTTACCCATGAGCTGCATGTAAATTAGGGGTGTAACGATTCGTTTTAACAACGATTCGATTCGTATCACGATTTGAGGTTGTCGATACGATTCAAGGACGATATTGGTTCATTTAGAACGATACGATCCGAAACGATTCAGTGACTTGAAATCGATTCAGTAACTTTTTAGCCAAAAATTGTGTGATTGAAATAAATATCTGGATACTGGTCAGTGCAGGTGAAGTTTCCTAGATTCCTGTTGTTTCTTGTAAGGGAATCAGGTATATCAATTAATTATGGATATAAACAAACAAGTAAACAACAATTAATGGCAAATGCATTCAGATTTTATTTGAATAAAGTGCAACAGTTTAGGTTGTTTAATTAACAGGAAGTTAACCTTTTCTGCTCTCATTTTCAATATTCAATACATTTTCAATAAAAGCACAGTAAGTGCAACCAACATTTCAACAGTAGGTTAACCTGCTACTTCTGCTTTTGTTATCCAACATAATACAATTACAATATTAATATCAAAAATAAAGTGCAACTAACTTCTCTTCAGGTTTAATTAATAGTAGGTTTACCTGCTACTTTTGCTTTTTTTTCAACATTAAAATAATACAAATACAATATTAATATCAAAAATAAAGTGCAACTAACTTCTCTTCAGGTTGAATAAACTGGCTGAACCTGCTACTACTCTCAGTTTAATAAACAAACAATATTTAACAAAAGATAAAATGTAACCAACTACTCTTCAATGACTCTACAGATTTGTTTTTCAAAAATATCAACTGATCAACATGATCTGACCGCAGAACACTTCTCTGTGCGTTCACTATGTCGCCAGCAGTACTAAAAACTCGCTCTGCTGGCACACTGGTGCCAGGAATGCACAGGTAACATTTAGCAAGGGTTGAAAGTACAGGTGGCTCTTTCTCGGCTTGATAGGCTTGATCATTTCTCGCTCGTTGGCTTCTCCTCTGCCATCCGCCATGCTATGTTTTGTTTTCTTAGCGCTGCTGCTGGTGCGTTGCGATGATGTCACAGATAGGCAGACTGAATCGAGTAACGTTTAACGCCTTTATCATTAAAAGTGCTAAGAAAAAACATCCATAAGTCTGACGTGCTTAAATCCAATGCGTTATTTCCAATGATCGATACAATCGATTGATTACCTTTTAAAACGATGTTAGATCGATATATGTCGTCAGGAAGGCCAACTTGCGAGCACAGATCGATGTAGTTAGATCATAGGAAAATAAATCGATACATCGATGTAGTAGATGAATCGTTACACCCCTTTACACCCCTAATGTAAATGTATCTAAACACCATTTCAGATAGAGCTTCTGTGCCACTTCTACTTTTGATGCGGATTTAATTTGATTGGTAACAGTCTGGTTGTGTCTTATTGCTCTAACTGAATGTATTGTTTAAATTAACATTTAAAAAAAAAACTTTTCTATTTTAAATGAAGAAATTGACAATAGATGATGACAAAGATCATCCTGTAATGGGAAAGTTATAATTGGAATACGTGTTATTGATCAGAAAGTGCTCCAAAATTTGACTGTGCTCCTAATTTTTTTTTAATTAGGAGCACAAGCGCTCCTCAAGAAAAATGTTAGCGTAGAGCCCTGTATAGGGGGAGTTGCACCAATAAGGATTTAATTAAGCAAAGCTTAACAGTAATCTAGGATTTGTTGATATGGGTTTTATTATAAATCAAGTTTTTGCACCACTTTTAAACACAGATTAATTACGCAGTAAAACTGTAAGAATTATAGAGCTAATCAAGCAGCAGACGGAGGGTGAACTGATGACAGGCTAAAGAATCCTTATTTGTGCAACTCACCCGTAGTTGTAAGTGTCGTAATATACTAAAACAGTGATATTAAAAGATCAAATTCAGTTTACACCTTTTGATGATGCATCTATATACAGGCGAGAAGATGAGCCAAAAATATGAACGAAACACATTTTCTTTATAATGGGTTTCGATGGGAAAAATACGCTTAACAAGAAACCTTGTGTTGCATTAACAATCTGTGTTCATCTGCTTTCCTGTACAAAGTATGCAACATCAATAAGGTGTATATTGAATTTGGTATTTTAATATCACTGTCTTACTGCATTACTACAAACCTGGTAAAACTGACTGGCAGGTAATGGAGGAAAGCCTTGTTCTGTATAGGTGGGCGTTCCTATATGCATGTGACATCATGTGAAAACTATGAATAGACTGTCAAAACAGACAGTAGCAATGTTTAAATGTACACTTTTTGTTTCATTAGTAATGAAACCATTCCAATTGATGAATCTGAACAGTGTTTACATGAACGCTAAATAAAGTGATTGTTTTGATGTGCAAGTTTATATGTGACAAGCATCAAATCGGATTTGATACGTAGCTTGATAGCTATATAATATACTATTATTATTATCATCATCATTGTTATGTGGCCACAATACAATGAACAGTTGAGCGTTAAAACTGTTTGACACTTACTGCCATGACCAGTTCAAAAGGATGTTTGTACACCCTCACAGGGGACTGATACTTCTGCACCATGGTGGAGACTACGACAGTGCTGACAATCTAAAAACAAAAGACAAAGCCAGGAAAGCGGTCAAACATTCCACCTTATGTAATGAATCCAACAGATTTTGGCAGATTTCTCAAAACTAGTAACATATAAACAATTCTGACTACAGATTAAGAATATGTAATACAATACACCAATGTCAAAACACCCATTATAACTTATTAGGTATTAGAACTGGGTCTCTTAAATGTAACGTTTGCTTATTTCTACGCATGTAAATGTTTTATATGCCGAATAACGTGTGTGATAACTGCAGCTAACGCAATTAGCCTGTTAGCACACCCAATAATGTCTCACATTAAACTCAAACACAACAATAATACCCTCAGATTATACTCAAACATAAAACTCATTTAATCCCAATACCTCCATAATTGAATCTATCGTTACCAAAACAAGGAACGTACATTTATAGAGTTAACGTATTAGGGGATACGGCCGACGTAACGTTACGGTGTTAGCAAACAGTGTTAGCGATTTTAGCTACGGATGAAAACAAAATGACGTTAGTAATGTTAACATTGTTCAACCAATGTCTAATTTCAGACACATTTCTGTATGTGTATTTTGAAAATGTAACGTTACTTACTAAAACAATCTATGAAGAGCAGAAAAAAGATCATTCGTAGCAGCAGATAAAGCAGTATAGGCTAGTTATGAATGTAACGTTAAAGGTTGTTCTTCAGATTCTAGATGCTAGGATTGGTGGGTTCTGGATCTCCATGTTATGATCTCCGATCAAACGCGGTCTGGACTCACAGCTCCACTGCTGCCGAATCTGCTCCATCACAAACTGTGAACAGAACAACATTTGCTCCTCCTCCTCATCTCAGTATTTTTCCAATAGAGGGTATTCACGTGACGTCACCTCCAGCCGAAGTGAATGCGGTTAGCTCAGAGCAGAGCCATAGAGAGAGATAGCGCCACCAACTGGCAGCAGGAAGTGTGTCATATTCAAAATGCTTTATAATCATCATCTTATTTTTACCCGATTTACTTCAAACTTCATCAGTATGATGTCAAAACATAGCAGATGTAAACCTGGTAAGCGCTTCTTGATAATCTAAATATTGTTGCCATGGCAACACATCAAACTATAATTTTCTTTTTCAATGCTTTTGAGACTCTTACAATGCTTCAAATTACATGAAACTCGACACACACATCAGACATGCTATCCAGTAGATATGGACAAAGTCTTAAAAACGGGCGTGGTTCATGGGCTCAGTAGCGCCATCTTTTGATTAAAGTAGCGCTTTCTTTTGACAAAAGTGGGGGGTTCGTTTTATCTACAGTCACCAAACTCGGTATATATAATGTACTCTTCAAGCCGGACAACTTTCTAATTTACAGTCATTAGCTCCGAACAACAGGAAACCAGATATTTAGGGCCTGAGGTGTGAGTATTGTAATTGCTCAGCCCATCATTCTTCTTATCCCAAGTAAATTGCATTTTTGAGGGCCTAAACATGCTCGAAAACTCATGAAACTTTGCACACGCATCAGAAGTGGTGAAAATTTACGTCTGATATGGGTTTCAGAATTAGGCGCGGCAAAATGGCTCGATAGCGCCACCTACAAAATTTCAACTAAGCGCCATTCGAGCTACGTTTCATATATGAGTATGAAAATTAGATAGACACATTCAACAGCCCAATACCTACAAAAAAGTCCCTGGGCGTCAAATCTGAAAAACCAACAGGAAGTGAGATATTTAGAATTTTCTTTCCTAAATTGGTGCAGTTTTTGCCATTGCCAGACGTTGTACTTTAACAAATTCCTCCTAGAGATTTAATCAGATCAAACATCAAATTTGCACTGTCTATTCTAAAGGCCTTTGCGAAGTTAAATTGCGAAGATCTTGGGTTTTCGCTGAAGGGGGTGTCCGTGGCGGCCTCACAAATTTTGATGTTTTGCCATGACACAGGAAGTTGTTGTAACTCGGGCACACAATGTCCGATCTGCCCCAAACTTCACATGTTTGATAAGAGTCCTGACTTGAAGACATCTACATGCCAATATTCAAAGTTATAGTGCCACCAAATGGCAGCAGGAAGTGTGTCCCTTTAAAAAAAAAAATGAAATCACTATCTTATTTTCACCCGATTTATTTCAAACTTCATCAGTATAATGTCAAAACATGGCAGATATAGACATATGAATGGATTCCTGATATTTTAAATAATGTTGCCATGGCAACACATCAAAGTTTAATAATCTTTTTGGGTGTTTTTGACACTTTTAGCATGTTTGAAATTGCACGAAATTCGACAGACACATTAGAGATGCCGTCCAGAAAATGTGGGCAAAGACTTAGAAATGGGCGGGGTGGAGGGGCTCATCTTTTGACAAGAGTGGGGGGGGTTAGTTTTATCTACAGTCACCAAACTCGGTACATATATTGTACTTTTCAAGCCGGACAACTTTCTAATTTACAGTCATTATCTCCGACCAACAGGAGGTGAGATATTTTGCTTTTAATGTTAACATTTTGAATAAAAAGGCTCTGAGTTTTTATAAACTCCTTGTAGGAGATGCATGGAATCGACACCAAACTCGGTCAACATGAATCAAAAACACTGAAGATGCTATATTGATAACGATTAAAGGATATCTCAAACGGTGCTGCTATGGCGAGGGATTAAATAAGGACAATAAAGGGGAACAGAAATTGTCTCATATCTTGTAAAATCATATTTTGATTTCAATTAAATTAAGATTGTATGTTCGGTAATTGAACTTGGATTAATTTAAAATGACTGTACTATTTTTCAGATCAATATATACATATATTTTTTTAAATATTTCTTTGAATAATCTATTGTGCCTGTGTGTACTGCCCTCCCCTCAATGAACAGAAGATGGCAGCATTGTGTTAGTTTTGAAACAGGATAAAAAAAAACATTCCATCTCTCTTTCTCTCTGCAATCCCTCTTTGTGTGTGTGTGTGTTTGCTTGTTTATGTGATTTATGAGGACACAAATTTGTATAATGACATGGGTATTTCACTGGTATTACAATGAGTGTGTGTGTGTGTGTGTGTGTGTGTGTTTAAAAACATACTAAACAATGTTTTATTAAAATGTAACCAAATAGCTTTAAAAAATATACTACACATTACAACGTAAACATGGTTTATGAGGAGATTTCCTGTGTCCCATACACCAAATAGCTTTAAGGGGTTTGTCTGTGTGTGTGTGTGTATGTGAGTGTGTGTGTGTGTGTGTGTGTGTGTGTGTGTGTGTGTGTGTGTGTGTGTGTGTGTGTGTGTGTGTGTGTGTGTGTGTGTGTGTGTGTGTGTGTGTGTGTGTGTGTGTGTGTGTGTGTGTGTGTGTGTGTGTGTGTGTGTGTGTGTGTGTGTGTGTGTGTGTGTGTGTGTGCGTGTGTGTGTGTGTGGCCACCAACTGGCAGCAGGAAGTGTGTCACTTTCAAAAATGCTTTAAATCACCGTCTAGCTTTAAAAACATACTAAACAATGTTTTATTCAAAATGTAAAAATGCAGAATGTTTTCTGTGATGGTAGGTTTAGGGGTAGTGTAGGGTTATAGAATGTACAGTTTGTACAGTATAAAAACCATTAAGTCTATGGAATGTCCTCTGCCTTTCCTTCCCCTCCCCCCTCACTCTCACTTTCTCACTGGGGGGGGCACTCTGTGTGTGTGAGTTTCTCTCTTGATGATGATAATTTAACCCTTTCATATAGGCTATCACAAATAACTATCACTTGAAATAAAAACGTCATGTGATGTGTTTGCCAACATCACGTATGATGCATATGTCTTTAAATTAATTAGTTACTGATATATTATAAATTTATTAAACATAAATTTCACATGATTTTATAAAAGTGGCTGTTTATAATAAACTTCCATAAAATGTAGACACGCATCTTACTCTTACCTGACACGGATATTAAAATAATCTTTGCTGTATCTGTGATTTGGCTCCATTTATTAATTTTGTAATAATGTTTTTTTTATTGGACCACCCATATTGAAATAAAAGCACGCTTTATGAGATTAGTGCCGAAACGGTAGCTAAGGTAGGTCAAAAAACACATGAAGAGAAGTGTTAGGATAATACAAAATCAGCATTCGAACAGTATTCTGAACTCATTACAATTTGACCTTTGACATCATCTGACATGAAATTGTTTTAAATTTAATTGATCTCATAGATGTGGCTGTTGTGGTTCGTGGTCATAGCAGCACCAACTGCTGCAGTTAATGTGGTGAATTCAGATGACTTTGACATAGTCCTTTTATGTTTTCCCATTTTAAATGCCTGTTGCCTGTCGTGCACAGTTAAGCTGATGCTACCGGGGTGGCGGTGCCACCGGCTTGGGGCCGTCATCGCTGCTCGCAGCTTTAATTATTATTTTTATTTTTTATGCAAGTTATTTGTAAATTAAACAAAGTAATTGCTGTCTATTGTTCATTTTCGTTCATTTGAAATGTGTATAGGCTAAATAAAAGAGAAGTGGTTGTTCTGTACATTGTTTATTTTTGTAATGCAAGTTATAATTTGTACATTAAACTACTTAATATATGTTCATACATATATTTTCTTGTCATGTAAATTCAAATGTGTAAATGAAAATAAATTGGTCTATACATTACTTAAAGAAGGCTACTTTTTACAACTATCCATAGGCCTACAATATAACTTAAGTTTAACATCAGAAACAACAGAAATTTAAACTAACAGCTAAAACAGAGGAAAAACATTTGTATGTAGGCTACACTTTAATTGAGCTGAGCAGGAGACGCTGGTGGAGCTGGACCGGGATGGGGAATAATGCGCAATAGAGACCAGGCCTGTGCCAGCGGGACATCATCTTCATCTGGGATGAGTTCATATTTCCACTGTCCACAGGTAAAAAGTAGGCTAGAACGCTTCATCCAACTCTCCATCCGCTTCGCCGTGTGCAGTCGTGCATCGAAGAGCACCAGGGCCAGTCGTCATTGTTCCTCCGCCGACCAGGTGATGTCAGCACTCCAGAACCCAACCCCGAGCCCATGCAACTAGAGAACTCCCGGCTGACGTCAGCTGAACGGCAGAGACGGCTGACCCAGAATCTCTGTCTCTACTGCGGTCTACCTGGGCATTACATCTCAGAATGCCCAGTCCGTCCTCCTCGACCCATGGTGAGTGCAATCATTCCTTCACTCTCTAAAATTAAGCCACTCACCACAACTGTGAACCTTACTGCTGCTGGAATCTCCCTTTCAGTTACTGCCCTCCTCGATTCTGGGTCAGCCGGGAACTTCATCTCGGGAACCCTCTGCCGTCAGCTCAAGCTCCGCACGTCTGCAACTTCGACAATCTACCAGGTCCAGTCGGTAACGGGCAGACCACTCAGTCGGAGGCAGGTTAGTCGCTCCGTGGGTCCCATCGGAGTGCAAGTCGGAATCCTCCACATAGAGCGACTACACCTGCTGGTTCTGGAGGAATCCACCGCTGACATCATCTTAGGGCGCCCGTGGTTAGAGCAGCACAACCCAGTCATCTCATGGAAGACAGGAGAGGTCCTGAAGTGGGGCGACAGCTGCTTCCCGGACTGCTTTCCATCTCCACCGATTCGTCCCTCTCCGCGTCCCCAAGATCTCCCCGTCTGTGCCACTTCCATCGAGAGTCCGGTAGAGAGACGATCGGTGGATGTCCCCTCCTGTTACGCCACCCTTCAGAGACGTCTTCTGTCCCCAACGGGCCTCCAAGCTGCCTCCCCATCGGCCATGGGACTGCGCCATCGATCTGCTGCCAGATGAACCAGTGCCCAGGGGGAAAATCTATCCCCTCTCTCTCCCGGAGGAGAAGGCCATGGAGGAGTACATCAAGGAGGCGCTGGAGCAAGGCTACATCCGTCCATCTACCTCCCCTGCTGCTTCTGTTCCATTTCTCTTTTTAAGAAGTTCTTCACCGGTTCTTTGACTAAGGTGCTATATAGCACCTCTGAAGAACCGCTGAAGAACCACTGAAGCACCAAAATTGGTGCTAAATAGCACTAAAAAAGGTTCCCCTATGATTACGAGCCAAGAACCATTTTTGGTGCCATATAGAACCTTTTTTTTTTAGAGTGTAGGGTAATTAAATTATAATTCAACAAAACCGCTTTAAAGCCTGGATCCCATGCATTAAAGGGATAGTTCACCCAAAAATGAAAATTGTGTCATCATTTACTCATTTACTCACCCTCAAGTTGTTCCAAACTTGTATGAGTTTCTTTGTTCTGCTGAACACAAAAGAAGATATTTTGAAGAATGTTTGTAACCAAGCAGATAGAGCAACTATTGACTACCATAGTAGCAGGGGCATAAATTTCATCTAACAGTTGGGGGGGACAATAAACATGAAATTTCTCAAGAGCAATTTTTGAAGGGGACACAAATAATACAGCCAAAATCGTACTTGTAAGGATATGTGTACCAAAAAAAACCAAAAAACATTTTGTACTTATTTGGCATTTTGGTGCAATGAAAAATTATGTAATGTCCATTTTTCTTTTCTCTGTCATTTTATCTGACCAACAACACAAAGTGATAGTTGTTTACTAAAACATAACATTACTATAACTTTTTCTGATAATGAGTGTCCCGTTTAAAAAGAGAAGCACGTCTGTATTCCACAAATAACACACATGAACTACAACCGTTTAGGATCGGTGCATTTAATACGATTAAGGTTCACTACGCAGTCATATTATAATTATTAAATTATCTTGCGTCCTCCACATAGTATACTATATTCAGATCTTTAGATATTCAACTGCAGCAAGCCCTCTGATTTGCCACTTATGATCATATTGAGCAAAACCCAACACAGATCTGACGGAGCGGCCGTGTGCATACTTTAGCGCTAATTCGGGGGCTGGTTGCTTGAATTTTGGGTTCATTAGCCTATTATTCTTAATGAAAAACACAACAAGAACAGTACAATGACACTCCCTAGGCGCGTTTACATTTAGCTTTGAAACCAAATCTTCTGCGATCATCTTGTCTGTCAGCTGTTTGCTCGTTCGGCTCGTGCTGTATTGAGCAGACTCGTTCAGTTTTTAATTGTTGTGTCTGTTCTCTAACTGAACTAAATTATTTTATTACTATAAAAGTGAAAACGACGGTGGCCCGGCCGGGGCAATGCCGCAGTGGGCAAGTGATGTTAGCAGTGTTTTAAAGAGAAAATAATCACTTCATCTGATATTTAAAGTGAATAAAATAGCTTTGACAGCTAACTGGTGTTTCACAACTGCTGTCTGAAGAGCTTTGTTCTCTCCCCAAACTTGTGTGGTAGTTTTTTACGGTCTATGGGTAACGTTAGTTGAGGTGCGCGGTGGACCGAACCACTATGGGGCAAACGGGGGGGACTCAAAATGTTTCTAAACTTAAAACGCATTTTTTTTGTCCCGTTTGCGTTTGTATTGTTTTACTACTTACACATTTATTTTAATTGTATATCCTTATATTATTTACAATACTCAGCATGGTTATAAGGGGGGGACAGCCCTCAGATTGGGGGGGTCCTGTCCCCCCCGTCCCCCCCGCGATTTACGCCCCTGCATAGTAGGGATAAAAATACTATGGTAGTCAATAGTTGCTCTATCTGCTTTGTTACAAACATTCTTCAAAATATCTTCTTTTGTGTTTCACGGAAGAGAGAAAGTCATACAGGTTTGGAACGACATGAGAGTGAGTAAATGATGACAGATTTTAAAAGCAGTAAATTCACTTTAATGTATCCTAGCTCAAAATCAGTGGTTTACTGTCAAGTGCATTTCTGTGTGACAAAAGTGCAATATTACGTTTGTTATCTGCATTTGCAGTAAATTCGATAATATCCATCATTAGTTGTCCCTGTCCTAGATTTATTTATTTACTCCAATTTAAGGCCCTAACCCCAGTTAAAACATTCAAGAGGAACTCATGGGCCGGATGGGCTGGATTTGCCAGGGCCGAATTTTAGCCCCAGTCCAGCCCTGGTCACACACCTGCTATAGCCCATTCAACAACGCTCGGTTCAGTGTTGCCAAGTCTGGAATTGGGCTGAATTTACTGTTGCTGTGGGTTGTCTGTAGCTTAGAAATCTAGACGCACCCTAGCGGCAGGAAATTTATTTTGCCCCGAGTGTAGTCTAGCAACTCTCGGTAGACCTGAGAGCTGGAAAAAACAAACTCTGGTCAGGCCAATCACAGCGTGTGTAGAGTCAGTGGGCGGCCTTAACATAATGACGGCACGTCACGGCAGAGTTGCAAAACAAAAAAGCTGATTAACAGCGGTCTTTTGAATCGGCTTTGGCCGCGACTCTGCAGACTTGGAGTTAAGCTTTTCTTTGAGAAAAGAACAAAGAACGGCACTGAAGTCATTCTTAAGAAAAGAAGATATGTTCGACGTTTTGCTGACCGGATACACCGAAAGTCTATCAACTAACGTTAGCTTGGCTTCACCTTCTTCTTTGGTTGGTTGTGGCGCTCATGGTGCTATCCAATTGCATGCAGAGGGAATTTGAAAGACAGCCGTTTATCCCGCCTCTCGGATTGAGCCCTGTCAATGGTGAGTTTCCAGACCCAACATCTTGATGTGGGTCTGGCTTGTCAGGCTAGGTTGTTTGTCCACAGGTTTAAGTTGTCTTTACTGGGAGGTGCCGCCAAGATGGCATACTAGATAGCACAGCACAGTCTAACAGCTAGCAGAGTCTCAAAGTTAATTTTTGTATTTTTACCCTTTTCCCAAACTTTTGGTTAACGTATCAGTTATTTTCATCACCTAAGGATGGCGGGTAGAGGAAGAAAATGCGAAGAAAAGTTTGCGAGTAACAGAACTGATCATGATTATGCTGACGTGATGGAGGTATCTGTTGAAGCGAACAAACGTCTGTTGGAAAAAAGCACTGTTGAGAATTTATCCGTTACTCCTAGTAAAGTGCACGTTATGAAGAAAGTGCGTCCTGATGATGAGGAAGACATTTCTAATGCGGATATCCTCTAAGCTATTTACTCCCTCGCTAAGAGATTTGACAAGCAAGAAAAAAGGTTGGAGGAGCTAACAAGGAAAATGGAAGCAAATAGTAGCGTCATCTCTGAAGTCAAAGAAGAGATGAAAGTTCACAAGCAAAAGGCAGCTGAATTGGAACTGGAACTTTCTGATCTTAAAAAAGAAAATAAAGTTTTGAGGATCAGAGTGGGAGAATTGGATCGTTACAAGAGGCGTTGGAATTTACGCATCAAAGGTCTGCCAGAGAAACAGAACGAAAACATTAGAGCGGACGTGATTACTTTGCTTTCCAAGATTACTCCTGGTGTGCCTTGGGAAATGGAAGAAGCGGCTGACACGGTCCATCGAATTGGCAGGAAAGAAGGAAATTGTACGCGTCAGGTTATCATGCAGTTTTCAAAGCGTATCTACAGAGACCAAATCTGAGCACTGTCAAAGGGATCAACCGTGTGCAAGGCAGGCTGTCATTTCGCTGAGGACTTAAACAAAGAGGATAGAGAGGCGAGAGAAGTGCTTTGGCCACGCATTAAACAAGCGAGATCAGAAGGGAAAGTGGCGTACTTTCGCGGGCCTTTTGCCTTCATTGAGGGAGAGCAAATTTTCCCATGATGATGAAAATTGGGAAAAGGGAAATGTTGATTTTTGAGAGACTCTTTTGAGTTACCTATTTTATTCGGCGCTTCTTATAACTGACTAGCAGTGGCGGCTGGTCAATAGAGGGCACTGGGGCGCCGCCCCCATCAAAATTCCAGAAATATACATGTATACAAAAATGATATAAAAGTGAAATAAAAATAAAATAGTTTACTCATACGATGTGCTGGCTGTTAGTAAGAGCCTCAGCATTTAATAAAAACAGGCTTTGATCGGTTAACTATTTTATATGATCTTCAATATGTTTCATGCGGTTTCATGCGTGAGGGACGCCGGACAAATGGTCTATCTGAGTCTAAAAATATACGGGCAGCATGTGACCTGAATCTGGTCTCTAATTGGTTCTTAAAGATCCTCCTCCGGACGCAGGTCGCTGCGTCCCTGGCGAATCAGAATTGGATGGTTATTTTATCCAATCTGATTGGTTCTCGTCACCTGTCATTCAACTTTCCGTTCTTGGCAACTAAAGCGAAAGTGCGCGGGCGACACAGTCACTCCGACTCCGCCAAAACCTTGTTATGATGATCAGTTTCGTAGAGATGGCAGCAGTTAAGCCAAATTCTTTCACAAGGCATTCGTTGGAAGATCCCGAACTGGACCAACGCGATTTACAAATCCAGCAGCAGGCCAGTGACAGGACGCAGCTGCACTTGGAGCTCCACGCGCTTGTTATGCGAAATGTAAGTGGCTGGCTGGATGTGTTGTTAGCAATGCCCTTTATTGCTTTCCCTGTCTTTTATTTCAAAGTGTTGGTACTGAAGTTTTGTGGACAACCTCAAATATCTAACTGAACAATGCAAACGTCATGACACTAATGAGATGACTGACTTTAATCAGAGAGTCATTGAGAAATTTGTTGGCCAGAAAGAAAGGAGAGCAAAATTTATGTTCAAGTAGTAGTCAACATGCTAGTCTGTTGTTTTTGCTGTTTTCTTTTGTTTTTCATTTCCTCATTCAATTATATGTGGGAAATGAATGTGTAAAAAGATAAAAGTGAAGACACTGTTTTCTCATTAATGCTTGAATTTAGTCAACATGCATCTTGATACTGCCCCCCCCCCCCACCCCCGCAAAAAAAAAACGCCCCCCAAAAAATAATTATCACCAACCGCCACTGCTGACTATCAGTGACTTTTTTTGTTTGTTCACTGTTCCAGTGGGTGAATGTTCGCACTAAAGTCTTGTCTTTCTTTTTGTTCATTAAATGCAAGGGGACTAAAGGACAAAGTAAAACCTAAAGGTATATTTTTGTTTTGTAAGGGGCAGAAGTCACATTTTATTTTTCTACAAGAGACTCACTCGACGGAAGAAGATGCTGCGTTTTGGAAAATGCAGTGGGGAGATACAATTTTGTTTAGTCATGGCTCCAATCGATCAGCAGGTGTCGCCATATGCCTGAACAATTGCCCTGGGAAGGTTGTGACTTTTCAGTCTGATGCTCATGGACATTGGCTTGCTGCTGTGGTTAACTGTGAAGGTGTTTTTGTCATTCTAGTTAATGTTTATGGTTATAGCACTACTGGGCAGAACAAGATTTTATTTTCTTATATTACAGAGGTTGTCACCCAGCTAAAATCGAAATTTCATACAAATTTGATACTAATTGGAAGTGATTTTAATTTGGCACCTGACGAGTGACTGGATAGACTTCTTTGTTATACAACCCACCATTTCAATAGTATTATTCAGGAGTTGTGCCACTCACATTCCCTTACAGCTAAATGGAGAGTTAAGAATCCCAATGCTAATCAGTATTCCTGGGTCAGACCTAATGGATCCTCTAAGTCACGTATCGACTTTTTGCTTATCACTGAAGAGAATTCTGAGCTTGCTACTGTTTTAATTTCGACTGCACCGCTGACAGACCATTGCCTGACTTCCTTAACTTTGACACCAGCAACAAATCATACTGTTAGGAAAGACTATTGGAAGTTTAATGCAGAACTTTTAAAAGATGAAGATTATTGTAGTCAAATAAGAAATTTAAGAAGAGGAGACAGGAAAGTAATGCAGTGCATAGTTTACTTATTAATGATGAGTTAATTACAGATCCTAAATTAATATCTAATGAAATCTATTCATTTTATAGTAATATTTACTCTTCATCATACTTTGAAAATAACGGTGAGGAATTTCTTGAAAAGATTAAAGATTTTATCCCACAGATTGATACTGAATTTAAAGAACACTGTGATGAAGACCTGAGTTTAGAGGAACTTGATTTTGTTATTAAAAAAATGCCGTTTGGTAAATCTCCTGGACAGGATGGTTTGACTACAATTTTTTACAAATTCTTCTGGGAGGATAAAAATGACTTGTTATTTAAGTCTTTAAAGGAGTGCTGTGAATCTAACTCTTTACTTCCTACTATGAAACAGGGGTTAATTATTCTCATTCCAAAGTCAAACAAAAACAAAAGAATTGCTGAGAATCTGAGGCTGAGTATTCTTACATCTGTATTCGCTAATAGATTAAAATTCAGATTGAATCAAGTGATAAGTGAAACCCAATCTGGGTTTATTAAAGGAAGATTAATACACAACAATATTAGACTTGTCTTAGACATAATTGATTATGGACATTTAATTAAGGATGATGGGTTTGGGTTGTTTCTTGATTTCTATAAGGCATTCGATACTGTAGAACATACATTTATTTTACATGCATTGAAGTTTTTTGGGTTTGGTCATAAATTTGTTAAATTGATAGAGATGTTGTACAAAGACATAAATAGTTCTGTATCGTTACCATTTGGGTGGGACTTCTAAGAGATTTAACATTAATAGAGGTATTTGACAAGGGGATCCTGCAAGTCCATATTTATTTATTTTAATTGCTGAACTCTTAGCAATTTACGTGAAAAATAGTAAACATATTAAGCCTTTGAATGTTTTAGGAAATCAGCTAATTATAAGCCAACTAGCAGACAATACAACCCTGTTTCTTAGTGATGTCGAGCAGATTCCAGTTGCCATCAATCTGGTGGCTCATTTCTCAAAAGCTTCTGGTCTACAATTACATTTTAAAAAGTGTGAATTAATGGCACTTCACGAGCATACAGAATCTCAATTGTTCAACATTCCATTAAAACATGAGGTAAAATACTTAGGAATTATTATTACTAAAGACCCCCAAAATTAGAGAAAAAAATAATTTGATTGATAATATGAAAAAAAGTCAAAATATTTTAAATATGTGGTTACCAAGAACTATATCTATATTTGGCAGAATTCTCATACAGAAGTCAGAAGCACTTTCCAAGTTGATTTACCCAGCATTTCCTTTAAGTATCTGATAGATGGATAAGGGACATAAATCAAATTCAGTATAAATTTATTTGGAAAAACAAGCACCATTATATAAGAAAGTCAGATGCAGTGAAGCCGATCAGTGAGGGAGGGTTGAACGTGATTGATTTTGATGTTATGAATGGTACTCTCAAGTTAAGGTGGCTTCAAGCTTTCTTTAGAAACAGACATTCTGTTTGGTTTAGTTTTTCTTCAAAAATATTTGATTCATTTGAAGGCATTGATTTCCTTTTAAAGTGATTTTGAGCCATCAAAACTAAAGTGTAAACTATCATCGTTTCATGGTCAGGTATTATTATATTGGAAATTAATTTACAAACACAATTTTTCACCACATAGTTGTTCTTTGTGGAATAATAGGTATATCCTTATGAAGGGAAAATCTGTGTTTGTTCAGGACTAGATGGAAAAAGGTGTCTGGTCCATTGTACATATTATGGATGGAAATGGAAATTTTCTTAGTTATGATGTTTTCTGTGAAAAATACAATATAACTTCTTCTCAGAAGTTATATATGTCTTTGGTGAAAGCTGTTCCTGCTGGTTTGGTTCAGAAGATTAAAAGTGCATTGTGTTATTCACCTGTGATTCCAAGTTTCGGTAATCTAACCATCTCTGGTGTTAATTTTACAGAGCACAGCTGTAATATTAAGGTTTTAAGAACATTCGTAAGTACACAGATTTTCCCTTCTAAAGTAAAAAAGAGGCCGCTTGTTTTTGCTTTTGCTAAAGATCAGGTGGTTCGAATTAGAACAAGATTTCTTTCTTTTCCACTTCTACCGAAGGCTAAAGAAGTTTAGTTTAAAATTATGAATGATATTTATCCCTGCAATGAGTTTCTCAGACACAGATTTAACTTGGATTGTAATAAGTGCACATTTTGTGAAACGTCATTGCAACGTTTGTTTTATTTATGCAAATTCTCAAAAAAAATTCTGGGATGACCTCTATGTTTGGTTAAATTTGAAATATGTAATACCTCCTGACTTTGATTTTATGACTGTAAAATATTTGTCTTTTTTTCCCCGGAATTGTGATGCTGAATTTTTGATTAATAATATTGTGATTTTGGCCAACTACTTCATTCATAAATGTAGATTCTTTAATAACCCCCCCACTTTTATACTTTTCCAGAAAGATTTAATGGTCTTCTTCAAATCCTTAAAACTCATGCGTCACAAAAAAGCCCTTAAATTATCTAATCTTTTGAATGTATTTTTTGACGATTAAGCCCCTTGTATTTTATTTTATGTATTTTATTTATTTTTCTCTTTATGTTAATACTATTTGTATATTTAGTTTATATGCATTTTTTTGTTATGCTGCTATTTGGAAATTTGGAATTGTATTAAGATTCTTATACCTGTTCAATTGGCTTTTTGTTTGTACTTATAAGCAATAAAAAAATAAAAAAAAACAAGTTGTCTTTACTTTAGCAATATTTCTAACGGGTGCCCCCCACGTTCTGGCATATTTTGGCACATTTTGGCCGTGTTTCCGCTACTTTTGATTAGCAATTGGGGGGGTTTTGTTGTGCAGACCTGGCAACCCTGTCCCTCGGTTCGCCCTTTGTGCACTTCGAAGGCTTGGCCTGGCCTGGCCTTCGAAGTGCGCACCCTTCACTTTGGGACACAGCTTGCGGGACACAGCTATTAGCTGTGAATTAGCTTATTTTAGCTTATTTATACCCAAAGTGAAGGGTGCGCACTTCGAAGGCCAGACCAGGCCACCCCTTCGAAGTGCATGAAGGGCGAACCGAGGGACAGGGTTGCCAGGTCTGCACAACAACATCCCTCCAATTGCTAATCGAAAGTAGCGGAATCATGGCCAAAATGGGCTAGAATTATGAAGGTTAATTGATGCCTTAAAGAATCGCAAGTGCAGGGCAAGATTTGTGAAAGTGTACATAAGATTGCAAGCGTAAATTAAATTTGTATGCGCAAGATACGTTTTATAAAGGTGTAAATTGCCTTTCAAGTGTTAGAAAAAAATATTTAGATTAGATTAGATTAGATTCAACTTTATTGTCATTACACAAGTACAAGTACAAGGCAACGAAATGCAGTTTAGGTCTAACCAGAAGTGCAATAGCAGCAAGTGCAGGATATACAATGGATGCTTAAGTGCAGGACATGGATATGTACTGAATATGTATAAATATGTATAAATAGAGAGACGTTATTACTATAAACAGAACTGAATTTACAGGTGAATATGTACAGTGAATAAATATACAGATGGCTATTACTATAAACAGAATTTACAGGTGAATATGTACTATGAATACAATATACAGATGGCTATTACTATAAACAGAATTTTACAGATAAAGGTATACAATAATATGTTTTAATAATATATTTGCAGCATTTTACTGTTATTCGTAAGTGTAATTCATGTATTGTGAAACTGCAGCTTCATGTTAATGCAAAATAAACATGATCTGTATTCTTCTGACTTCCATTTTTCCGTGCTAAGACTTTTGACGTGTTTCTTTCGCTAAGATACGGCCAAAATCATTGCACGACTGTGAACATTGATTTGCAAGCGAAAACATCAGAGTCAGGAACTGCAAACCAGATTGACCGTGTAAAACCAGACTTTGTGTAAAAAATATAAACTGCTGCAAATGTCTAAATGACTTATTGTGAACTTTGGCGGGGACTTTAGACGTCATCGTGACAAACAGGCAATCTCTCACTAGCCCGCGTTTCAGCCTTATGAAGAACTTATGTGGCGTGAATAAATCGCGCTATTCGCGCAAAGTTGGATGCTTGAACATTTGGAGTTTACTCTCTTCACATGTTCGTCTCGTTGAGAAATGGCTGACATGGGCTGTGTTTACACGTCTTTTTGTGTTAAAATCTACTGTTAATGTCTGACAAAACGTAGTTTTAAGACTTTTTCAGTCAATTATGTAGTTGTTTAAAGCTCAAATCTGTGGTTTATTTATAAGAAGAGTGCCTATTTAAACATTTTATCTGGTGTTTTCGGAGTTGTGAGCTCCAGTGAGTCAGCGGCGGTCAGTGCTTGTTTAGCCGGCGAGAGTTGACTTTCCTCGGCTAGTCCTTCTGCCGTCTGCCGCTGGCTCTGATGTGTCTGTGGCGTCTCCAGCTATAATTAGTCTTGTGGAGATTTAACGGCCCATATTTGCTCTCACGGATCTATAATTTGTTCCCTGGCAAATCGTTTAGGCTGAGTGCAAAGTGAAGTTTCATTACTTGTTTATTTTTAGGCTATAACTGTACCTTACCGTTGTAAGTTAGCCGACTAGCACTGACTTTGAATGTTTGACTGAATTGTTTGCTTTATTTCATGTGTAGCTTATTATACGTTTTGTATTATTGATCATACATATACTTGCATTTAACAAAAAGAGACTGGGTTGTGTTTCATGTCATTTAATGTTATCACAGTGATAATCATATTGTCTGAAAAAACATTAACAAAAGATAAATCTCAGAGAGGAACGCATAAACAAAATTCGTTTCTAACATTTTTGGAAAAAACGAATGGGCAATATTTATATCATATAATGCGCAGATCATAATGAGCGAGCGTGCTTTTAAATAAAGTTTGAGAAGCTTGATGATGACGTTGATCCGCGACCATGGTGTGCTGTAGTCCGTTTATAGCCTACCGTTAGCATTTTATATCTGACGGCTTTATTTGGGCTTCAAAATGTATACATTTTGGATTAACTTGTAAAGATTATCTTGGTAGACAAAACGTGTAAGGGTCATAACTCTTTGTTGAACACAGATCTTATTTTTTGCGATTTTCCAAAAGTCTATGGGGAAAATGAATGGCTTTTTGATCGAGGGAACCCATGCGCCGCTAACTTCCGGGTTGGCCTACAAAGTGACGTCATTACTTCGGCACTCTATAGAGTAACTCTGATGAACTCTATGAACACTTATCCACTTTTTCATGAGAAATATTGCCCATTCGTTTTTTCCAAAAATGTTAGAAACTAATTTTGTTTATGCGTGCCTCTCTGAGATTTATCTTTTGTTAATGTTTTTTCAGACAATATGATTATCACTGTGATAACATTAAATGACATGAAACACAACCCAGTCTCTTTTTGTTAAATGCAAGTTTATGTATGATCAATAATACAAAACGTATAATAAGCTACACATGAAATAAAGCAAACAATTCAGTCAAACATTCAAAGTCAGTTCTAGTCGGCTAACTTACAACGGTACAGTTATAGCCTAAAAATAAACAAGTAATGAAACTTATCTTTGCACTCAGCCTAAACGATTTGCCAGGGAACAAATTATAGATCCATGAGAGCAAATATGGGCCGTTAAATCTCCACAAGACTAATTATAGCTGGAGACACCACAGAGACATCAGAGCCAGCGGCAGACGGCAGAAGGACTAGCCGAGGAAAGTCAACTCTCGCCGGCTAAACAAGCGCTGACCGCCGCTGACTCACTGGAGCTCACAACTCTGATAACACCAGATAAAATGTTTAAATAGGCACTCTTCTTATAAATAAACCACAGATTTGAGCTTTAAACAACTACATTATTGACTGAAAAAGTCTTAAAACTAAGTTTTGTCACACATTAACAGTAGATTTTAACACAAAAAGACGTGTAAACACAGCCCATGTCAGCCATTTCTCAACGAGACAAACATGTGAAGAGAGTAAACTCCAAATGTTCAAGCAAACAACTTTGCGCGAATAGCGCGATTTATTCACGCCACATAAGTTCTTCATTCTTCAGGCTGAAACGCGGGCTAGTGAGAGATTGCCTGTTTGTCACGATGACGTCTAAAGTCCCCGCCAAAGGATGTAGTCCCTTTTAGCAACTTGTTAGCAACCATCGTTTTTAAGACACAATAAAGTCTTAAAAAATCACAAGCAGGTTATAACTATAGTGTTTTATGTCATAGATTAAAACGTGAAAATATATAGAGGCTTTGTTAACCACAGACCTTATTTCAGGCGATTTAGCAAAAACCCATTCAAAAAACCCATAGACTTTATGGCGAGGGAACCCATAGGGCTAAAATGCTAACTCACTTCCGCGTTTTGGCCTACAAAGTGACGTCATTACTTCGGCACTCTAGCTGTGTCTCATTTCGAAAGGCTGCATCCTCCGGAGGTCGCATTTGAAGGCTGCACGCGTCTGAAGGCTGTCTCATTTCAAAAAAGTAAGTAGGATACTCCGAATGCGACCTTCAAATGCGCCCTTCTTTTCAGGAATTCGGAGTGTGCATGAGGTGTATCCTTCGCTGCTGCAGATAACCCACAATTCTTCGCGTCGCCATTAACTACCGTCATATGTTTCTTTTTTTGTATTTGAAAAATGGCGGCACCGGCTGATAACAACGTTACACATGCAAGCGAAGATGTGGTGTTTAAATGTAAGTAGTTTCAAGTTTGTTTTTTTAAATTTGTACTGTTGTTACTTCAATAGATAGTTGGGGTTAACAGGATTACAAGTGTTTCGTGATTTTTAAACGTTTAGAACAGTACTTTGCTGGCAAGGCAAGAAACATTTAATTTGTTGTTAACTGTAGAAATTGACAATCATCTTATATTTTATAATAAATGGATTTATAATTTTAGTTTTGAGAAATTAATGTTAATTTTGTTTTTTTGTTCAATTATATTTTTTCTTTAAGATAGACAATATTCACAAACTATGCATCTTTTTCTATATCAAGTAACGTTATAGATCAGAATTAATATAACAACGACCAAACACTACCAGAGGGTAAATTGAAGGTGATGATACATGTACAAATGAGTCATGTTACATTTTGTTTCGAATAGGGAGCAAGGAAAATACAGAGAGATTTATACGTTTGAGACAGGAGCATTCTGATCTCTTCACTGGGGCTAAAAATACAGCCTTATATGGTTGGAGGTAAGATGGGAGAAGTAAAGAGTAGGCAGATGTTCTTTTAGAAGGAATTTCACAAGAAAAATGTTAAATTCTGCCAACAAGGGCATGTTAGACCAGGGGTGGCCCACATCAGTCCTAGAGAGTCAAAGACCTGCAGAGGTTAGCTCCAAACCTGATAATAAAAAAAAACTCTCCTGCCTATAGCTTTCTAACCTAAAGACCTTGATTAGCTTGTTCAGGTTTGTTTGATTAGGGTTGGAGCAAAACTCTGCAGGACTGGCTCTCCAGGACCAAAGCTGGCCACCCCTCTGTTAGACAGAAGGACTATCGTCAAGCAGATTCCTTTAAGTGTTTCCTTGTCACATGAACAGCTTACACACACATCACTGATATTTTAGGCTGAGGCTATGGTGTAAGGAGTTAATTTAAAAGTTCTTAAGATTTTTTTCCTCTGTCTAAGTTGTCATGTTATGCTTGTTATTTTTTGATTGTAGATTTATTTTGGAAAAAATGGACCTGTCCAGTAAAGTCACACCAGCTCAAGCAAAGAAAAAGTGGGACAATCTAAAAAAAAAAATACAAGGTAAGCTAAGATGTACTCTTGTACAGCCCCATGTCTAACAACTTTATAAGATTATGACATTTAAATGTTCTATTCTCCTAGAATACAGCATGTTGATAATTAGCTTAACCATTTTAGCTTTAAAGGGTCATGAAACCCCCCTGCTGCAGCTGGGTTTTTTTCACACCTTCGATTTGAAAAGGCTTCCAAAAAGGGCGTGGTCGGCTGCGAAAAGGTGGGATGGGTAGTGTGTGGAAAGGGAATGGTTTGCAGAAATAGGGGAGTGTCATTAGGCGCATTAAAATTAGCTAATTTGCAAACCGGCAATGCACAGACACCGGTGACATGGATAGCGATACCGACAACAGCAGTGACAGCGGTTCTGAGACCTGTTCTTGGTTCACACGTTGGCAATGTTTACAACAGAGAGATGAGATGAGGGATACAGCGAATGAGAGTGCTCTGAGATCATAAGTGGCGTGCAGCAGGAAGAACAGACCGAGATCGCTCTGAATGTCATCCAGCTCTTCAGATCAGCATAGGGTAATTCAGTGAGAAATGAAAAGAAATGATATTCTGTATGATGAAATATTTTGCATATATTATGCTCCGACTCAGCTTTTCAAACCGGAAGACAGAAATCGCTCTGAAAAATGCAAAAATAACTATTTTTCACATATGAATAACATTAATGACTACCTTTAGTGTTTTCAATGATGTGCAGCCTATACATATCTGTTTACATCTCAAAAAAAGTGTTTTGAGGTTTCATGACCCTTTAACTTGTATTGACAGGTTTACAGTTTAACTTAGGATCTACATTTTTAATGCTAGTTATGCCACCATTAACTTGTGTATATATATTTTTTTGCTTAGGAATGCAAACATCCAGGGTCTGGTGAGGGCCTTAGCAGTGGTAAGCCGACAGCTGAAACCTGGCCGTGGTTCGTTCTGATGGATGAGATGTTGGGTCAGAGGCCTTCAATTTCCCCCCCTGTTCTCATTGCTTCATTGCCTGATGACGAACCACGGCCAGGTTGTAGTTCTGTTGAGGTTGACCAGGAAGCAGAACAGGAGCAGGAGGCAGGGATGGAGCAGTCTGCACGGCCAAGAAAGAGAAAAGCCAAATCAGACCCTCTTCTTGAGCTACTGAAAGAAGACATGGCACGCCAGAAGGAGTGGGAAGAAAGGAGAGAGACAGAAGAGAGAGGAAGGAGTGATAGGCTCTTTAATTTACTGGAAAAATTAATCGATAAAATGTAACAAATGAAAAACATTTACAATACTATTTACAATATTTACTTACAAATGTTACACATATTAAAAAGCTAATTCTATTGACAACATATGAGTAAATGTATAAAATAATCAATTCTAAATGGCTAAACACATTCATTAATGAATCAATAAATTTTGTTATACATTTACATAAATAAAAGACAACAAAGTAAAGATGGCTTGTGTTGTGTGAATTCTCATGCTGACTTCCTAGTAAGCCTAAGAAGAAAAAAAAAATACTGGGTTAAGGACCTTAAAATTCCATGAAAAAGTTAAACTTAATTTTAACCCTTTAAGCCCTGAAGGCATTTTAAGAGTTGTTTTTTGTGACATACACAAAAGTAAAGACTTATATCGCCAAACCTAGGATTATGTGAATTTATAAGTAATGTTGTGCCATTTTCTATACGATTTATGTATGTTTTTACGAAAGCTTCATATTTCTTTTTAGTTGGCACTTGTGGAGTTGTCGTAACCCTGAGCAAAATCTCATGATCAACGCAATGGATAATGTTGTAGCACTTAAAGGGTAACTTCAGTGATTTAGCATTAAGCTTTGTATCAGTAGAAACCCCATAGTATATTTGAATTATGGTACTTTCCCCCATCATATCCCCCTGAGATGAGAGAATTATGCATTTTATTTCTGGAAAAATTCCTCCGATGACGCAAATATCGTCATTTTGCGTCATCTGAGGATTTTTTGGCCAGAGGCTAAAAACTACAGCCAGTGGAGGGAGCTGTTCCGCATGTTATCAACCCGCTCATAGGGGAGAGATCTCACTCACAGAATATAAATGTGCTCGCGGCTCGACCTCAGGCATTAATAATGGATCGGTGCAGAGCAAAGTGAGTGTTTCAACTTTTCAATTAATTCCTATGAGAGTTTAGCTTCCATATGCGTTCATAAAACACGCCAGACTGGCTGAGAATGACAGCCGCGCTTACCTCAGCTACTACTTCCCTCTCGTGCTGAATGAAATCTGACTCCTGCTGTGTTTGTCCTGTGACTTTCGTTCGGTTCACTCACACTTTATTGAAAAGACACATTCAGTTTTTAATTGTAGTGTTTATTCTTTAACTGAACGAAATTATTGTATTATTATGAAGATAAAAACGACACTGGGGACGGTGTAGGGAGTGGCCTTGTAGGGCAGCGAAGCAAGTGCATTCTGGGAGTTGTTGTCTTTCATCCACATGAGACAAAAATAAATTTTCTGTCTTTTCTCAGTCTAGAAGGCACCAAATTCAAAAATAATTTCACATTTCTACTACGTTAATGACACCAGTTTAAATACACATTCATCTTCCCAGCGCTGAAGTGACCCTTTAAGAGTTGATCAAAATGAGATGCATTAAAAAGCGGAGATTCTAAGTTATACCTATGTTGTGTTATTCCATTCAGAAGTTGCTTAGTAATTTGATTATGAATTTTGTGGATGGTGTGTACAGCTGGCGATTCACTTCGGGTTGAAAGGGTTAAACAGTCTCATATTCATTTGTAGACTGTTATTAAAGTGTGTTCCACTTACTTGTTTTTTAATTAGGGTGAATTATGTAGTCATGGTCCTGATCGACATCCTGTAAGGCAGACACTTGGTTGCACAATCTCAAACGCCATGCTGCACCAGATACTGCCTCCCCTGGATTGCATGGCTCCACATCATCTTCCTCTTCCTCTTGGCTTTCAGCTGGTAACATAACGTCACCAACACCAAGGCAGATGTTATGCAGCACGGTGCATGTTGCTATTACCTGTATACACAGAAATATGAAAACAACATTCTATGTAAATTATTTTATCTGACATTTAAGTTTTTTAAGTAAAGGTCAAATATAGAGAAAAATAGTGCAACCTTTGGTGCAAAAGTTGGATGCACTTCAAGTGCCTGAAGGAAGATGGCTCTAAATCGCGTCTTCATCATTCCAAAGGCACGCTCAATAATTGAGCGGCCTTTGGAAAGATGTGCATTGAAGCGCTGGGTTGATGGTGATGCTGGATTTTTAAACGGGGTCATAATTGTGATTGGCTTCTCTGTGCAGGGGTATCCACCATCACCGAGGAGGAAAAAGCCCTGTGGTGGATACTTTGCCTGTTTGTAAATGGGGCTGTTCTTAAGTACTCGTGAGTCGTGGACACTCCCGGGATACCCAACAAAAATGTCTAAAAATGCCCCATGATGGTCATATATGCCTTGAAGCAAGATTGAGGCAAACAGCTTTCTGTTTTTGTAACACTGTCCATCAGGACCAGCTGGTGGTTTTATTCTGACATGGCATCCATCAATGGCTCCAACAGCTTTACCAAATGCCTGGTGATTGGCAAGAGAAGCAAAGCCTGCACCAACCTGTAGCAGGTGTTCTTCTGACCTTGGCAGGGCCACAACCTTTGGCAAAATAGCCATGACTTCATCAGCCACTCGATGTATAATTCTGTGTATGGTTGACCGTGGCATCGCAAAAGCCTGTGACACAACCCTGTAAGAGGCACCACAGGCCAACCAATACAAAAACACCAATGTCTGGAGTGTTGTTCCCCAGCCATGCCTCCGTTTCTGATGAAGCAGCTCCAGGAGTTTATTGAGGCTCTCTCTCTTCAGACGAAAGTCTGCTTTTGTATCCCCTCCATCAAAAAACTTGTCAAGAACAGGGACATGGGGGTTGAGCTTGCAATACTTCAGGTCTGTCTATATGAAGCAAGTTTTATAGTTTTATAGTTTCATCAGCAGCACATTTCCATCCATTAAGCCAGTGTTTCCCAACCGGGGTGCCGCGGCTTGTAGTGCCAGAAGACGCGTATGAGAAATCGCGCGCACTGTGAGAAAATGTGCCTGTGTGCGCTCATCCGAAAGCGCGCACACGTCTCACAGCGCGCAAATATTGAGTTATCTTTCAAGTCTTGCTCTTGAACAGACAAATTCAGACAAAAAGTATGTTAACATGTCCATCTTTATGAGTATTCTAGCAGACAAAGTCTGTATATGCCTTAAGTAAACTTAATAGTCGAGAAAGACGATGCAAATCCATGCTTTAGGTCTTAACGGGGCAGTAGCATGAGGTCTTAAAGGGGCAGTAGCCTTTACTGCTGTCTGTTTAATGTCAAACAACAAAAGACAAGGACATCACTCACTGCTCTTGATTGAATAGCTTTTGTAAGTTTAATAGGATTAATCTTTATTTTATACTGGCAAATATAGACATACCTGAAAAGCATAGTTTACTTTATTAGTATCTTTGCTCGATAGTGTTTATTTGTGCTGCTGCTTGTATTTAAATTATTTTTTCTGGTTTGTTATGTTCTGTGTAATTGCACTAGAGGGCACTAGTGAGTACAAGGTGGGAGAAGAGAGGGAGAAAGAAGAGAGAAGCGAGATAGTCATGGTTAATGTGTACTCGTAAAGTAGTGTGAAATAAAGAAGTTAAAATCAATATACTTACCTCGTCTTTATACTGAAGTACTTACATAGTCTTACGGGATACAACATTGGCGACGATGGCGAGTCTTCCCACACCTGCTCCGTTCCTGCCATGTGCTTCTGATCCACCGATACCCTTCTGCACGTGGAAACGAATTTTCGAGAACTACATGCTGGCTATTAACGTGTCAGGAGATTCCTGGACACCTGCTCGAAGACGCGCAGTCCTTTTACATTGCTTGGGGACAGAAGGACAACGTATTTTTTACACCTTGCAAAATACGGGTACGACTTATGACGACGCAATGTCCGCTTTGGAAGCGCATTTCGTTCCGAAAGTCAACGTTGTTGTTGCACGTCACCAGTTCAGACAGAGAGCTCAACGTGCGGATGAAACGATTGCACAATACACTTCAGCGCTACGAGAATTGGCAGTCAATTGTGCTTATGGTACAGTAGAGGAAGAAATGATCCGGGATCAGCTCATCGAGAAAGCGTACGCTACAACAGTGCGCGAGAAACTTCTAATGGATCAGCCCGCTTCGTTGGAGGCTGCTGTAACTGTTGCATGCCAGATTGAACAAGCCTTACACAACGCGAATTTACTTCGAGATATTGCTCCGGTACAGGCGGTGAGTTCAAAGACTTCTCATTACCGATCGACTACAAAGGACAGACCTAAAACTACTACTAAGCCTACTGCGTCACAGCGTACTTGTTACAGATGTGGCTCTAATAAGCACTTGGCAAATGCATCGGATTGTCCAGCATCTAAAGCTAAATGCAATTCATGTGGCAAACCAGGACATTTTGCGAAAGTATGCCGTTCGACAACTTCCGTGCGTGCAGTTCTGCCCGAAGTACAAATATGCAATATGAACTGTGTAAATTCTGATGACAGGATTAAGTGTTGTGTGCACATTTCTACTGACACAGGCCAGTATAGGGAGATCGAGTTTGTCGTGGATACAGGCTCTGCAGTTTCGATTTTGCCAGAGACTTTGTACAGGCATTATTTCAGTACATCTCCACTGTCTGCGCCGAGTGTTCAATTGGTCACGTACATGAGAGGACACATTCCAGTTCTAGGATGTCTCACAGCTAATGTGTCATTACATGGAGTATCTGCTACCGTTTCACTCTACGTTGTGGAAAACGGAACTGCCTTATTAGGCATGGATGTTCTTAAAGCACTGAAATGTACAATTAGCCATGACTGTACTGTTACTGTTTCTACTACCTCTGCTTCAGTACACAGTGTTGCAAACGCTGACCCCGTGGGGTGTGTGAAGGGCTTCGTGCACAAGGTCAAAGCTCGTGATGATGCAGTTCCAGTTCAACAAAAACTCAGACGACTTCCCTTTTCTGTGCGTAATGCAGTTTCAGAGGAACTACAATCTCTGCTGAATCAAGGGATTATTGAGCGAATCGATGCTTCCCCCTGGGTTTCACCAATAGTAGTCACTACAAAGAAAGGAGGGAAAATTAGACTGTGTGTTGACCTTCGAGAACCGAACAAAGCACTAATAGTTGACACACATCCATTACCCCACATGGATGAGCTGTTGAGTGAGTTAAGGGGTGCAGCTATATTTTCAACTATTGATCTAACATGCGCGTACCATCAACTACCCTTACATGCTGACAGCCGTGACTACACTGCCTTTATTACGCATGAGGGTCTTTTCAGATTCTGTCGTGTTCCTTACGGATTAGCTTCGGCTCCTTCAGCATTCCAGAAAATGATGGAGACGGTGCTAAAAGGCGTTCCAGGCGTGAGAAACTATTTGGACGATATAATAGTCTATACCACTTCACAGATTGAACATGACAAAACTCTCCACACTGTCATTCAGAAACTGACAGATGCTGGTCTGACACTGAATATGCAGAAATGCACATTCAACCGAACGTCCCTCAAATTCCTGGGTCACGTGATCTCAAAGGAAGGAATTCTACCAGACACTGCTCACATCGAAGCTATAGTCGATGCTCCTACCCCACATGATGTCTCGTCTCTTCGTTCATTCCTTGGATTGATCTCGTGGTATAGTAAATTCTTCCCAAACTTTGCCACGGAGGTGGAACCGTTACGTGCTCTCCTGAGAAATGCTCCTGAAACTTTGTTTGAATGGACTGCAGAAGCAGACCGCTGTTTTAACAAACTGAAAGCTGTGTTGGTGGAGAGCCCAGTGCTTGCACTTTTTGACCCTTTACTTCCTACTATTGTGTCAACTGATGCTTCGGACTATGGTCTTGGGGGAGTACTGACACAACTCCATGCAGATGGTGTAGAACGCACGGTTGCTTTCGCTTCACGTACGCTTAGCGCGGCCGAGAGAAAATACTCTACAGTGGAAAAAGAGGCTTTAGCTTGCCTGTTTGCTGTTGAGAAATGGCGCCCGTACTTATGGGGTCATCACTTTACGTTACGTACGGACCACAAAGCATTAACTACCTTGCTGGCTACAAAAGGAATCGGACGTGCTGGAATGAGAGTAGCCAGGTGGTCAGCCCGGTTGCTGTGTTTTTCGTATGACATTGAATACCGCCCTGGTGCTCAAAACCAGGCCGCAGATTGCTTATCAAGAATACCCTTACCAGTGACGACTGAACTCACGGAAGAACCAGAAATGGTTGCCGCGGTCTTTTCCGGGTTACGTTCTGTGTCCATGGAGGACTTTACAAAAGCTTCTGAATCTTGTCCTGAGCTGAGTGTACTTAGAACGCAAATACTGAAGGGCTGGCCGCACAAAAAGAAGGATGTAGATCCAGCTCTATCATCATTTTTTTTCATTCGTGATGAACTGTCCATATACAACGGATTGATCATGCGAGGTGAACATCGAGTCATTGTTCCTGTCGCTCTTCGTTCAAATCTGGTGAAACTGGCTCACGAAACACACCAAGGTTTGGTCAGAACCAAACAAAGGTTACGTGAACTGTACTGGTGGCCGAAAATGGATTCGTTGGTTCACTCAGTGATTTCAACCTGCCTTACTTGTCAACTCAATGACAAATCTGCAAAAACTGCGCCTGCTCCATTACAACCTGTAGATTTGCCGGATGGACCTTGGCAAAAACTGGGTCTTGATATCGTCGGACCTTTTGAACATGCTGCATCAGGCTGTCGTTTCGCAATTTCAGTGGTGGACTATTACAGCAAATGGCCAGAAGTAGCTTTTTCTTCACATGTCACTACTGAGGTTGTTACTTCTTTCTTACACTCTGTGTTTGCACGAGAAGGAAACCCTTTGTTTATCGTTACAGACAATGGACCTCAGTTCCTATCTTCAGCTTTTTCGGATTTCCTTTCTGAACGTGGTATCAAACACCTACGTACAAGTGTGTATCATCCACAAGGAAATGGTGCAGTTGAACGCTGGAACAGAGTGCTGAAAGAGTGTATCTTATCTGCGGAGCAAATGAGAAAAGCGTGGAGACCGTCAGTAGTCGAGTTTCTTCAGAGTTACCGTGCTACTCCTCATGCTACTACCGGTGTATCCCCATCTGAACTTTTGCATAACCGGAAAATGAGAACGAAGGTAGACATTTTTCCTGTGAGGGGGAAAAGTGACAAATGTGCTGGTGTACGAGATGCTGTCAAGGAAAGACAGGAAAAAAGTAAGAAATACACAGACAGGAAGAGGAGAGCCAAACCTGTTTCTTTCAAGGTGGGGGAACAAGTAAGAATCAGAAAGCCAGAGCATGTTCCTAAAGGAAGTCCTAAGTATACTTTACCGTTGTCGATTCGAGAAAAGATTGGACCAAGTTCATTCTTGCTTAGCGATGGAAAGAAATGGAATGGACTGAGACTGACTAAATTTCCAGATCAAACTGAGAAAACTGTCCAGGGATCAAAACCGCCTGCTCAAAGCTGTCCAATCACTCCCAGGAGGAGTGAAAGAGTCGTTAAACCACCAGTGTGGATGAAAGACTTCATAAAGTAGAAGTCTAAAGACAACATGATTGTGAAAAAGTATTGTGAAAAAAAAAAGGTGAAAATCACATGTACTTGTTCTATTCTGTTAAAGTACTGGATTGGTATTTAGAGTGATATGTCTAATTAATGCTGTTTAGGTTAATCAAGAGATTTGAAGTTTTACAATTGTTATGCTGATGTCTTAAACAACATATTGCCTTATGGGTTACATACTGAATAAGTCACCTACTGACTTTATGTAAGGGGGGAATGTTATGTTCTGTGTAATTGCACTAGAGGGCACTAGTGAGTACAAGGTGGGAGAAGAGAGGGAGAAAGAAGAGAGAAGCGAGATAGTCATGGTTAATGTGTACTCGTAAAGTAGTGTGAAATAAAGAAGTTAAAATCAATATACTTACCTCGTCTTTATACTGAAGTACTTACATAGTCTTACGGGACACAACATGGTTATTTTCTTAATTTATATTTGACAGTTGTCATTTTCCCCTGAACATCTATCTATCTATCTATCTATCTATCTATCTATCTATCTATCTATCTATCTATCTATCTATCTATCTATCTATCTATCTATCTATCTATCTATCTATCTATCTATCTATCTGTCTGTCTGTCTGTCTGTCTGTCTGTCTGTCTATCTATCTGCATATCTATCTATCTATCTATCTATCTATCTATCTATCTATCTATCTATCTATCTATCTATCTATCTATCTATCTATCTATCTATCTATCTATCTATCTATCTATCTATCTATCTATCTATCTATCTATCTATCTATCTATCTATCTAAGGTTTTGCACTCGCAACGCCTTAATGAACAGCCGCTCATGCCATGGGTGATCCTCAGCTCCAGTGGCCAAGTGGAATGTGCACACTGCACATGCATGGCTGGCATAGCAGAGTCTTGCACACATGTTGGGGCTCTCCTGTTTAAAATTGAAACAGCAGTTCGCATACGGGGGACCAAGACTGTCACTGATGTCCCAGCCTACTGGATGATACCCGCTAGTATTGACAAGGTTCAAGCAGAGGTGGGCTACAAGATTGACTTCTCCTCTGGTGCAGCTAAGAGGGTGGCACTCGACAAGTGCATCAGTGGGGAGAGAGGAATGTCAGGTATACGCACTCGTTTTGGCTCTGCGAGTGCTTGTGCACATGAGCCCATGCTTTCAGACCTGTCACCCCTGCTTCTGAGTTTGCACACTCACAGCAAGGCTGTTTGTCTTTCTGGGATGGAGGAGTACTACCATCATTATATCGACCCTGTTAAGCCACATGTAGTGCCGAAGTCCCTACAGCACCTTCGTGACCCAGGAAAGGATGGATGCGAGCTACCTGTCCTGCTCCAGCATTGCCAAACCCTCACACACGTAGTAGCTGTAACGGAGACACAGGCAGCTGCAGTGGAAGCTCAGACAAGACTGCTGCAACATCGATCACCTGTCTGGTACAAATCAAGAGCAGGAAGAATAACAGCTTCCAATATGCATGCCGTTTTGTCCACTACAGTTGAGAAACCAGCTACATCAACTGTTTCAAGAGTGTGCTGTCCCAAAAAAACAGCAACCTCAGCTGCCATCAGATGGGGAATAGACAAGGAAGAAACAGCAAGGCAGGCTTATGTCACACTGTCAGCATCCCAGCACACAAACCTTAAAGTGGAGCAATGTGGATTTATAATAAATCCACTATTTCCTGAGGTTGGGGCATCACCTGACGGGCTCATTCACTGCACATGTTGTGGGAAAGGCTGCCTGGAAATTAAATGCCCATTTAAACACTGCAACAACTCCATCCTGCAGGCCTGTGCAGTTGACAGCAATTTCTGTCTCCAGGTAACTGATGGTAAGTTACACTTGAAACAGACACACAAGTACTACAGCCAGGTACAAACACAGATATTTGTCACTGGGTCACAGTTTTGTGACTTTCTTGTGTGGACAGTGAAAGACTGTGCTGTGGTTCGGGTCTTACCGGATGCGGACTACTGGACTGCACTTCTAAAGAGGGCACAGGAGTTCTTCCACAAAGTGTCACTACCTGAGCTTGTGGCTTGTTATTATACTCAAAAAGCCTCCACAAATACACCTGTTGCAACAGAGCTACAGCCATCTCACACAAAAAGGGCAAGAATACAAACACATGAGAACATAAGACTCTGGTGCATTTGCAGGGGGCCTGAAGACCTGGATGACATGGTGGCTTGTGACAATGAAAAGTGCACAATCCAGTGGTTCCATCTCAGCTGTGTGGGACTCAGTGAGGCACCTTCCGAAAGTGAGTCATGGTTTTGTACCTCCTGTACACACTGACACTTTTGAGCACAAGTGTGTATTTTTGTACTTATAGTTGTCGTTTTAATTATTTAGTTCAATAGTTAGTTCAATAGTTATTTTTCTATTCAGCTTGTTTACATATTGCATTATTGCATTATCTGTGTTCTTGCTATTTGAAGGTTGCACTGCTATTAAAGGGATAGTCTGTCAGTCGTAATGCATGTGAATGGTAACAAAATCTGTGAGGGTAAAAAAACATGCACAGACAAATTCAAATTAAACACTGCGGCTCGTGACGACACGTGTTTAATTTGAATTTGTCTGTGTATGTTTTTTTACTCTCATAGATTTTACCATTCACATAGATTACGAATGACACTGCAACGGTTGGAGTTAAACATCGTTTGTGTTCTACTGAAGAAACAAACAGGTAAGCAGATAACCATCACATTTTTATTTTGATTACTTAATTAACTTTTTACGTGTTAAGGTTACACTACCCATTTGTTTTATATGTTGAATGTGTTACTGTGATCTGTAAACATGTACCTCAGTGTTATGATGCACAAATAAAGAGAGAATGAATACTTATGTCATTTATTATTGTAACAGGTGGTTTGCAGCAACAGATATGATAATGCAGGATGTGTCACTAAGGGAAGTGTCAACAGTGTAATTACAAATGTAAAATGGGTCCATATACAGTAAATCAAAGTAAAAAAAATCTGCACACTGTTAATACTGCTCCCAAAGATTTATTAAAACATGCAACGAACAAAACGAAAAGGGGGATTTTTATAACAATACATGGAAAGTAAAAATACAAAAAGAAATAGCAAATATTCCCAAAAAAGGTTTCAAATCAATCTCCATATTCAAATCTTTTATATACACAAACATATTATATAAAACTTTATATAAAAATGTATTTTGGATGAGCTTAATCAAGTGCTGTGAAATCGATTGATGCAATAGTTTATGGTTTCATAACAACGCTGGGGCACATATTAGTCAAGGCACAGCATACAGTCACAATCTTGTCCATGAACGTCATGTCCTCGCCTTGACATGGGAGTACCATGCTGACTGGTACAATTCCACTTAGTATAGTGTACTTTGTGCGTACACACCCAATCACCCTCTCCACATGAACCCTGAGGTGAGCTATCTGCCGTGTTTCCTCCACATCTTTTGCATCCAGCTGGCTGCGTCCTCTTGTGAACGCAGGTATTTTCACTTCTGCACACATGAGTCCAACACTGTCTCTGATGTCAAATCCCCGATCTGCCAACACCAAGTACCCAGGCAATAGTTTAGTAAGAAGGCCACTATTCTCAGTCACATGCTTGTCACTGACACGACCTCCCCACCCTTGGGAAATAAAAGAGATAGATCCCCGTGGCGTAATGCCAATGAGATACTTTAGGGTGTGATGGTGTTTGTAGTGGGAAAATGTCTGCGCTCTAGCTTTGAGATTTGAGGCTCTTTCAATGCGAATTTCAAAGCAGTCCACAATAACTGCAACACGATTACCAAAAGCCTCTACAAACTGATGTGGCATGGTTGCATGCAAGCAGTGTCTTTCTGGCCAGTGCACCAAGGGTTTGAGATGTCTAAACATTGTACCTATGTTATCTCTGAATGTGGTAGACACAGTCTTTCAATCCACAGAGAAGAGGTATGCAATGTGCTGAATTGGCAGATTCAGCCTGAGGCGCATCAGTGTTGAAAGGAGCATCTGAAAAGGTGAGAGTTTTCGGCCAGTCTGTGGCATGCAGGGAAGAAGCTGTGTCAGCACAGCCATCAGAAGCGCAAAACACGGAAGCCCAGTGTAGTACCTGACCTTGTCGTCATCATCTTTAAAAGAATCTTCATCCATCATCTTATGAGATAGCTCTTCCTTCAGTCTCCTGTTCTCCTCCAACAAACGGTTAATTTCAGCACGCCTGCAGCTACAAAGATGGCATTCCTGCTGTTCTGCTGTGTACTCATCTGAGCCTGCAACATCCATCTGAAAAGTATCATCTGCTGTTGCAGCTTCATCCACGTCCAGTGTCTGGACAGCGACATCTAGTGGTGCAGGTGCAGCGTGATCCCCTGTTAAAGCTTGCTGTCTCCTTGTGCTCCTGTTAAACCGCCCAGGGTCCTTTGCTTTAACTTCTGTGTGCCCGAGATGCAATGATGGTACCCAGTCGGGATCACACTGTAGCATTTCATAGGCAGGTTTGCTTAAAATTAAAAGCCCGGATTTATTCAATTAGTTATGTAGTTATTCAGCCTGTTACTTCTGCAAAGTTAGCGATTAATGCTGCCTTCACGTGCTCTCGGAATTATCGTAAATACGAGTTTCCTAGGTAAACATTGCACATGAACGCCCTCACATATTGAAACTTGAATGCAATGAGCTCGTAATCACGGCTTCAGAAGTCGGGATTATCAAATTTCCGATAGCACGTGAAGGCAGCATAAGCAACAGTTCCACGAGTCACGACATTTTTGCGTTTCTAGCAGCAGGCTAATAACAAACAGTTAGACGTGTTTTGTTTATAACTTACCTTTGTGAAAATGCCGTGAACAAACAAACATGTGCCGGGGAATGTTTTTGAAGGTGATGGTTTTCCGTCTTACTGCTGCTACCCATGCCATGCGACGCCGCTTTGTTAACGAGGACACCTGAGATCCAGTGTGCTGTTTCCATGCGGGAAAGCTGAAAAATCGCACTCCATTTGAGATTCTGTTTCCACGCTGGTCATGAGTGCGATTATGGCAGTTAATTACACAACACGCGTTCACCATTGCAACGTATTTTTTAGCTGAACTAACTGAATTAAACTTATAGAACTCGATTTCCAATCCAACACAGTATCGATCGCAGCTACCGTGTCCTAAAGTCCCAACATGCACTGCGTTACTGACGTCACGTTCCCAGACTCTATATCCACCTTTGATCTCGCAGGTGTCTGATCCACTACGAGAAGAGAGAACTGTCCGTCTTGCCTGCACTTTTTTTCACTCCTCCCCTCACAGCAGCCGCTGTGGCTGAATTTCAGGCGAGGCGCATCTCAAACAAGCCTAATGATATAAAATAAATTAATATTGTAATGTACTTAACTTTCAAATTTAAAAACATATAATAAGCATATACATTTTTACAAAACACACAGTATGTATCTAAAAATATAATCAAAACATTGTCCATTATTTTTATTAGTTTACATACAAGTTACCTGTAATGACTAACAGATTTGAAGCTGTACCTGTCATTCAATATGAAAATATATTTTGATTTGGTTAAATATGTATAAATGTATTCTTAATCAATGGTCTTTGTAGCGGTCTCATCTCGTGCACTTACTTTCCCAAGCGCAGCTGCATAGTAGACATTCCTTAGGTAAAAAAAAAAATATATATATAAAAAATGACAGCCCTCAGCTGCTTCTCAACATTTTTTTTTACAGTCTATGTTCTCAACACTTTTAATGTGTTTAATATTCATAAATATAATATTCGAATATAACAGTTATTGCCATAACCATTCAGAAATACTCTAGTTTGCATTCAGAAATACTCTAGTTTGTATAATAACTATGAATATTCAAAAGCAAAACTCCTCCATCGCAGAGCTGTTTAAAAACGGGGCAGCTCCGTTCAGACAGGTGACGCGACACGCAATGACAGTTGGGTGATTTTCACTCTCCACTTCCTGTGAAGTGATGTATCGATCCATTTTTCCCTACGCCGTTCGCAGTACCCTTCGAACTGAACATGTTCGCTCCCTTTGGATTGGAATCACATTTAAGATGGCGGAATACCCTCTGAAGTCCACTTCGCAGTCCACTTACGGTCGAATGGAACGCACCCCAGATATCTCATGACACCGGAACTAAAGTTCGATCACAGCTCAAAGAACGATTGATCGATCGGACATCACTATACACATGCAGGATGATGGCTCTTGATGGAGAGATGGTGTTGAAATGGGAAAGGTTAGAAAATCACGAATAAATGTGTTGTATTGCATTGCTTACGTGATTATCACGAATAAATGTGTTGTATTGCATTGCTTACGTGATTATAACATGCCACTGAATCATTTGATTAAAGGATTACAACAGCGAACATTATACTCCAACATTATCGTTTGGCTCACTGAACAAATAGTTCGAAATCGTGGCAAGCCATTGTCATAAAAAAATACACAGTCGTCTATGGGATGATTTTAGACTCAAAATGATTAATAAATGCACACACAATTATCCATGAACTTGATAAATGTTGCAGACATGTTTTATTATCCACAAACAAATGCCTTTTAACTTGTGTGTACAAAATACAGAATTACATGAATGTGCAGCGATTTGTACAAATAGAGACATAGTGGTGAATACTAGGGATGGTATTTTTGTCAATTTCTCATTTCGATCATCGATAGGTATCCGAGTACTCGAGTACTCGGGGGCGGGGCATGTGCAGGGGGCGGGGCATGTCCGTCATTGAGATAATGAAAATACTGTTATGAAAATGGTTGTTGACAAATACAAATGTGACATGAAAACAGGTACATGAAAACATGAACATATAAAACAAAAAATAACTGCTAGATTATGATGCATAAATGTCTTTGAAAAAGAAACATCTTTAAAATGACCGTCTCAAATAACCAAGTCAATAATATCGAGCATTGCATTTGAGCTGAAACTGTGAAATAACACCACCCTGCAGAGCTTGCTAGCTGGTTAATAAACTCAACCTAACGCACCGTATATCAGATTAATATGAACCTATTACAACTTAAATCAACACAAAAGTACGTGAATGCGCACGTGAACTTCAGCGTGCTAGATTTTACAGGCTATGGTTTGAAACGGAACATTTTGAATGCGCTCTTCCCTTAACAACGCTGATACACGAACAACGAAAGCACACAGACACAACATTTTATTAAAATCGTGTTCTCATTATAATGCTATGACAGATTGACTCTGCACATCATGCACTTAATTTTATTATTCATGATCGAAGTGTTTACAGACATCACTGCGCGTTTTCGAACTCATAACGAAAAACAACTTTAAATAAACTAGGTCTACTGTTAAAAAATACGAGAACAGTATAGCACTGCTGCATTACTAATATCAATGATTCTGAGAAAGAAATAGCCTATCTTAAAAAAAACATAATGTGTCGAGCATTAATGCATTTGAGCTGAAACTGAAGAGAATGAACAAAAGCCGGTTTAACGGCAGCGCTTTGCTAGCTTATTAAGCTCAACCAAACGCGTTTTATATTAGATTAATCAGATATAGACAACATAAAAAGTATAAACGTGCATCTGCAGAAAAGGACGCGAATGCGCACATGAACTTCACGCGCTAGTCTGAGTGTTCTCGCTAGTTTCTCTGTAGATTTCCTTTAACAGCTGATACACGGGGAACTAAGCACAGCTCATTTACAGCATTCTATTTCCATCGTGTTCTCATTATAATGCTATGTAGGCTATGACAGATTGGCGCTGCACATCTTGCACTAACCATTTAATGATCACAGTGATTCCAGACATCACTGCAGTTCAGGCCTCAGTTTAACTTTATTTCGCTGCGGTCAGGAGGCGTGCTGTATAACGCTAACCAATCAGACCTCAGGTACCGTGCAAAATGACGCAATAACCAATATAAAAAGAGACATATATTTTTTTAAAGTCAGGGCGATCATCGTTCTCATGATCGATGGTCGCTGTCACGTTCGAGTACTCGATTACTCGACCACTGTTGCCCATCCCTAGTGAATACAAAACTTAGATTTTTTATTAAAGGTCCCATGGCATGAATATTTCATTTTATGAGTTTTTTTTTAACATTAATATGAGTTTTCCTAGCCTGTATATGGTCCCCAAGTGGCTAGAAATTTTGATGGGTGTAAACCGAGTTCTGGCTGTCTTTCTCTGCCTTTGAGAACATGAGCGCTCAGACGAGCCGATCTTGAATCTTGCCTGTTATGTTGTCATACAAGGAAAGGTTACCTCCCCTTCCTCTGTTTAGCCCGCCCAGAGAAGTCTGAGAAAATGGATTGTTTATTTCACTTGCAATGTCAGCACAGGCTTTACAAACAGACTTTACGATATGGATTTGACAGCACCGCTTTCACAAACAGTGAGTAACAGTGACATTAATGCCTGATCTGTGATCAGTGATTTCTGATGTGTAGCTAATCATTCAAGTTCACTCAGACTTTCTTTCTAAATCGTCTAATACTGTTCATGCATCCGTGAATCAAGCCAGTGACTAAACGATCAACTTCCCATTGTTTCTCTTAGTAGCATGAAACAAATCTGTTATTTAAAGTGTGATTAGACTAGACCCTCTCTTTATAATGTTTAATAATGTTTGGATCTGTCAATCACATGTCGCGAGTGTATCTGCACACTTGCCCAAACTGCGTTTTTCACATTAAGTGTTTTAGAATATTCCAGAGGAAACAATGTGAAACTTTGCGCATTTTGGGTTCATATTTTTATACTTGTAATTATCGCTGTCTTAATGTATTAATGCATCCTGGGCTCATGTACATAGTAAGCGTTTTCTCCCATAAAGTCTATTATAAAAGAAAACGCTTAATGTGGCTTCCTGCAGTAAAACGGTGATATTAAAAGTAGGCTATACACTTTATTGAACATGCGCTATATTGCATATTAAGCATTTTATAATGGTTTTCTATGGGAAAAAAATGTTGTGATGAACAATGTTGTGTTCATAACCTGATTTAATCTGTTTGCCTATACAAAGTAGCCTATGCGTTATTAATAGCCTACCTTTTTAATGCTAGCCTATTGTTAAGCGTTTTCCTCTTCTTTATAACACGGACACATAAAGCATCTTATAGGCAGAATAACGCTCACAGTGCCATTGTCTGTTTTGGCAGAATACTGCCATCTAGGGATGCACCGATCCACATTTTTTCACTTCCGATCCGATCCCGATACCTGAATTTGGATATCGGCCGATACCGATACTATTCCGATACCAGAGCTGTGTTTGCTTTAATATTATTATTATCCTTATTGTTGATTTTATATGATGCTGACATAAACTCCACTCAACAGGCAAGTATGATATGAACATAATAGTGACCCAAATTATTACGGTTATCAATTTATATTTGAAAATCAACAAACAAAAAAATAAATCAAGCAGCTCTAAGCACTTTTTTAAGCTAGATTCTGTGGGATTTCCTTCCGTATAATGGCCGTCGTCAATGGCAACGCATAATGCATAAATCTCTAATATTATATCAGTAAATATATTCTCAAGCAATATTCTCATCATTGTTCTATCAGCTATGACACATTTAAATCTAGCATATTTTGTGTAAGAGCCCATACAGTATTCTAGTGAAATAAAGCATATATTTTCATATGATTTGACAGTTTATTTGATTAAATATCAAAAATCCAAAAGGTGTGCATCATACTTAACACCTAGATGGACACTTTACAGTCAGTTTTATGACTAAGTCATTCTCTTCAAATGCCATTTAAGTTAGAAACGTGTATAGCCTACCAATGTTGTATGTAACTTTAGAGACGGTCCCTAAATTCGCGAACGTCAAGCCAACCTAATGCCAGTCATATAAGAAGCGCTGTGGTTCTGCTGTGTTTTGTTTGAAACTATTTTCGGTGCTGAAATATAACAAAAACAGTCAATCACTGTATGATGAATTAATCTCCTGGGCGCATCGCACGTTTATCTCTGCTCTGACACCCGTGTCACACATACTCCGTCTGCAGTGCGTATGCGGTGCGTGTTGCGGTGCGTATGCGGTGCAGGAGCAGCACGCGCTGTTGTGCTTTCATATATGCTGCGTTTGCAGCGCGCAACTGATCCGCGGTTGTATACCACAAACACAGCATTTATTCATTTTTTTAATTTTTATTTCAAATCCAAAAGTTGTTACTGAACATGGCTTGTCAGAATTGCAATTCTCTTTGTTTACACTTTCATAGATGTCACGTTTTAACGTAGTAGCCTACATTTAAACAACGTTTTATTCAATTCATTACTTTATATTTATATAGCCTATATTTTAGATTTAGCTCACACAAGTGGCAAAACATTTAAATATAACTTATAGCCTATAAACATTTTAAATTAGAAACTTACAATAGGCTATATACAAAAACAGCCGACTCTCGTCTTTTCTTTCGTTTTTAAATCCTTTTAAAAGCAGGTCATAAAGACCTTTGTTTTTCCACCTCCAGGAACGTTCGTGCTCTCCATTATTTCAATTTTTTTTACCTAAATGCCAGGTAAGGTGTCGTTTCCTTGCTTTACCCGAGAAAAAAAAAGCCATGTGTTGACTTTGAAACAGAGTATATTTTATATGTGGTAAAAATTACTAGATTTTCGCGTCAGTACATGTTTATTTTAAAGCGAACAATGTGCTGTCGCTTTAATTCCGCAGTGCAGCACAGCAAAAAATAGACTCGGCACGGAAACGATCGCCGGACTGCTGCAGACGCACCGCACCTGGAACGGACTGACGGACAGCATCCGCGTGCAGTGTGAAAGCTGTAATCCGTTAACATGGGTACGGAAAAAAATACGCACCGCATACGCACTGCAAACGGAGTATGTGTGAAACGGGCGTGAGTGTAGATTTCAGCGAGAGGGAGAGCCGCGCGCGCTCTGAACTAAACTCCGCTAATCTGACCGCATCTGATTATTATATTCATAAACTCAATATAAACACGTGTGATTGGTTATAATGTGCAACGTGATTATAACAGATGGCTTTTGAAAAGACCATAATAACTTCAAAGTGGCTGGTGTGAGTGTTACACAGCCGAAATACACGCAGATGGCGATTGTCAATGTCAAGCCCTGATTATTATCTCTTAAATGTCACCCTAGTCTTGTCTGCTTTTTTAAATGTTTGATTGCGTTCGTTGTGTTGTACGACGCGAGGGAGCTTCCACCTCTCTGAATTAGGTTTTGCAAACATTGTTTATCTCAGCGGTGTTTCCAGTGTGAAGTATTTCCACACAGCTGACATGTTGGCTAGCCACAATGCTGCTCAATGCTATCCTGCTGCAAACTGCGGAATGGATTTCCTGAGCGGGGCGTGTCTCATAACTCTGTGTCTCATTGAGCCGCGCCTCCGTTCAGGAAATCCATTCCATAGTTTGCAGACAAGCCGGCGGGAATCACTTTTGGAAAGCGCAGACGTGGCTCATGGATATCGGATTTCTCCGCGGGTTGGATCGGGAAAATCCGATACGTGAATTAAGCTGGTCTCGGTCCCGATACCGATACTGGATCGGATCGGCCCCATCCCTACTGCCATCTAGTGGCAGCAGGTTTTCTTAGACAGCTGTGTGTGGATCGTGCAAGGCCAAACCAGCGAAATGAAAGTCTCAAAATCCAAATTAATCAAATAGGATCAACTCATAAACGAGTCAATGAATACATGCGCGTCACCGGATCCACAAATGCACATCTTACTCGTTGCACGCACAAATTCTGACTTGCATTAATACAAAATCTAAGTTTTGTATTCACAGCTATGTCTCTATTTGTACAAATCGCTGCACATTCATGTAATTCTGTATTTTGCACACACAAGTTAAAAGGCATTTGTTTGTGGATAGTAAAACATGTCTGCAACATTTATCAAGTTCATGGTAGGGCTGAACGATATGGACAAAATTTCATATCTCGATTTTCATGCCAGATATCTCGATATCGATACAATACGATATGACTACATGTTCGGTGAAAACCAGAATCTAAATTAAAATGTTTAATTTAAGCCTACATTTCAAAAATTTGTGTCAGAAAATGTATTGTTTTTAAGCCTTTCGCACGTACGATCACACAGGTGTAATCAGTCTAGGCTGGTCCCTGGAGCGTATTATCAAGCGCATCACATGATCAACTGCTAGATTCAAATGTTGAATTTAGCCAGAGACAGGCGCGCTCAGAGCTGTCATATATCACAACTTTTCAGTGTTTTCAACCACATACTGTTTATTTTAGGTTTCAAACGTATAAATTCACATAAGTACTAAAAAAACAATACATTTAGAGTTAGTAGTAAAATACACACTGATGTCAATGGAAGAGGTAATAATAATCCTTTCCATTATAATTCGACACGTTTTATTCATATCAGATACACATTGTGTAAGTAACTTCAATGTTTACTCTATTCTATTCCCAGTTCACCAGCCACTTTTTAAGTATTTCGGGAGAAGTGGATGTATTCACATGTTGTAAACATAGAAGTTGTAAATCCAACAGATCCGATTCTCTGAACTGCGTCTGCGGCACAAACTAACACGGCGGCGCCCATCGCGCATACAGCTCAACTAACGCGATCGTTATAAAGGTGTTTAAACAACAATATACTTCCACTTGCATGTATTTGATCGGAATATCAGATATTTCATGCCATAGCTAACACATTTGTGAATATTCTGAATAAAAAAGGAAAAAATTACATAAAAGCAGATCATCATTCATTCAGCGATGTTGCTGCTGCGGTGTGTCATGTGACAAGCAATGACGCGTCACCATGGAAACGCCGCCCCCCCTCTCACAATATAGTTCCCACGTCCCTGGTAGTGTGTGTGCGCTGGCTTTAGTGGTGCATTCAAGGGCACTCGTAAAACTGATGTTTGTTGTGACTGCCAGAGTAGTATGCAGGGCGAGTGCGGAGAGGGGAAATCTATATTGTCTATATCGTTGCTTTTTTCGATAGTAATATCTTGAAAGTTCATATCTAGATATAGATACGATAACGATATATCGTTCAGCCCTAGTTCATGGATAATATTGTGTGCATTTATTAATAATTTTGCGTCTAAAATCACCCCATAGTAGCCTCACATTGGTCGTTTTGAACAGTTGTTGTGTAATATTCAGTTCCTGTGGAAGACTGTTCCAGACAACGCAAAGCAAATGAATGAAACTGAAAATATTAGTGCATGCGCCTCCAATCGCAACCTGTTTCATGGATTATTTCGAAAAGATAATGAAGTTACAATGTCAGGGTTTTTCCTACATTAAAATTTTTTTGACGGCCGCCAAAACAAATTTTTGTCCCGCCAAAGCCTTATTTGATGAATTATTGTGATTTATGAGTGATGTAGTAGATGACTGCAACGCTTGCGTTAACTGAGTGACAGAGAGAACGATCAGAGAGCTCCTCCCTCGCTCGCACTCTCTCTCTCTGTCTTCAAAATAAGCATTCTTAGCTTTCTTATATTTCACATATTACGTTAATCAAAATCAAAAGGTCGGAAGACCGAATCCATGTTGCATTTGGCACTATCAGACGATGTTTTCCTTTAATTATCGCTGGGTGTGAATTGCGCTCAAAAAATGTTGACTCTTCTCTGACCAGCTGACATAAAGCATACTTTCAATAAACGGGAAACAAATCCTATCCGGTTATGAAGTGTTTTCTGTGTGTTGACAAATTTTTTGCGATGTTCTAACAGACGGGATTCTCACACAACGCGTCTGCTAATGCCCGATTCGCGACCTAATGACTCCTTTGAACCAAATAATTTTAATGACTGGTTAGAACAACTGATCTGTCCAACACTGAACTAACAAATCAGTTTAATCATTTACTCAGAACACCTCTGAAAGGAGAACACAAGTGTGCTCACCCAATTTAGTAAGAGTGGGTGTAAGAGTTAGTTTTAATTATCCACAGTCTTTCAGCTTATTTATGTTCACAATGGAGTAAAATAAATAGCCTATAAATAATTTAGTTTAGTAGGTGAACCCAGAACAAAGTTGTTATTAGCTAGCTGATAATTTTATAAGATTGTATATGGCAGAAAATTAGGCTATTTGTTCATTTTTTTAATACTACTTTTTAATATTGATATGATTATATTCCAAAACAATTATCTGTAAATAGTGTAAAAATTAGGACCAAAAACAAACATCAAGGTATCAAAATAAGATAAGCAAAAATTACAAACTTTCTTTGAATTTATTTAAAATGTATTGTCAGTATTGCACTTGCAGATCATGTGGGTAGGGTACTTTTTACTGTGTGTGTGTGTGTGTGTGTATATGGATGACCATGTCTGTCAGCCACCACCGTAGACCATTTCTGACCCAGGAAAAACCCTGAATGTTAAGCATTAACTGCAACAGTCAGTTCACATTTTCAAACCAATGAATAGTTTGTGTAATATGATAAATCATCGGAGCTGTTTTGCCTGATTGATTACAGGCATTCAGATAAATAGGTAAGGACACAGAGCAAACAATGAGCAAATAACCTATGCTCGTCTAGGCTTACACATATTTTACTTTTTGATGTCTTTAGCTTTTTTAAATTTAATTTGTGAGGCTTTAAATTTAATTTGAATAGTAAATGCACATTTACTTTTATCTGTCACATATTTTTAAAGCTTTAACAAAGCAACATCAAAATCTTTCCACATATACATTTGTGAATCACTAGTCTCCAAGTACTAATCGATTAAAGTCGATTAAAATTTCTCTCATCATTTCTGAAGAACATTCTTAGGAACATTGGGAACCAGTATAAACGATATTAGTGCCCATTGACTTCTATTGTATGTACAAAAATACACTGCCCCACAAGTCATACAACTTTGAAATGAGATGAGGGCATCAGAATTATTTTTGAACAACCTATCTTTTTAAATTGGACCCTCAAAAGAGTACATCATCTTTTTCTCAAATGTATTTAGTTAACAGGCAAATACAGTGTAGAGAATCTAAGATAAAGAACTAATAATAATAAAACATATTATATTAATAAATAGTTATCTCTCTCACACACACAAACACATATATAATATACACTCACCTAAAGGATTATTAGGAACACCATACTAATACTGTGTTTGACCCCCTTTCGCCTTCAGAACTGCCTTAATTCTACGTGGCATTGATTCAACAAGGTGCTGAACGCATTCTTTAGAAATGTTGGCCCATATTGATAGGATAGCATCTTGCAGTTGATGGAGATTTGTGGGATGCACATCCAGGGCACGAAGCTCCCGTTCCACCACATCCCAAAGATGCTCTATTGGGTTGAGATCTGGTGACTGTGGGGGCCATTTTAGTAAAGTGTCATTGTCAAACTCATTGTCATGTTCATGAAACCAATTTGAAATGATTCGAGCTTTGTGACATGGTGCATTATCCTGCTGGAAGAAATGGTTGTGCGTGAAAATCCCAGTAACTGAGCAGATTGTGAAATACTCAGACCGGCCTGTCTGGCACCAACAACCATGCCATGCTCAAAATTTCTTAAATCACCTTTCTTTCCCATTCTGACATTCAGTTTGGAGTTCAGGAGATTTTCTTGACCAGGACCACACCCCTTGCATTAATCAGAAATTGAACAGGTGTTCCTAATAATCCTTTAGTTGAGTGTATTTCATGTCTGTTCTTTGACCATATGTTGCACTGAAAAACAACTTCCTTCCATGTCAGGTGTTTTATATGGTGTGTGAAATCATCTGAAATGTAATGATCCATGACGTGTTAATTGTGTTTTAACATTTGAAAATCTTTTTCTAATTTTACAAGTATACAATGATACCATTTCTAAACATTGTAGGGCAGGGATTCACAAATGTTTTGTCAGCCAAACTCTGTTGACCTAAAATATTTACTTTAAGTCCTCTTGAGATTAATAAAGTTAATATTTCAATAATTTAACAACACTCTTTCACGTTTACAGTTCTCTGGTTAATGGTGACATGATGCACATGTAAACAAATAAAATGTCATCTTTTTTTAGTGTTTTATTTTGATTGTTTTTATTTTTACAGTTTTATAATAATTACAGTTTTGTAATAAATAATTATTAAAACAGGGTCTTGGCACTCAATGAGAGAGAACAGCCCCCATGTATGTATAGATTACACACTGCCAGAGCTACTACTGACTTCAGCTCTTACATTCAGTCTGAAACAGACCATAACTTTATATGATGATGAATATATGCATCACAAAAGCAAAATGAAGCCATTATGACATTGGTGATGAAGACATGCGGAGCCTATAATATTTTCCTGTCCCAGTTTAAAAATAGTAACCTCTGGCCTATGTCCAAGAAGACTGGGCCGTCCACCAGAACAATGCTTTAAAGCTTTATGCACTGTATTATATAATCAAGTACAAATTGCAATGTTAATTATGATGACTACAAGATTAATAAAACATTTCCCTCAGTAGGTATGTAATTTATGTTGGCTAGTTAACAGAAACACTGGCTATATAATTAACAAGAAATTCAGGATGACTCACACCAGGCTAGCTTTTAAACATTTTATTAGGGCACAGATAATTAATAATAATCTAGACGAGCATAGGTTATTCGCTCATTGTTTGCTCTCTGTCCTTACCTATTTATCTGAATGACTAAAATAACAGGCAAAACTACTCAGACGATTTATCATATTACACAAACTGTGCATTGTTTTGAAAATGTGAACTGTTGCAGTTAAAGCTTAACATTGAAACTTCATTATCTTTTTGAAATAATCCATGAAACAGGTTGCGATTTGAGGAGTGTGCACTAAGGTTTTCCATAGTTCCATTTGTTTGCGTTGTCTCAGACCACGCCTACAACAAGGGAATATGAATATTCATGTATACTCCACCCACTGGAACAGTTTTTCACAGGAACTGGATATTACACAACACTGTACGCCAATAGTCCGCCAATCTGCCGATCCGGGCAAGACTGCTCTATAAACAAGTGCAAGTAAACGGAGAGCTGTGGCTTTTCTGGTTGAAAAACACAATAACGTTTACATTTCTCAACGGTTTATGATCTGTGTGCAGTACAAAAAATGTACTGTCTCCAATGACTCAGAATCTAGCTAGTTAAAACTTTGCATAGATTTGTTTTGTTTTTTATTGATTCATAATTGTAGAGATGTCCCTAATGTAATATAGTTTAATGTACATGAGATATGCATAACGTATTTCATTGTAGAAATGGCTGTCTATCATGAAGCTTCGAAGCGTTATGAATCAGTGAGTCGATTCAGCAGTTCATGATTCGACTCACTGATTCATAACGCTTCGAAGCTTCATGATGCCGTGTTATGAAATCGGCATCACTATGTAAGTCGTTATTTAGGGTTTTTTTGCGCACAAAAACTATTCTCGTCACTCCATAAAGTTATTGTAGAACCACTGTAGTGAGATGGACTTTGTAACGACGTCTTTAGTACCTTTTAAGGGTCTTGAGAGTGTACCGTGCATTGTGCCAATGGAGGCCTTTCAGAGCCATCAGATTTCAACTAAAATATCTTCATTTGTGTTCTGAAGATGAACGGAGGTCTTACGGGTGTCGAACGACATGAGGGTACGTAATTAATGACAGAATTTTCATTTTTGGGTGAAATTTTGTAATTTTACCACCGATGGATATAATTTAAAATATACTCCGTTTCAAAGTCAACACATGGATTTTTTTTCTCGGGTAAAGCAAGGAAGTGACACCTTACCTGGCATTTAGGTAAAAAAATAAATAAATAATGGATAGCACTCGTACGTTCTTGGAGGTGGAAAAACAAAGGTCTTTATGACCTGCTTTTAAAAGGGTTCGAAAATGAAAGAAAAGAGGAGAGTGGGCTGTTTTTGTATAGCCTATTGTAAGTTTCTAATTTAAAATGTTTATAGGCTATAACCTATGTTTAAATGTTTTGCCACTTGTGTGAGCTAAATCTAAAGTACTAGCCTATATAAATATAAAGTAATGAATTGAATAAAACGTTGTTTAAATGTACTACGTTAAAACATGACATCTATGAAATTGTAAACACAGAGAATTGTAATTCTGACAAGCCATGTTCAGTAACAACTTTTGGATTTGAAAAAAAAAAAAAAAGAATAAATGCTGTGTTTGTGGTAAACAACCGCGGATCAGTTGCGCGCTGCAAACGCATCATATATGAAAGCACAACAGCGCGTGCTGCTCCTGCACCGCATACGCACCGCAACACGCACCGCATACGCACTGCAGACGGAATATGTGTGAAATGGGCGTTATGCATTACTACATGCATTAATATCTCTTTCATTCATGACTTCATGGATGAACAACACCTTAATTAAAACATTAACTAAGATGAGTACATCATAAATTATAGTTTATTACGCATGATCATAATGTTTTCTTTGTTCACAAAAACAATGGTCTTTACTATCTATGTAAACTTAAGCTACGGTTATGGTACATGAATCATCATGAATTCATGCATCTAAGACTACTTGAATTATTATACAAAAAGCACAGGCTAGACCATTATATCAATTAATGTGAGAACTAAAGTTCCCTTTCGAGAGGTCTCGCGTATTGCGTATGGGAAAAGCTCCTTTTCTCGAGAATATGAAGCAAAAACGTTATTCTATAAAGTATCTATGTAAAGCGCAGTGCAGCTGCACAGCAGATAGAGCATCACGAGCTGCGTGCTGATTGGCTGTGCTGCGGCAACTGCAGGAACCTATGTCGAGGCGGCTGAGAGAGCGAACCAATAAGAGTCGCTAGAAAATCCCACCAAAAAGCTCTAGAATTAGCATATTGAGGCTATATAAGACCGTGATCAGCCATAGGAATTCAGATTTAATCTCCTTCAATGATACCTTCGTTGACCTTCGGAATTGAAGCACTGCCGTCAAAAAGCACTCAGCGGAACTTCTCTGCAGCCTTGAGGACGCCGGATTCCCGCCCGGTCTCCCGCCCGGTCTCCGCCTTCAGCCGCCTGCTGTTCCAGCTGCGCCATCCGGCGTGATATTATATCCTTTATTCTTGTCTATGTTGTGTGTGTTGCCACTGCAACCCCACTTTTCAAAAAGAGCCGAGCGTTGTTACAAATGCCTCGCCCTTCCTGCGCCTCGTGCAGAGGCCCTCCTCGGCGGGGACCGCCACATCATCTGTGTGACGTGTCTTGGACAGGACCACGCCGACATTGCACTCTCCCGGGGCGGCTGCGAGTATGACAAGATAGTGCTGCAGACCCTGAGGGCTCGCCTCGCCAACTTCGACGTTCCTGCCCCGCCCGCGCCTCTCGGGCCGCGCAAGAAAAAGCGCCGCGACCAGAGGCCAACCGAGCGATCAAGCGACTGCACGCAGAGTAACTCTTCACGTGCCTCGCCCTCGCCGGTGAAGTTCACTCAAGAGGAACAGCGCCCCTCACTCGCAGCGGCCTGTTCTGTCTCCTTCGGTGGACCGGCAGCGGAAGAGGAGGAGGAGGAGGAGGAGGAAGACAGCCTTTCTATGGCTGCATCTGGCAGCGAGCGGTCAGACTCTGTTTCGGAGCCTTCCGCCTCGACGCAGACCGCCACGAGCTCCAAGGCCAGCTTTGACTCAGAGCTGGTCCGTGTGCTCTCTAAGGCCGTGGGAGACCTCGGGCTAGAGTGGTCCCACCCCCAGGAGCCAACACGAAGTAGGCTTGATGAATGGTTCCTGCAGAGCGGTCGTCTATCCTCCCCTCAGAAGTCCGCCCCCTTCTTCCCGGAGGTACACGAAGAGCTGACGATGGCTTGGAAGGCCCCTTATTCAACTCATACTAAATCCTCATTTTCCCCAGCGCTCTCGGCTCTGTCCGGCGGTAGTTGGCTTCGCCGAGCGCTTTACGGAGGCACAGAAAACGTTGCAAGCGATGAAGCACTTTCTGCCTAAACGCTCCAGCTCTTCCTCTGGCCGCCTCAAAGCGCCGCCCCCTCAACCCGCCAAGACGGCGCCGCCGACCTCACAGCCTCGCTCAACATCTAGGAATCGACAACGCTCACGTTCAGCGAGCCGCAGCAGGCAGCCCGAGCTTCGGGGACCTCGACCCAAAGCTGTGTTGAGACCCGAGCCACGGAAGCCATCCTAGCCATGAGAAGGAAGAGAAGGTGGTCAGGTTAGGCCTCGGCCGGACCCCCACCACACACTCTCGGTCTCCCAGTTCCCTACAGTCAGGTGACTGGCGACTTTATTTCTGCAGTCAACGAGCCCGTTGTCAAAAGCTCTCGCCTCCACACAAACGCCGTTTTCACGGCGACCCAAATAAATTTCAAAAAGAGCTTTTTCTCTGTAGACAGTGTGCCCATTTCACAGTATGCACCCCGCACTGTCCTTGGCCACAAATGTAATGTGCACACCCACTACACAGTGCACGCCGCCAAGCATAAACACTATCCCCACAGTGTTACAAGCACTAAGCAACCGGGTTACTGGGTCCCAATCACTAAGCGGCCCGCCCCCGATTCAAATTCAACTCCAGGCTTCACGGGCCCAGGCCTGGCAGGCCATTCAAATTGGGTGTTGAACATAATCAACACTTTCGCGCCTTGGTCGAGACCTCAGTGGTCGAGACCTCAGTGAAAAGCAGTGTGAGTCACGTGCTCCTCGCCGAGGTATCGAAACTGTTAGAAAAGGGAGCGGTGGAAACCGTGCACCCGACACTAAGTGAGTCAGGCTTTTACAGTCGCTACTTCCTTGTCCCAAAAAAGGATGGTGGCCTCAGGCCCATCCTAGATCTCAGACATCTGAACAAAGCCCTCATGACGCACTCGTTCAAGATGCTGACAGTAAGACAAATCCTTACACACATTTGCCAGTACTCAAACTGGGTCTATTACACATGCACCTCCTTCAACGCTGGTTGAACTCCCACGTTCCGGCTCACGCATGGCGATCAGGCCAGTTTCGCATCAAAGTGAACCACAACTGTGTCAAAGCTCTGGCTCCTTGGAAGGCGACCACCTGGTACCAGACAGGTGTGATTATGGATACAGTTACGAAACGGAAAGTGGTCTCGACAGATGCGTCCAACCTAGGTTGGGGCGCCCTACATGAGGGCAAGACAGTCTCTGGCCAATGGGCAGAATCAGAGAAAAGGCTGCACATAAACGGTCTAGAGATGAAAGTGGTCATTCTATTGCTAATGTGGCGTTCACACCAGACGCGAATGACGCGAATAATTCGCGCTATTCGCGCCAAGTTGGACGCTTGAACATTTTGAGTTTACTCGCTTCATTCGCGCGTGACATTCACTTCACAACAGACGCGAATTCGCGTCATGGGAGGGGCTTCTGCCAGCCGGCTCGTCTCGTTGAGAAATGGCTGACATGGGCTGTGTTTACACGTCTTTTTTGTTAAAATCTACTGTTAATGTGTGACAAAACGTTGTTTTAAGACTTTTTCAGGCGATAATGTAGTTGTTTAAAGCTCAAATCTGTGGTTTATTTATAATAAGAGTGCCTATTTGAACATTTTATCTGGCGTTTTCGGAGTTGTAAGCTCCAGTGGATCAGCGGTGCTCCGCACTTGTTTACCCCAGCGTGAGTAGCCTTTCCTCGGCTAGTCCTTCTGCCATCTGCCGCTGGCTCTGATGTCTCTGTGGTGTCTCGAGCTATAATTCGTCTTGTGTAGATGTAACGGCCGATCTTTGGTCTCATGGATCTATAATTTGTTCCCTGGCAAATCGATTAGGCTGAGGGCAAAGTGAAGTTTAATTACTTTTTTGTTTTTAGGCTATAACTTTAAGTTACAGTTGTAGCCTACTAGCACTGACTTTGAATGTTTGACTGAATTGTTTGCTTTATTTCATGTATACCTTTTATACTTTTGTATTATTGATCAAACATAAACTTGCATTTAACAAAAAGAGACTGGATTGTGTTTCATGTCATTTAATGTTATCACAGTGATAATCATAATGTCTGAACCAATATACAGATTTTCTCCTCATTGTTGTCACTACTAGAGCAAGCTCCTGATTGGTTAACACGGTGCGAATATCCGCCAAAGTTCAGATTTTTCAACTTGAATTGCGCGTTCAAAGCGCTCAATTCGCCTATACGCGTCTCTGCATTGACCTAACATGTAAATCGCGCCATTCGCGTCCGGTGTGAATGCACCATAAGAGCATACCTTTCGTACATAAAGGGTCACCACATCCTGGTCCGAACGGACAACATGTCAGTGGTATCCTATATAAATCGCCAGGGCGGTCTGAAATCAGGCTCTCTACACTCCATGGCGAAACACATCCTTTTATGGGCAGAGCACAATCTGAGCTCCCTGAGAGCGGCTCACGTGCCAGGTTTCCTGAATTAGGGTCCGGGTATGTTATCCAGAGGCGGCATTCCCCCGGTGGAATCTTCACCCTTCTCCCTTCACCCGCAGACAATTCAGTTGATTTGGAGCACCTTCTGCAAAGCGAAAGTAGATCTTTTCGCCTCAAAGACTATGCTCACTGCCCAATATTTTTCTTCAAATGCAAGGATGCGCTGGCCCACATCTGGCCCAGTCACCCTCTGTACGCTTTTCCTCCGATCGCGATGTTGCCACAGGCCATCAGAAAGATCAAGGAAACCGAATCCACAGTGTTATTAATAGCTCCGCTCAGGGCTGTACGATTAATCGAAAAATAACCGAAACCGACATTCAGAACCTCTAACCAACGTATTTTTCCCATGTCGGTTATTTCGGTTTTCACGTGACTCCGCCCCGTCAGTCACATCAAGTGCAGTTTGCAGGCACACAGAGAGATGCAGGAGCGGTTATCTGTGTTTATAGATGCCCAGAATCACTATAGTAACTGCATGTTTTACAAAGTTTATAAAGGTCAGTTAATTGCCGTTCTTCATATAGCCTACCGCTGACGCCAGAAGCCAGATCGCTTTCACTTTCGTGCTCATAAAGTTTGTCAAGTACATGCGTTTAAAGGCTTGCCAGTTTCAACATTTAAAGCGATTGTGCACTATTCAAAAACAACAATACGGAAAATGTATCCGTTCAGTGCTCAGCTTTTTTCTGTGACACAGAGAGCCGAGCCGTGCAGAGCAGAAACGCGTCTCTGACAACGCGCGCACCCTGAAGGCAGATCTCTATCACCTGCGTCCTCACAAAGCTTGTCATTTGTTTATGGTTTAAGCCCTGCCAGTTTGAACATTAAAGCGAGTTTCGGCCATCAGATGTGTATTATGTTGAACTAATGCCTGATATATTGTGACAAACGAACACTCAGACAGAAGCTCGCACATCATGCGAAGATCGCGCGCAGAAACGCAGTCTCAACGCTGTCCTGTGACTAAAGTAAAGTCACTAAAGTAGCTTAGAAACTCAACCGTTATAGTCATACATTTTAATACCTTTGAAGTACAAACCACAGCTTCATAATGAATAGAGACGGTATGAGTAACTCTCACACACAATCACTCTCTCATTAATGCATTCAGATAAATGTAATGTAGGTCTACTACTGTGCTAATGTATCTGTATCTGATGTACAACAAACAGAAATCTGCCCCATGGTCAATAACTGCTGAAAGTGAACCGTTTCCTTCAAGTATTTTAAAATCACAAAGAAATGCACTTTTTCATTAGAAAAAAAGTCCACCTGTTCTATATATAAATATGTAGAACATATTTACAGTACAAACCTTATCAGTGAACTTACTCAAAAACCTTATGAGGGCAAAAAAAAGAAAAGGAAAAAAAAAGCTAAATAATCGTTCATTAATCGTAATCGAGGTAAAATGTTCAATTAATCGAGTTTTTTTTTTGTTGGGCAAATCGTTACAGCCCTAGCTCCGCTGTGGAAAAACTGAATATGGGTCTCCGAACTGACTCAGATGTCAGACACAGAGAGACCTCATGCAGGCGAGAGGGAAAATCTGGCATCCCCATCCCGAATTGTGGGCCCTCCATGTATGGCCCATCAACGGATACCCGGGGACCTCTCTGAAAGAGTTCCGAATACTATTTCTGAAGCTAGAGCCCCCGCAACCAGGCTGCTCTATGCACTGAAATAGACCTTTATCTGTTACAAACAGAGGTGACACGGAGAACAAAGGCAGGTGAAAGCAGAGTTTATTTCGGAACCAGGAAGTGAGCAGTTGCGGTGAGAGTCTGAGTGAGAGTATCTGGAAGTGCTGGATATGTTGGTAATACGATATGTCTTGGAATCTTGAACACAGGAACAATGGAATGAAGGAGACGAGGACCAGGAGACAGGACGAGACGAGGAGACACTCAGGGTTCGTTGGAGATCAGGTAAGGTATCAGGTGAGTCCGAGGAAGCAAGCATGTAGGGTCATGTGCAAACGATACCGGACAGTGACTGAGTGTGAGCGTGGTGCTTAAGTGCAGGTGGTGATTGCAGTGATGATGACGTGCAGGTGTGTGTGCTCAGTACTCTGGTGAATGGGATCGTTGTGGTAGTGAAGGGGTGGACCCTGGCGTGCTTGTAACATTATCACAGAAGAATTGAATACCGGAAGTGTACGTCAAAACAGTGCGTTGATTCTTCTAGTTATGCATGTTTTCAATGTGCTTTTAACACCTAGCCGAACAAACGTCACTTAAAATAAGCATCTGGAGGTTGATTTAAAAATCCTGACACTTTCAGAGACAGGAGAAGAGATAAACTGATCATTACTGTGTACAGGATTTTCCAAACTCTGCTGAATTTGTCGTTTTTTTAATCCAACATAGGGATGCTCAAAACGGTTAATTTTCCCGACCGACAACCGCCGCTCATTATCCGATTATTAACCGTTAACTGATAAGATTATAATATTGAATTGGCATTAAATAAATATACAATTGAAGAGTGTATGTGACCCGTTAAAAAGACACTTTTTTCCACGGGTTTATTTTACTGTGCAAACCGCAGCATATAGAAAAGATCAACAATAACATCAGAACCTGGATTCACATTATCAAATGTTCACGCACCTGCAGCGTTTCTGTCAACAGAGAAAAACTGAATAAAATATTTTAAAAAAGCATAAAATAAATAGGCCTACACAAAATATTTTTCACTTAAATAATTAACAAATTAAGATGACAAAACGAAAACACTAAATCCTTTTGAAGCTTTGAAGAACCGGAATAGTTTTTTTCCCGTCAAACTAAGTTTTTTTCATCATATAAAAATAGCAGGCCTACCTCAATCCACACCTTGACTGGTTTTACATTTTTTTTAAAGTAGCTAGCATGTCTAAGTGGCAGGGGCGCGGGAAGTGGGGGTGCTGGGGGTGCTTCAAAGATTGCAAATGCAATGCAAATTTTTGTTCATTTTATACATTTTTAAAATTTAATAATTTATTTGTAATAAACATTTTAAGTGGCCCATTAAAAAGTATTATTTATTTGTTGAATTATGTTTTTAAAACGATTCCGTTCATTTCTGAAGCTCATTCCGCTCAGCACCGCACGCTCTACCCAGAACTAAATTTGTGACATGCTGGATAAAATATAGGTCTATCTGAAATAAATAGTTAGGGCTGCCCCTGACTAAAGTTTTTTTTCTTTTCTAGTTGTTCATTTAAGCCGTTGTTCACGCTGCGCCGCCGACTCCATGTCATTGTCTGTTATAGGCTATACTATTACTATGTGCTTATTATTTATTAAATCCGGGCAATTTGGTTGATTAAACATAGATTAAAATTAAGATACAAATTATACAAAACGAAATTCACTTTTAAGAAAAGTTTTGTTTTGTTGAAAGCCTATTGAAGTGTTATTGAACTTATTGAAGACCCCCGTCTTCTGACATTATGCATCTTAGTGTCCTGTTCACTTTTCAATGCAAAAAAAAAAAAAAAAAAAAACATTATAATATTTAAACTGAAACTAATTATGTGTTTTAATGGCTACAAGTATAGTAGGCTACAGTAGGCTACAGAGAAATGTCATGTCGAAGCGGGATTTGAGCGCACGTCATTTTACCGGTGAGCAGTTCATGAGTGAAGCTCCGCTTTGCTTTGCTGACATGCTCTGGTAAGGTCGGCAGGTTTTTTGCGTACATTTTTATTTCCTGTCGCTGTGCAAGCCCGTTTATTGTATATGACTGTGTAAACCTTTTATTTAAAGGTTTAAAGTAGGCCACAGTCCATTGCATTACGATTGTAAGAAGAATCAACATCGGGAAAATTGTGATATGCAGTCAAATGCAGTCCCGGTGTATGTAGGCTGTTAAAACGAGTGTTCTCACCGATATATTTGTTGTTCTTTCGTGTTTAATAGACTCGATATTGTTTCTTATAAAGATGTGGTGACCATGCAGCCTGATGGTTTAACTGGTTTAACTGATAGTATTAATCGGTCAAAATTCATACTATCGGTTAACGGTTAATATGAGCATCCCTAATCCAACATAAACCAAGGGTCGTAAACATACTTTATTATTTCACCACACGGTGTCAGTGCTCGTCTAAATAGTGACGAATAAGATCTGAATGAACATTTTATTTATTTGTATTAAATATTTGATGTAATTCACACATTTATGCCAAAATTCAGTCACACTGTTAACGTTTTACTGTTTAAGATTAATTCAATTTAATTAAAACATTGTAAAATGTCTTTAATGCAGTTACCGCGTATTCATTCATCCATTTAATACTGCTGCATGTCATGAAAATTAGCCATGGTTTTATGACAAACAAGAATAAAAAAACATGGTTATTGTAGTTTAACTATGGTATTTGTAGTAAAACTAATACAAATGGTAGTCTATCCACAAAAAAAACATGGTTACTACATTCTTACTATAATAAAACAATGGTTAAAAAAGGGTTTTTATCAGTGAAATTAATTTTAAAATGTAAATTCAACAGGTATGAAATATGATTAGTAAGAGAAACACTGTTAAAGGGTTAGTTCACCCAAAAATGAAAATTCTGTAATTAAATTACTCACCGTCATGTCGTTCGACACCCGTAAGACCTCCGTTCATATTCGGAACACAAATGAAGATATTTTTGTTGAAAGCTGATGGCTGAGAAAGGCTTCAGATAGGCCTCTATTGGCATTCAGTACATTTACACTCCCAAGACCCATAAAAGGCACTTAAAACGTCGTTACAAAGTCCATCTCACCACAGTGACTCTACAATAATTTTACGATGCGACGACAATAGTTTTTGTGCGCAAAAAAAAATCAAAATAACACCTTTATCCAACTTGTTCTTGTCTTCCGTGTGTGCCTCCACAACGCATGCGTGAGAATATGACGCAGATCCGGCGTTCGGACACATGACCCAGAAGCGATTTGTTTACAAGCAGAGGAAGACGCGCGTATCTAAGCTGTTGAATTCTACATCGATTGTGCTTTAGGTCTCAGCGTAGTTCTCAAAATCGGGCTAAAGTGCGCATTTCATGGATTCCCGAACCCCGGCGCTACGTCATATTCTCGCGCATGCGTCGTGGAGGCACACACGGAAGACAAGAACAAGTTGGATAAAGGTGTTATTTAGATTTTTTTTCACAAAAACTATTGTCGTCGCATCGTAAAATTATTGTAGAGCGACTGTGGTGAGATGGACTTTGTAACAACGTTTTAAGTGCCTTTTATGGGTCTTGGGAGTGTAAATGTACTGAATGCCAATGGAGGCCTTTCTCAGCCATCAGCATGAAAACAAAAATATCTTCATTTGTGTTCCGAATATGAACGAATATGAATATGAATGAGGTCTTACGGGCGTCGAACGACATGAGGGTGAGTAATTAATGACAGAATATTCATTTTTGGGTGAACTAACCCTTTAATGAGAAGACGAGCACTGGACTGCGGCAGGTTAGAAAAATATTTATTATTCAGAATGCACATTTGGAAGGGAACATTTTAGCAGGCTGACGATATGAGACGTAAACATCCTCAGTTTGGAAATGCATAGGCCTACAACATACTCCTGCGTATTATTTTAAAAGAAGGACCTTCATCCCGCCATATCAGTCTCACCCATGCTTTCCTCTATTCTTTTAGTGTCAGGAAATGGTAAATTCTTAGTTAAAGATGTCATTACTTCGTATTAGAGTACTGGATCGTTGCAGCAACACGTGCGAGAAGATTCAGACATTAGTTTTGATTGCATCGTGATGGGACCGGAAGTAGTGGTGCACTGCTTCACTTACCGGAAATAGGAAGTGTGATAAAGGTCTATGGTCGGTATTCTCTAACTGGTGTACAGCACGAAACCTTGATGCACACTCGTGCGAGGTGGCAGAAGTGCTCGCCTTCCTTCAAGAGCTAATGGACGCGGGTCGTTCCCCCTCCACGCTCAAGGTGTATGTTGCCGCCATAGCAGCATATCACGTTCAGGTCTTGTGACAATCACTGGGGAAAAGCTAACTTATTGTGCGCTTTCTTAAAGGGGCCAGGAAGTTAGTGCATGTCTGTGACCACAAATAAAACGGAGAAGACGTGGCTTTTGATTCTTGTTGATATTTCATTCAAAATATTGTTCATTACCTACAGATCGGTTATTTTGCACTCCTGACATAAATTAAGAAATTAATGTCAACACTTGTAGGTTTGCCGTGCGATTCCTCAAGTTCATTTTACTTTACCGAACCTTTAGCAATGGCTTCCACAGACGGCGTCCCGGTTACAGCTCGCTCAGTGCCCTTACTTCGTATCAACGCGACCATCCGCCTCGGCTGTTCCACCGTAGATTAATCAGTCTTTACCCACACGAAAGTAATCCAGGGAGCACCTTCACGACACGCTGAAAACAACACCTCACTTTCCTCCTTGACTTTTCCGCGCGCTGCTTCCAAAACTTCCCCACCATGTCTCAACAATAATGATGGAAGACGAACCTGACAGAAGTGACTGTCTCATGGATAATAACTAAATTATATTTTATGCATACTACAGCGCAGTGATTGAATTGAATGAGCTTTATGTCATGAAAATATGTCGAGAATCGCTCGAAACGGTCGACGTCAGCATGTTCGAGCCGCCCCATACTTGGGCCTAAGGTACACGCTGACGTCAGCTTCTGTGACGTTGCTCCGACTCAGCTTTTCAAATCGGAAGACAGAAATCGCTCTGAAAAATGCAAAAATAACTATTTTTTACATATGAATAACATTAATGAGTACCTTTAGTGTTTTCAATGATGTGCAGCCTTTACATATCTGTTTACATTTCAAAAAAAGTGTTTTGGGGTTTCATGACCCTTTAAATCTTTCAGAAAAAGATGCAAGTGTATCGAATGATATCGAATTGTATCGAATCGTATTGTTGGCTGAATATCATGATATATATCATATCTGAGCTGAATATCGTGTATCGTATCGTGAGATTAGTGTATCGCTACAGCCCTACTGTACACACACAACATGTTGGTGACAACTTACAGTGGCATGAAAAAGTATGTGAACCGCTTGCAGAATCTGTGAAAATGTGAATAATTTTAACTAAATAAGAGGGATCATATAAAATGCATGTTATTTTTTATTTAGTACTGTCCTGAATAAGATATTTTACATAAATTATTTTTACATATAGTCCACAAGACAAAAAAATAGCTGAATTTATTAAAATAACCCTGATAAAAAGTTTCTGAACCACTGATTCTCAGTGCTGTGTGTCGTTCTCTGGATGATCAGATCTGCGACATCTGTAGTCTCGTCAAGCTGGATGGCAAAATATCGACTGTTCTTAATGCGTTCAATCAGTGTATTTTTAACATCGTCAGCCATGTCTTTTATTCTCTGTGACACAGTGTCGTTTGAAAGCGGCACCAAGTTTAGCTCTTTGGCAGCTTTCTCTCCACACATGATGCGTGTCATCTCTTTGGCTAAAGGTAGACACAGTTGTTCCCCAATTGTGTGCGGCTTACCGGCTTTGGCAATCCGGAGGCTGGCACGAAATGAAGCTTCCTGTGCTTTGATTATGGGTGTACCACAGGATTGAATGGTTGACTTTGAATGCTTCAGTTCATCACGTTTTCGTAAAAAAAACCCCACTGGTTTGTCCTTAAGTGCCATGTGTTTGGTTGCTAGATGTCGTTTGAGATGCGATGGTTTCATACATTCATTGCTAAGAACTTTGCCACATAACACACACTGCGGCATGGGCTCGTCCGCTCTCCCGCTACAAATAAATCCAAATTTTATGTAGTTTGAGTCATAATTTCTCACTGTTTTGTACCGTTTGCTGCTGCTAGCAGATGCTCCGGTGACATCGCCGGCGCTATCAAAGCCGCTGTTAGCACCTGTGCTCGGTTCACTTTTGTCCTCTTCAGTTCTTGTGCTGGACACTTTCTCCTCCTGATCCACACTTCTCTTACCAGATTGAAGCCACGATAGCAGTTTTGTTGAACTTTTCATAATTTATCCACCTCTTCCCATCACAGCCAATTCATATTTAATTCAGCGATTCCTCTGCGTACCACTAGTGGGAGCCATACGTAATACGAGAGACCTCTCGAAAGGGAACGTACTCGGTTACTCACGTAACCTCGGTTCCCTGCGAGAGCGAACGAGTATTGCGTAACGCGCCGTGCTTGTGCTTCTCAGGGTATCGCTTCAGTCGATTTTTAACCTGAATTCCTATAAGCTTCAATATGCAAATTCTAATTTTCTAGCGACCCTTATTGGTTCGCTCTCTCAGCCGCCTCGCCATAGATTCCTGCAGTTGCCGCAGCACAGCCAATCAGCGCGCAGCTCGCGCTCCTCTATCTGCTGTGCAGCTGCACTGCGCTTTACATAGATACTTTATAGAATAAAGTTTTTGCTTCATATTCTCGAGAAAAGGAGCTTTTCCCATACGCAATACTCGTTCCCTCTCTCAGGGAACCGAGGTTACGTGAGTAACCGAGTACGTTTTTCATTAAGTTATTAAGCATGCTCATGTCTTCTTCATAGTAAAGGTAAATGGACTAGCCTGTGCATGCATTAGGTAATGTGGATTTTCGTATACATATACGAAAATCCACACTTACATTTAATTTGATGTAAGTGTGAACTCGTGAATTATTAAATTTAATAATTCACGAGTTCACACTTACATCAAATTAAATAGAGTAAAGTTTATGCGTATTTGGCGTGCTGTCTGGGGGAGGGCTCTGAACTCTGAATTTTGGCCCGAACCCAGAGTATTAATTAGGTTAATTATCTAAATGTGCTCTTCCCGAACTTTGTTAATAAAACATAATTTCAACAAGTAGTCTTACATGCATGAATTAGACCAATGTTTATGATCATACGTAATAAACCGTAATTCATGATAGTAGGGGTGCACCGAAATTTCGGCCGCAGAAAATGTTCGGCCGAAAATGGCATTATCGGTTTCTGGCCGAAATAAAAAAAACAGCCGAAAACGTAAACCGAAAATGAATGTCACCCGGGGCGTACCATCCGTGCGCAAGCGCTTAGGTTTCACTCACGGTCGAGCTGTTATCACGCGTCTGCCTATCAAATGTCAGTCAGTGGTTTGAGAACAAATAGAGACGTATCTAGCTGAACTACCCATTGCCAGAAGCGACAATCCCCTTGACTACTGGCGTGCGAACGAAGGCCGCTTTCCATTGCTTGTGCGGATTGCACGCAGGTATTTATCTGCCCCAAGAACCAGCACAGACACTGAGAGAATATTCAGTGCTGCATCTCATGTTCTTAATGAGAACCATTCTGTGATTTTGTTTGCAGTTATTCAGATAATTGTGGATTTTTTTTTGCTTTTTAACTGTTAAAAAAAATTATATTTGACTGAACATAAAACTTGAAGAATAATATTATTTGGTATTATTATTTATATTTATTGTTAAAAATATTTTAGGTTATGTAATGTAACTAAATAAAAGTTTGATTATTCTATTGGTTCGTGATTTTTTTCATTTCAGATCCATTCAATTCAAGCAATTTAAATAGCTTTAATATATATTAGTATACGTTTTTAAAAGAAGCCAATTTCGGCTTCAGTTTCGGTTTTCGGCCAAGTGCATCCTAAATTTTTGGTTTCGGTTTCGGCCAAGAATTTTCATTTCGGTGCATCTGTAGACTTAAAAATTAAGCTTTTTCCCCCGTGGTTTAATTCACAGGACCGGACACCAGTTATCTTGCCAAGAGATATCTTTTATTGTTGTAAGTCAGACATAGGGAGAGAGACAATTTCTGAGGATGGTCTTCATTCCAACTTTCTCTCTCTGTCTTCCTGGACACCCAGTTGGATTTTATAGGTTGCTTAAACAGTGAAATAATTGTTTACCAGAAAAACAGGTTGTTTATGCTATACCTCGTGCTTTCACGTGGCACAATATACCCTAGAACATATGCATAGAGAAACTTGTTGTTCATTGTTCCAAATATGTCTTAAAGAGAACTTGTGACATGTCATATGCATTCGTAAGAAAACAACAGCAATACTTTCTTACAGAAAACTTCAGTCACATGTGCATAATTGAAAACTTATGCTACATATTCCTGTCTCTCACACTTCATGTGCTCAGACTTACTCTGACTAGATAATAATGCAATACAAATAATAATAATTATGAATGATACAACACAAATGATAATGAATATTAGTAAATAATATTAATACAAATGCACACTAAATAATAATTATTAAAACAAATGATAGTGAGTATTAATAAAGAATAATAATACAAATGCATAATATAAACTGATTATGAATACTAATAATAAAAAACATTTAATAGTAAAATTTAATCTACAATCTCCCTCCTTCTGGAACTACGGCCGTCCGTTCCACACCATCACCTGCAGGTGGCCAACCTATTGAAGTGATAGTGAGAAAGAAGAATAGCAGACGAAGAAATAAACACAAGGACAGAAGAATAGAAACAGAAAGGAATAAAACAAAACAAAGAAACAAAACAAAGAACCCCAACCCATGTTATATCCCCGCATTCTATGTGTCGCTTAACTATGTGTATGCATTTAATATGAACCCCAGTCTTCTAAGAAAGTAAAAACGAATGAATCTTCACCAGTGCCTGAACTTGTTCGGTACCTGAACTCCTTCAGTTCCTGGTCAAAATAACAAACTAAAATAATTGTTGATGTTAAAGAATTCCTACCCCTTGGGGTTGTGAATCAGTAAGCAGGTGTTGATTGTTTGTGAGGTTGTGTTCTGTAAGTAGTGTAATGTATAAAATATCCTATTTCACTCTGTATTTCCTATTCTCGGTTTTATCCTTATGGTTAGAAATAACCAATCTGATAGGTTTGGTACTTTTCCTTCTAGTAACACATTTGATGAGTTGTATTACTAACAGGAACACAACCACTCCAACCATAATCAAAACTATCCATTCCGACCATGATAAATTCCCTGGAATATGTGCTAATTTTCTCTCAGACATCAATTTAGCTACTCCATTTGCTACGATAACATGACCCATTGCTTGAATTCCCTCCTCTTGAGCTGCTTTAACACTTTCCTTAACTCTTTTAACCATTTCAAAGAGTTCATAATTCCTTTCCTCTACTAAATCATTATTCCACCACTGTGGTTCTACTTGCAGCAATTGCACATGTGGAACATGAATTCCACCCAATTGAAGAGGATAGAGAATCTCTACGCAAAATGGATCAGGAGGAATTGGACACAACTTCCCTCCATATATCATATTTTCACTTATTCCGTCATGTAATATACACCACTGTGCTTCCGACACTTGCCATGCACCTGTAGCTTGATCTAAAGGAACTACCTCCCAAACTGCAGATCCAATTTTTTTTTTTTTTTTTTTTTTTTTTTTTTTCGGATAGCTCTGTCCATAATTTATTGCACTACCCTAATCCACTGCTATTCCTCATATTAGCCTAACATATTATTGTATACCTTTATCTGTAAAATTCTGTTTATAGTAATAGCCATCTGTATATTGTATTCATAGTACATATTCACCTGTAAATTCTGTTTATAGTAATAGCCATCTGTATATTTATTCACTGTACATATTCACCTGTAAATTCAGTTCTGTTTATAGTAATAACGTCTCTCTATTTATACATATTTATACATATTCAGTACATATCCATGTCCTGCACTTACGCATCCATTGTATATCCTGCACTTGCTGCTATTGCACTTCTGGTTAGACCTAAACTGCATTTCGTTGCCTTGTACTTGTACTTGTGTAATGACAATAAAGTTGAATCTAATCTAATCTAATTAAGGGATAGACTAAACATTGTAGAACAGGAGCAAATTACCCACTCATGTTCCTCAACACAACAGTCTGTAGTAGAAATCATTGGTGTTTCACCTTCAGCCCAATATCCATTTCTCCCTAATCTAATCACCGAATCACCTTGTCTAACACCCATTGATTGGAATTGTCTAACTGTCATTATATTGCGCTTTCCATATTGAGGCCATACCATAAATAAAGGTAATGTTCCAGAACCTGACAAAGAATCTTCATCGATAGCAATTTTGACTAATGGAATATGTTTAGCAGAAGTCAAATTAAGTTGTTTACCGAAAACCACTAACAAAGATTCCACAATTCGTTCAGGAATTTGACCCATTCGAATAACTTGAACATCCTCTACCATTTGATCCTTTAAATTCTGAGCTAAAAATAAACACGCTGCACGATGTGTCTCGAAATTAGATGATTTTACTAATGCATCTGCCAATTCCTTCGCTGCATCGTTAAGATGCTGACCCGCTGCTATAATATGTAAAGAACCTTTAAGAGCCTCGGTGAGTCCTTTTCCTGTCATTTTTCCCACCCACTGAGTGTATTCACTTAATTGATTCATTTGAGCAGTATTACTTATTGAATTGACAGAACCAAATACCCCAGCTACATCTCCCCATATACTCCGAGGTTTACGACTTCGACTATTCAATGGATCTTTAGAGGTATAATATTTTACTTCTTTTTCCAACCATTTCCTTATTTGTGTGAAATTTCCACAGTATGACTGATCATAAACGGTAAGAAGGGATATCAAATTATAATTGATACGTTGTCGCACCATATGGGCTTCATTTATCAGGACTTTGGTTTCTTTTGCTAACAAGATACCATGAGCTGGCGCAATAGTTGTAGTTGGGCATGTTTTAGCTTTGTTAGTTTTTTCAGCAGAAAGATAAAAACAACGTCCAATTTCTCCAGTTTCTAGTTCAGTCTCACAATATTCATTCTCATCTTCTGAATGCCATACTCTTACATAATTTCCCTTAAATATTGTCGTTTTCGAGGCAGTATCCCTTAGGAATCCCTCACATGGCAACACTATGGGATAAATACACCCTAGAGCCAACGAGTCCCATATTGTAAGCATGTGAGTATGATTCAAAATTAAGTTAATTTCCACATTAGTAGAAGTTATGAGGTCTAACCCCACAATTTCACATTGTTCTCTTGAACAAATTTCTCGTCTTTGACCACTACTAGAATATCCTCCGTCTTTCACTGGCCAGATTACTCTGCTTTTGTAACATTGATGATGATAGTTACATCCATCATAGATTCCTTACGATATTTGGCAAGATCTTTATCATTGCTTGGCACCCAATCCCATAATCCCCATTTGGAAATAAAGGGTAGAGTAAAATGTTGGCCAGATTTCAGAGTTGCATTTCTAGTGATTTCTTGAACTCGAGGAGTCCATAAGGCTTGGCTTCCTTGGTACATGCCAAGTAAAATTAAAAACAAGCATACCATTGTCGTTGTGTATCGAGAATAACTTGCAACCATCTCTAAGCAATGTCAATGGGAATGATCCCTGAAATGGAAGCAGAAAAATAATTAAACATCACTCCTTTGTTCCCAATCTTTAAAGCTAATGGATGAACATTGCTCGATTTCAGGCCATAAGCCTGAAATAAGTCATTATCATTTTGTTCATTCACTAGACAAGGTTTAACTTGTGACCAATGAAACCATCTATCTGTCCCTACACCCTTCCCTTTTAGGCAAACACTTGTATCTGTTGTTAAGAGTATCTCATATGGTCCCTCCCACCTTGGCTCTAAACCTTTCCTAGCAATACGTTTGACCATAACAAAACTGCCTAACTCGGGAATGTGTGGAATGTCAGTAGTGGTGTGTTTTTCATCCCATTGCTGCTGAGCCTCTCGCACTTTTTTGTTATTGTCTTTGGTAGCTTTGTCCAGCATTGTGAGATAGCGTCGTAACTTCTCTTGGAACAAAGTGGAATCTCCTCCTGTTCCTGCGGGAGGCGGAGCATCAGGAGGTAGAACCATTGCTCTTCCAGTCATCAGTTCAAAAGGGGTCAGTCCTGTTACTCTGTTTGGAGTTGCTCTTAAGTTCCACAAGATGGCAGGCAATAACTTGTGCCAACCTTGGCCAGTCTGCAGAATGGCCTTGGTAAGAGCCGTTTTTAACGAGCGGTTCATGCGTTCTACGAAACCCGAACTTTCTGGCCTGTAGGGGATATGGAACTTCTGTTTGATCCCCATCAGTTTCATTGCTTCCTTCATCAGTTTTCCAGTGAAGTGAGTTCCATTGTCCGAATCAATTTCATATGGAAGACCCCAGCGAGGAAAAACTTCTTCCACCATTACTCGTGCTGTTGCTTCAGCAGTGCAAGTTTTCGTAGGGAATGCTTCCACCCACCTAGTAAATCGGTCTATGATTACTAGAATGTATTGGTACCCCCCACTGGGTGACAAAGGTCCTGTAAAATCAATTTGGAGATTTGTCCATGGCCCTCTGGGTCTGGGTGCATGTGACATTCGCACCTTTACAGATTTTCCCACATTTGCTTTCATGCAGATCAAGCATCTCCTGCAGTAATCATCAATGTCTCTCATCATTCGCGGCCACCACCACGTCTCGCTGATTTGAGCTTTCATTGCTTTTGCTCCAGCATGCACTTTTCCATGATACAGCTGCATTAGTTCTCTTCTTGTTCCGACAGGCATCACCACTTGTCCTGTTGGAATTCTCCAGATACCCTGATCATCTTCTTTCGCTCCCGCTTTTATCCATTGCTCTTTCTCTTCATCTGTCTCTGTTTGATATGACAAAAGATGGAGCTCAGGATTGTCTTTCCTGTTTTCTTGAACCACGATGACAGGAATTGGAGGGAGTAAAGCCGCTTCTCTTGCTGCTGCATCAGCTGCAGAATTTCCTTGGCTTTCCTTGGACTTGTCAGATTGATGTGCTTTTACTTTGACCACAGCTGCTTCTCTTGGTAAGTGGCATGCTGCAATCAAACGACGAATTATGGAAGCATGTTGTATTTCGCTCCCACTGCTAGTGATGAGTCCACGTCTTTTCCATAGGGCAAGGTAGTCATGGACCACGCCGAAAGCATAACGACTATCTGTATAGATGTTGACTCGATCTCCTTCCGATAGTTCAAGAGCTTCTGTAAGTGCTGTGAGTTCAGCTGCTTGTGCTGAAAACTGTCCAGAAAGAGCTCCTTTCTTCACAACAGTTCCATCAGCCTCCACAACAGCCCATCCAGTATGTCGCTTTCCATCAACGTAGTAACTGGATCCGTCGACCCATAATTCTTGGTCTGGATTTTCAAGAGGGATTGGATTAACTGGACCAAGGGTTTCTTCTTCTACTTGTTTTTCACACTTGTGTGGTATTCCCTCATGCGGTTCCAGCATCATTGTTGCAGGGTTAAGGGAGGTGTCTCTGATGATTTCCACTCTCAAATCCTTGTTCAACAAAGTCGCTTCCCATTTTGCTCTCCTCGCATCAGTGATAGTCTTGATGTTTGTGTTGTTCAACAGCGTCACTATACTGTGCGGTGTGTGCAATATGATAGTTTGTGCTCCTATCAGATTTTCCACAGCATCCACTGCCCATGTGGCACCATCGAGGGCTTGTATACATCGTGGTTGACCTATCATGGTGACAGGAATCTTTGTGGAGAAGTATCCGACTGGTTTGTACCGATCACCTGGTTTTTGACACAGTACGGCTGAGTAGGTCTCATCTCCCACCCTGGTCCACAAATGAAATGGCAATCGACCATCAGGAAGTCTCAAGGCTGGGGCTGAAATCAGTTTCTCTTTCATAGAAGTAAATGCTTCCTCAGCTTCTGGTGTCCAGGTTATCTGTTCCACTCCAGGCTTTCCTCCTTTGTACAGGTCAATGAGAGGGCTAGTGATACTGGCAAAATCAGGTATATACTGACGACAATAGTTGAAAAGTCCCATCACTTTCCGCATTCCTGTAACTGTTAGAGGTTTTGGGAGTTGCCGTAATGCCTCTACTCGCTCCGTTGTCATTCTTCTTCCATCGACAGATAGTTCTTGGCCTAGGTAGATCACGTTGGTTTTGGCCAGCTGTGCTTTATCTGGGTTGACTTTGAATCCTCCTTTCCTAAGAGCTTGTAGAACAATGTTCAGAGCTGATACATGACTGTTTTCATCTGGGCTTGCAATCAACAAGTCATCAACATATTGGAGGCAAACACTTCCTGAGCTCTCAATTTCAGCTTTTCGCTCAGTTAAGAATTGGTCCAGAGCTCTATGAAATACAACTGGAGAAAGATTAAGACCTTGTGGGAGTCTATTCCAAACATACTGTTTTGCGCCCACGGTGAAGGCCAATTTCTCTTGAGATCTTTCGTCGATAGGTATAGACCAGAAAGCGGACAGCACATCTAGAACTGTGAAAATTCTTGCGTTTCCAGGAATATCATTCAGAATGGTAGCAGGATTAGCCACAATAGGGTGTGGTTTTGGTGTTACACTGTTAAGTTTTGTGTAATCAATCGTTAATCGCCTTGAATTATCCGATTTTTTTACCGGCCAGACGGGGCTATTGGTAGTAGATGAAGTTTGTCTGACGATCCCCTCAGCTTCCAAGTCTGCCACTATCTCTTCCACGGCTTGTCTTGCTTCAGTTCGGATGGGGTATTGTTTATGAGGGGCATGTATCGGTCCCTCAATCACAATAGGATCAATGTTGGCTTTTCCACAGTCCAATTTGTGTTTAGCCCAAACATCTGGATATAAGCTACACAGAAGACCCCACACACCTTCTTTTCCCCAGTCTCTGATGATTGGTTTTGCCACACCAACAGAACTTATATTACATGTGCGATCTTCATGTGGTATTATTCCAGCTGTTGTAGCGACTTGACGACTGTCAGTGAATATGATCATGTTCAACAATGGAAGAATATCCATGCCAATGAGGCTTCCTTGTGAATTCGGCCCCACCCAGAAAGATTCCTTCATCTTCATGTATTTGCAGAGGAACTGGTATACTTTTGCGAAATGTTGTGATTTCTCCTCCAACTCCTTCAACTTCCATTGTTTCATGTGTTGTAGGTAAGTTCAGGTCAGTTTTCGAAATCGAAGCCCCTGTGTCTAAGAGGCAGTCACATGGGTGGCCCCCTATTTGTGCAGGAATGAAAAGTCGATTGTCACTCTTCTTACTCATACAGGGGGCCGCTGATTCCTATTGCGGACGCATAATTCCCTCAATAAGCTGACGGACTTGCTCTTCGGTCCACATCTTCCCTTGAGGGGTTTCATCCTTGTTTTTCACACTGACCTGTCTAAATGATGGACCTTTCCCTTCTGCTCCTCCTCCTTTAGCCCAACAGTCTCTTTTGAAGTGGCCAGGCTTTCCACAATTGCGGCAACCGTTAAGTTGAACTGACGCCACTCCTCTTCGATTTGACTTGTTTCCTTCATCCTTGTTTGATCTCATAGCCATCTCTAGGCGACCAGCCCATTGCATAATTTGGTCAAATGTTTCTCCTGGGTTGACTCCAAGTGACAAAGCTTGTTGGTACTTTGAGCTAAAGCCTTCCACAAGTGTGTCAGTAAACTGTACATCATCTCTGTCTGGATCTTTCTTAGCACAGAGGGCCCATCTTTCATAAGCATTCCATTTGCGCAAGGCATATTCATCTGGAGATTCATCGTCCTTTTGCTTAATCAATGTCACTGATGTGAAAGGGATTTTACCGCTGCCCAAGATCTCTTGGATTTCTTTTCGGAATCCATCTAATGCTTGCCAAAGACCCAGGGGTCGCCCCTGGCCATCTACCCACAAGTCCATCCATTGGGCTGTTGTTATCGACGCTAGCAAGCGCTCCCATCTGTCTCTTGGGATTTTAGCTTTCACAATGGTGTGTATGTCTCTTAGTGTCATTTGATGTGCTTCAATCAAGGAATCTAATTCTCGCCAAAACTCTGTGTTTGGATCTTGTCTCTTCAGAGGAGGCAAAGCTGTGAGAATGGCTTGACGTTCTCCTGGTGTGAATGGTCTCTCTTCTGTCATCATTTCAGATTGTTCCTTTTTGATAGTCAGTGGAGAAAATTCAGGACTGACTTTATCAATTGTGATCATGTCGTCATCTCTTGTCTCATCCCCCCATTCGGATCCACAAGTAGGAGCGGTAGTACATCGCAGCATGTCTCTGTTGGGCTGGGTTGATTTAGATCTGGTAATTATTGGAGCTGCTTGTGCAGAAGCAATATACATTTTGTCAACCCGAACTCCATTCGAGCTTGAAGCTTGAGCCTGCATCAGAGGTTTAGAGTAACTTGTACATTGTTCAGGCAAAGTTGGATAAATTGGCTTGTAAACAGGTGGTGTTACAGTTGTTGATGATCTTGCTGATGTTTGTGAATATTTCCTTTCCGCTTCAGCTATTATATCTGTCCAATCTGGATCAAATGAATCATCACTGGTGATGTTTTCCTTTTCTGTACATGTGATAGACATGATTTTACTCAACGTGTTATATGCTTCAACTTGTGGCTTCATTGCTTCAGCAAGTGGAACTGGACAACCATCAATACCACAACAAACTCCTCCTTGTTTCATGATCCAATTAGCTGCCATTATTGGAAATACTTTCAACTTGATAGAGTCTTTTTGAGTCTTGAACCAGTTTAACTGCTCATCCATGGATGCATTAATGTCAAGTCCTTTTTTCAAAAACTTAGTTTGCTTCTTTTTCTTCTTTTCCAGATACCATGAAGAAATTGTTCTGCTATTATAGCTACTCTCTGTCATTTTGCAAACACTGGTCACTTCTGTGTCTGTGCTCTTAAAACAGCAGGGCTTTGGTATGTCTGTGTGTGTGAGAGGATCTCCAAGGGAGGGGCTACCTCGCTCCTCTCTGTCCTTCTCTAAGCTGTATGTATACTGAGTGTGTGTGTGTGTATGTGTGTGTGGATCTGCAAAGGACTGTATAAGTGTGTGTGTGTGTGTGTGAGTGTGTGTGTGTGTGGATCTGCAAAGGACTGTATAAGTGTGTGTGTGTGTGTGTGTGTGTGTGTGTGTGTGTGTGTGAGAGAGAAGAAGAAGATATGCGTGCCTATAGGGTGAATTCTGAAGGGACGGGCTGCCCTGTTTGTCTCTCTTTCCCTCCTAATCACTGAAGGATCAAAAAGAGGTGAATAATCAAACTAAATGTTTCTCTTATATATTTCAGTTGTTTTTCTTCCTTTTTTTGTTTCTTGTTTAACTTGTTTAAATTTCTTTTTTTTTTTCTTTTTTTTTTTTTCTTTATTAAGTTGAACTCAGATCAATTTCTCTCTCCTCAAATACTGAACAGCTTAACTGTCAAAATCAGAATGCCGCCCGCGATTTCAGCTACTTCAGCATGTTTAAACGTTTTAGGATTCTTCATAAACAGGATTCCGCTTTCGAATCCAGATCCGCCACTTTAAACTGCTTTTAATCCAAACACCACTTGACACCTTCCCCGTCTGTCTGTAACAGCACAGATCTGTGGTGTGTGAAATATTTTAGGATAAATTCTGCAATCACAATTATTGCAGATCCGCCATATTCACCACCTCGCAGCCATGTCAAGCTAATTGCTGAATCGCCTTATGGCTCATTCTACCGGAAATTTGACTAAATGGTCTTTAACCAAGATCCACTTTTACCCCAGCTTCATTCAAATATTTTTTTGAAGGTCCACTGATCTGAGCAACTTAAATAAGCCAAATCAAATTTAATTATTTTAATTACTTTTACTATGTCTGACACATATATTCATTGGCAACACAACTGGTATTCAAATAACACAGTTCTTTTCAGCAGTTTCAGTCAATGTCTCTCATCATCAGGCAGACTTAGAACTATTTAGAAAGAAAAAAGTCTTACCTGATTAGCTGAGACAAATGGCTGAAGATGCAATCCTGTTCATGACGCCAAATTGTAGACTTAAAAATTAAGCTTTTTCCCCCTTGGTTTAATTCACAGGACCGGACACCAGTTATCTTGCCAAGAGATATCTTTTATTGTTGTAAGTCAGACATAGGGAGAGAGACAATTTCTGAGGATGGTCTTCATTCCAACTTTCTCTCTCTGTCTTCCTGGACACCCAGTTGGATTTTATAGGTTGCTTAAACAGTGAAATAATTGTTTACCAGAAAAACAGGTTGTTTATGCTGTACCTCGTGCTTTCACGTGGCACAATATACCCTAGAACATATGCATAGAGAAACTTGTTGTTCATTGTTCCAAATATGTCTTAAAGAGAACTTGTGACATGTCATATGCATTCGTAAGAAAACAACAGCAATACTTTCTTACAGAAAACTTCAGTCACATGTGCATAATTGAAAACTTATGCTACATATTCCTGTCTCTCACACTTCATGTGCTCAGACTTACTCTGACTAGATAATAATGCAATACAAATAATAATAATTATGAATGATACAACACAAATGATAATGAATATTAGTAAATAATATTAATACAAATGCACACTAAATAATAATGATTAAAACAAATGATAGTGAGTATTAATAAAGAATAATAATACAAATGCATAATATAAACTGATTATGAATACTAATAATAAAAAACATTTAATAGTAAAATTTAATCTACAGCATCACTACATGATAGTATTTACCTTAGTTAATGTTTTAGTTAAGGTGTTGTTCATCCATAAAGTCATGAATGAAAGACTTTGAACTCCTGTTAGTACCTCATTCATGAGATATTAATGCATGTAATACATAAATCATGTATGAAGTAATTCATGAATTCATGATAATTAATGTACCCTTACTGTAAAGTGTTACCGCCTTTTCTCTTGAACCACATGTCATAGGACAGTGGTCGGCAAGTAAATTTGGCACGGGGCCAAAAAAAATTGGCCACTAGATGGCGGGCTAGAACATAGTCAATACAACTAGAATTGCCTGTTGACATACTGTTAGTGTCTTTTGTAACTGGTAGTGAGCTGTTACTCTGTTAAAAAATTGGATAAATTAATAAAGCAGTAGTGACACTCAACCTAAGTATCTTCATTCACCAACTTACAACACAGACCACCTTGTTAAAGCACACATGTGGGAGATTTTATCACAAAATAAAAGAGGACTTGAATAAGCCCATTAATGGCATGTTTGAGTCATGCTCTAAACAAACTATGATTTATTTCCTCTTTCCATATTGTGAATAATAAATGTGTATTTTAATTAGCTTGTTACACAATGGAGCCTTACTTATTGTAATAATTATTTGAAGTAGCCTACTTTACTTTTACACTCATAATTATTCCTTGTCATCCTCACGTATAAACTGCATTTTTTTAATTGTTTGCGTGCTGAAGGTACGCGATTACGTCGTGTGCAGAGTGATGTTAACATTTAAGGAAGCCGGTGAGAGAAAATGGCACTAATCAAAGAGTAAAGAGGAAAGTCGACAGCAAAAATAGGGCATACAGAGAAGAATGGAAAGACAACTGCGTTCATCCTACCTGGTTTTATGAATGCAAAGCTGGTGTGTCTTATCTCAGACTGATCTCATGAAATGGCGTATGTATGACACGCCAATTCGCTATGCCATTTTGGCGTGCTATCAAGACGCATAATCGCTTTTTAGCGTGTTTATCAACGCCGTTTCATTCTATCCCCCTACACTGCCCCTACCCCTAAACCTACCCATCACACAGACACACACACACACACTGCCCCTGCCCCTAAACCTAGCCATCACATGAAACATTCTGCATTTTTACATTTTCAAAAAAACATAATTTAGTATGTTTATAAATACATTTACATTCACGCAGAATCACACGGCGTAGACATACACGCGGAATCACACGGCGTAGACATACACGTGGAATCACACAGCGTAGACATACATGCGGAGATGATGGTTCGTTTCGGCGTACACATACACGCGGAATCACACGGCGTAGACATATACGCGGATAGCTCAAAATGCGTACAGATAACACGCCATTTGGCTTTAGAAAGTGGCGTGTATGTTTACACAAAGTCATGATGTCATGTTGCTTATCTGCAATGAAGTTGTCGCTGTTTGTAAAGAATATAATATCAGACGGCACCACGAGACGAAACATGGCACTTTTTTTGCTGGTTGTCTTGTCAATATTTTTGATAAAAATTTAACTGAATTTGAGTTGTTATTGCTCACGTGTTGGTGCTGAGGCCCCGCATTATAAGCAAACATTTCAATGGTTTACTGTTCGTTTTTTCATACCACACATTTCATGACGGCTATTTTAGAGGCGTGTCTAGCGATCCATTCCACAGACTCTTTTGAATGTCTTTCAGAACTATTTAAATTAAAAGCTCTCAATTCATCCCAAAATAAACACATTGCTGCAAAAACGTTCTCGTACTTTTTTGAAGGCAAAATCACTAAAGAAAAATGTATAAGCAACTGTTGTTGTAATCTCTCCAGTTCGCACCGCCCGCTCAATTTTTAAAACTTTAAAAACTTTTAAAAACTAAAATAACTAGCTTCCGGCAGACGGCCGATTATGGCTGGTGATTTTTAGCGATTCTCATTTTTACCAACAATCGATTTGTCATCCTGTTTTCAATTGATGAATGAACAGAACATTGTAGCGCGCCTCCCATCCAATAAATCACCATAAGTTTTGTGCTTTGTTACTTTTGATATGAAACAGAGTCCCAGTTTTCAAATTGCGTCCATTTTACCCCCCCCCCCCCCCCCCCCCCCCAAAAAAATTTTTTAAGTGCTGTTTAATGTGGCTTGACAGATCGCAGTAGCACCTCAGTTCAAGAGAAGCGGCAGCGCGGAGCTCACGTGAACTAATCATCGACTCTGCTTTAAAACCAGTTACAGCGCAAAATAAACATTAATGAACATGTTAAAAGATAGACTACAACTTACTGAAATTCGTATCATGTGACATGTAAGTCAGTTTTTCAATTGCGGAAAGACGTCAATAAAAAATCTTGTTAACAACAAATGTCATCACATTTACCTAAAAAAAATCCAGTAACTTGTTAGTGAGCTAGAAAAATGAACTATAGAGAGAAGCATTTTGATAAATATATGCACCACATTACATATTCATCATAATTTATAATGTTCTTTAATATTTAATGCATGTTTGAATAAATCAGAATAGCTTTTATGACTGCCACCATTTAAATGTTTATATTTCAATTATTATGTATTATTTGAATTAATATGATTATGTAATTGTAAAGTTAGTATTATAATTGTATTATAAAAAAACATCCTTCAGTGTAATTTAAGTGTTTGTATACAAATCTGTTAATTTTAACCTTATATTATGACTTGTATTTAGCCATGTTATGTAGTACCAACTGACTACCCATGTTAAGTTTACAGTATTAGTAGAGAAAATTAGTCATGTACTGTACCTGATATATCCAAAATAATTTATATTAAATCGAATTGAATAGAAATCGAAAGCTTGTGAATAGAAATCGAATCGAATCATGAATTTTGTGTCAATTCCCAGCCCTGCGTTCTATGCAAGTCGACTTGTGCCAAAAGAGTAACCCCTGACGCGATGTAGGAGCAGCGTTAGCTTTGATGCCTCTCATGGTTCAAACAAATAGGGATGGGCAACAAACTCAAGCTCCTCTACTCTTATATCAAAATCCTCCATCATTCTGGGATATGTTCCTGGTTTCGGTTGACCTAATTTTTAGTCACCATTTAGTGATTTGTAAATAGTAATTATCACGATTTAAAAATGTATGCAATGTTTAATAGGGAACCAATGCAGTGTTGACAGAACCGGACCAAAACGATCATACTTCCTGGTTCTAGTAAGAACTCTAATGCTGCATTTTGGACCAGCTGGAGTTTGTTTATTAAGAATGCAGGGCAGCCGCACTAGAAATGTTCCGATACCCTTTTTCCCTTCCCGATACCGATACCTGGGCTCAGGGTATCGGCCGATACAGAGTACTGATCCGATACCTGGGTGTGTATCTGTATATACAGCTGTATATATTACTAGCCCTGTATGAATTTTGCTTTAGACTTATCCCTTAATAAAACATGAACAAATACATACAGTAAACTACCGTATTTATTACAGTATTTTTATTACCTGACATGCATTTGACAGTGTAGTGTCGTTTCTTTATGAACATGACATCCTAACATTACAGACAGAAATATTATTTATTTTTCTTAAGCAAAAAAGAACTTCAAATGCAGCCACAAATCTAACACTGCAAACTGAATATCTGTATAAAAAACTGTGCAACAGATGCATGTAGGAATATAAAAAAATTATATATTAATCAGAAAATAATCTCTTTACAACAAAACAAGTGAAAAATAAGCAACCATCTAGGCATTATTATTATTAGTAGAGATGTATTACTATTACTTAGAGACGTAGCTAAATCTACTGTACAACAGTAGCCTAATATATTCTGTAAATTTGAAAAAAATTAAACCAAACTTTTATTTTGACGGGTTTTGTCGGGATACCGATGGCAGAATTTGTTGTGGTATCGGTGATATTTCCGATACTAGTATCGGAATCGGAACAACTCTAGCAGCCACCCAGTAGAGCATACTAATCTAGCTTTGAGGTTATAAACACATTAAATAACTTTTCTGCATTTGTCATTAAAAGCATATGCCTTAATTTAGATGTATTTTAAGATGGAAAAATGAAGTTTAATAGATGGTTGTTTGGCTTTCAAATGAAAGATTGGTATCAAAGATCACACCCTGGTTCCTAACTGAAAATGAAGACTTGACAGAGCAGTTATCAAGTGTGTTATGACCGTATTCTAGGTTATTACGTGTGGAGGTTTTTGTCGAATAATTAAAACCTCTAGTCATCCAATTTTTTTATATCAACTGTGCTTTCCATTGATTTTGTGAAGTGGAGAGGCTCAGTGGACACCATCAGCACAGAAGGGAAGAAAAGAGACATGTTAGTTTCAGTAAACACAATTTCCATCCCCAATTTGTGCATTATATCCCTTCCGAGCAAGTTCAGAGGTGACTCTGGAATAATAGTAAAATTGTGCATTAAATGTTGACCATCACTTGTGACCACAGGCAAAGGATGTGTCACTGGGCAGGAGATCGGAACCCCATCTATACCCACGGAGCGTGTAATTCTTGCTGAAACTGGGCCCTCGTATATTAAACCAGAAATAGAGGAACAACTAGCACCAGTATCAATAAGAAAACAATATTTCTTCCCATCTACACTCAATTCCAAATTTGGCAAATCAATTTTGTTGTTAACATATTTTACAGTGAGCATAGATGTGCTTGGGGTTCTATCACTCCGTAGGCCTCCCTATTGGGGAGTCCATTCTGTTTGGTATTGGTTGTCAGTCGACTTCTCCTTTTTTCTGCCCCTCCCCTTCACCTTCTCTCCTCATCATACCTCCGTTTTCTACAATCTCTTAACCAGTGGCCCATTTTTCCACAATAGTGAAACTTCCCGGGCCTGCGCCCACCCCCTTCTCTCTGTACTGCCCTCGTCTGCATGAATGCAGGTTCAGTTTTAACTGTCACCCCGCTGCTATCTGAAAATCCTCCAGCAGCATCTAATTCCCTCACTCGTGCACAAAATTCTTCCACAGACAACTCAGTAATTCTTGAGGTGGTTACTCTTATCAGCTGGGCCTGTGTTGGATTCATGTTGTTCAAACATGTGTTAATAAACAGTATAATATGATCTTGTGTGGTTGGCAGTTTAGAGTCGTCCTGCCACGCCTTTTTGAATCTATTTACGAAAGCTGCGGCTGATTCTTTTGGCTCCTGTTCAGTGTTCGCGGCATATGAAATGTCTCTTTTAGAAATCACCTTTCCTAACATTTTTTGCAGCTCCTCATAAAAAGTCTCTAAATGCTCTTCCTCTTCCCAAAGCAGCGTATTAGGATTATCTGCGGTACCTTTACCAGTCATTTTATCGTTTTCTGTTCTCAGAGAAGGACACTCGTCAATTATATCTGTCTCTGTCACGTCCTCCCCCAGAGTTCTGAGTAATATTACTTTAAAGGTCCCATGGCATGGCATTTTTCTATTATTTTATAGTGTTTCCTGAGGTGTACTTATATTGTTAGTATGATTTTTACATCATAAAATGTCATAATTTAGAAATAAAAGGCATTTTGTCTATACTGCTGTTTGCCCTGTGGCTGACTGCCCTGTTTCAAGAGGCGTGTCTGCTGTGAGACTTCAGTAAAAACGCCCACTGTTGTGATTGGCTGACATCTTTGCATTTGAAATGAGCGGAGGGGGCGTGGTTTAACGAGGTCTACGACGCACGAGCTGCTGCCAAAGAGACGGATGGACCTGAGTTCACTTCTTATCAGTTCTCTCAGCATGTCTCAGTTCAGGGTGAACTGTTGTAGTTACTAGAATATACTTCAGGTTATTAGTTTATTTCTAGTCGGAGGGGCTGTCACTCATGTCAGAAAGTTAGTAACTTTAGTAAATTATGGATCAGCGCTGACTCGAGACGCGAACCGTTTAGAACGATTCAGTCCGATTTGGTGAACTGGTTCGGTTCACTAAAAAGAACTGATTCAAAAGAATGATTCGTTCGCGAACCGGACATTACGGAGACGGAGCGATTGCGATTTTCGGAGCGATAGCGATTTTCAGAAGGAACTGAAAAAAGACTTCTGTTTTCATTTGTACATCCAAACACTGAGAAACTGCCAGCATTCACTCGTTCACAACCCATGATCTCTCGAGCGCTTGCATGGGCGTGCCAGATTCTCTGGGCGGAGGAAAGGGAGGTAACCGTTCCTGCTTGGACGTCAAACCAGGAGACTTCAGGATTGGCTCGTCTGGCCTGTCATTTTCTCAAAGGCAGAGAAAGAGAGCCAGAACTCGGTTTTACACCGATCAACATTTCTATCCACTTGGGGACAATATTCAGGCTAGGGGAACTCATATTAATGTTGAAATACCTCATAAAATGAAAATTTCATGCCATGGGACCTTTAAAATCGGGACCTGTCAATTGTGCATATCGTGTATGACTTTTTAGGATCTGGACATATTTCACCGGATGAGAGGGAGAAGGCAGATTGTTACATATACTTTCAATATCACTCGCCTTAGCAGGGCGTATGGAAATTTGATTTCCCCTTCTCACAAACATAAATGCAGGCTCTGTTTTCTGCTCATCAGCTGTGGCCCCCCTGCTACACACAGTTCAGTCTCACTCTCTACTCCGTCTCTACTATCTGTCAGGGTGGGGTATAGTTTTGTTTCAGGGATGGGTTGTTTCAATTCTTCTAATTTAGGAACATTATGTTTAGGAACTGTATGTTGGTAAGTGCTCGATTTGAATTCTACCGCCGGGACATGTGTCACCACAGCTGACTTGTATTCTACCGGTGTGACATGGGGTATTACTCCTGGCTGGTATGGGGGTGACAGGTTTTTCTTTTTTGAGTTCGGCCTCTCTGGACCCTTATCCCAGTATTTTTTCATTTCTTTCCATTTATTGTATGCCTCTTTCATGTACTTATAATTCCATTCTGGATTTCCCCATCCCCCATTAATCATCGAATCTGCACTATCCATATCCCCTGGCTTAAAAGAACCATCTTCAGGGAAATGATCCAATTGTATTTTTCCCGGAGTCCACCCTTTCAAATTTGATAAATACACAATAAATGATAAATACAGTTCGGTCCAGTATCCGCAACTATTTCTAAATATCCAGTCTCGGGGTGTTTCCCCTTGTTCTGGTCTTGATATTTTTTGACCCATCCTTCACTGAATCAAGTGTGATTTGATTATTTAATTAGTTTACCACACCACATCACAGGGGTCTCTTTATCAATTTGTCAAATATTTAGTACTTTTATTAATTTTCTAAACGGAATATTCCCATCAACACTTGTTTGACCGTCAGAGCGGATCTACACGGTCCTTCCTCCTACTGGCGGGCTATCTCAGAATGTTTTACCCGTCAGAGCAGATATAAACGGGTCTTCCTCGCACTAGAGGGAGTACTCAAAAAAATATTTGTCAGGTAACTGTGCATTTAAACATTACCCTTACAGACAAATCTTCCTGGACAGGAACACCAGGGCTATCTCTACCTTCTATGGGATCAATCAATCAATCAATCCTACCACCACAGGAAATCATACACAGATAACTTACCTGTGATGGAGGATGACTTCTCAGTCCCGTGTTTCTTGGGAATATCCCGGACGAGCCCCCAGCTGTTGAATCACGCGAGTGAACGCGATCATCTCTACCAGAAGAATAAACATGAATTAATATCTTAAGGTATGTTGAGGATAACACTTACTGAAACGTATCATATGTCGTGTAATCGCTCAATCAGTGTTTCAATCGCGGAAAGACGTCAAACAGCTTGTAAACAATGTCACGCAGCATCATTTACCTCAGAGTCAGAAGTCATTCAGTGTCCACAGCTGTTAATTCACTAGAGAAATCAACTTTTTCACTAAATATAAGCATTATATTAGCCTATATATATATATATATATATATATATATATATATATTAATTCTACTTAACCTGTTAGTAGAATAGTAGTCTTGATTATTCAATGCTATGTTTAGATAAATCTGTCATGAAAATGACAGTCACTAAGATTATATTTCAACAACGAATCGGAGAAAAACATAATTTTATAATTAGATTTAGGAGTTAATGCAAACTGCCTTATGTGAAGTTTACATATTTGCACACAATGAGTTATTTTAGTGTTGATTATCCTATAACTAAACATGAATATCAGCTGAATGGCTCATAGTTTGGACTGTTAACCTTTAATATTATAGTAATAATGTGCAAGTAAGGGCTCCCTGTATAGTTTACAGCATTATCTTTAAGACATTTTTAATAAAAAATAAATAAAAAGCCATTTTTTAAAACTGCTGTACCGAACCCGTACCAAACCGTGACTTCAAATCCGAGGTACGTACCGAACCGTCAGTTTTGTGTACCGTTACACCCCTAGCCATGACACTCAAAATTGAGCTCAGGTGCATCCTGTTTCTGTTTCTACAACTTGATTGTAGTCCCCCTGTGGTAAATTTAGTTGATTGGACATGATTTGGAAAGGCACAGACTTGTCTATATAAGGTCCCACAGGGCATGTCAGAGCACAAACCAAGCCATGAAGTCCAAGGAATTGTCTGTAGACCTCCGAGACAGGATTGTATCGAGGCACAGATCTGGGGAAGGGTACAGAAAAACTTCTGCAGCATTGAAGGTCCCAATGAGCACAGTGGCCTCCATCATCCGTAAATGGAAGAAGTTTGGAACCTCCAGGACTCTTCCTAGAGCTGGCCGCCCGGTCAAATTGATCGATCGGGGAGAAGGGCCTTAGTCAGGGAGGTGACCAAGAATCCGATGGTCACTCTGACAGGGCTTCAGCGTTTCTCTGTGTAGAGAGAACCTTCCAGAAGAACAACAATATCTGCAGCACTCCACCAATCTGGCCTGTATGGTAGAGTAGCCAGAAGGAAGCCACTCAATAAAAGGCACATGACAGCCCGCCTGGAGTTTGCAAAAGACACCTGAAGGACTCTCAGACCATGAGAAACAAACTTCTCTGGTCTGATGAAACAAAGATTGAACTCTTTGGCCTGAATGGCAAGTGTCATAACACCGCTCATAACCTGGCCAATACCATCCCTACAGTTAAGCATGGTGGTGGCAGCATCATGCTGTGGGGATGTTTTTCAGCAGCAGGAACTGGGAAATTTGTCAGGATCGAGGGAAAGATGAATGCAGCATGTACAGAGACATCCTGTGACGTTTCAGTAACGTAAACAGAGTCGAATTCAATTGCAAGTAAAAGTATTTATTTGGACACTAGTTCAAGAGATCGTGACAGTGCAGGATATGTCCAGGTGGAAACGACGCTTGGCAGCACAGGGACGCTGAGGACAGCCCAGACCTTCGGTGAAGAGCGATGATGGTGGAGTGGTGAGAGGTGACGGACCCGATGAACACACAAAGACCAGGGAACATGGAACACGAAGACCAGGGAACACAGACGGCAGCAGGAGAGGAACAGGAGGCAATTTGGAACACACGGGGAGACATCCAACAACGCTCTGACAATTGACATGACAAACAGAGTGACATTAAATAGGGTGCGCTGATCAGATGCAGGTGGTGCGCGTATCACAGCCGCAGGTGATCCCGATCAGCAGCAGCGCCCAATCACACACACACACAAACACACCCACACATACATAAAGCGTAGAAGAGAGAGATAGTGAATTCATGAACCGTGACACATCCTTGATGAGATCCTGCTCCAGAGCGCTCTGGACCACAGACTGGACAATGACCCTAAGCCCACAGCCAAGATAACAAAGGAGTGGCTACGGGACAACTCTTTGACTGTCCTTGAACCCGATTGAACGTCTCTGGAGAGATCTGAAAATGGATGTGCACAGCCACTCCCCATCCAACCTGATGGAGCTTGAGAGGTCCTGCAAAGAAGAATGGGAGAAACTGCCCAAAAATAGGTGTGCCAAGATTGTAGCATCATACTCAAAAAGACTTGAGGCTGTAATTGGTGCAAAGGTGCTTCAAGTATTGAGAAATTTATTTTTATTTTTATAAATTTGCAAAGGTCCTCTCAACCTCGACTGTAAACATACTGCTGTTATCCACTAATGCAGCATCTAGTCAACAAATTAATTACTTTCAATTATATGAAAACATGTACGGTAGTGTACTGTATATATACCATTTCATTGTCTGTTTTAAATCCAAATCTGAGGTGTCCCTCTCTGTGTAGCATGCAAGCACCACGAGGTGTCAGTAGCCGCGTTTCCATTACCCTTCAAATTGCGCAAATTGAAATTGCGAATTGAAAATACGCCCAATGGAAACGCGTCAATTTCGCAAAAACTCCCATATATCGCATACAAGTTTTTACGCTCGCATGAGGTGGTTTTTCAGGCAATTCGAAAAAGGAAATATTCGCAAAACTGCAATGGAAACAGTTTTTTCGCATTTACAGGTCATCTGGTCCGGTCACGCATTGCTCTCACATAGGGCCTACATATAATTTTTTTCCCCTCAAGTATGTCTAATAACGAGATCTTATGTCGTTTTATTTTCTCCTAATAAGGAAAGTGGCGTAACTTTATAATGGCGGACCCCGTTGCAACCACAAATATCATAACTATCTATAGGTCTACTGTAATTAAGACATATATTCAATAAATGTAGCTATTAAAACAGAAATATAGTTCAGCCTTGCTCAAAGACTGAGGAACGACGATCTTGGTTTGCTTCTTATTTATTAAATATACAGCCAAATAGTTGATTAAACATTGATCAAAATTAAAAAACAATTTATAAAACGAAATTAATTTTAAAGAAAGAACTTTCTAGAAAACACAATTCACAAAATGTCTCCAGACATCTGATTATGTGCCTTACTCATGCTGCTCACTTTTCATAATCAACATATGAAATTAAAAGATTATAATATTTAGACATAGCCTAACTATATGAAACTAAATAGGCTATGTTTTCTTTAACCCTCTGTCCAACGAAGTCGTCGGTGCCTTTTGATGGATTTTTTCCTTATTCCATTTCCAGCGGAAACTCACAATACTCCGTCATTCTTAGCCATACAGATTGGCTAAGTGCAAGACATAATTATAAACAGTAAACTGTCTACTTTTATTTGTGTACACTCACAAGCAAAGCCCGTGGACTCAGGGAACAGATTATTTTGCACTCCACTCCAAACGCTGTCTTCATTTCAAATATATATTTTGTTTATTAAACGCAAAGTTTTTCATTTCAAAAGCATTTCTAAATTTAGTTTATATTTCCAACAAACGAAATTCCAAGCCAAAATAACGAAGTGGTAAAAAAAACCTTTGAGTTACCACCATGAAGATTCAAACTTTTCGCTCGTCTCTGTATGTGGCAATGCGTCACAATAACCTGCGTACGTAAAAGTCGATCATTCTTTACAGATGATGATATGTTTGGACAGAAGACGAGTTCTTTATTAAACTCATAAAAAACAACAGAATATAAAATGCCACAATTTATCTAACACCTCATATGTGCCGCTCAAGTTTAAGGTTCTTTCCTTGCCATCAGTGCTATAACATGCACGTCTCTTTCCATTAAAATAATGGCGTGCGGTGGCTGGGATATACATAAACCTAACAACATACGTAGCATAATTTTTGGAATGATTTATCACAAGAGTAAAAAAATTGTTTTAGTCGCATAACATCAGTTAATGGAAACGCTGTCATTTCGCAATATTTTTTTATCGACTTTTAGAAAATATCGCAAAAGTTTTGCGCAAATCTGTAATGGAAACGCGGCTAGTGATAGTTTTTATTTTGCCTCTAGTGGCTGATCTAGTACTGTATAATGACAGCACACCCTTCTCAGCAGCTCCAAAAACAGACCTGAAAACAACCCTGAAAATCGGTATGGAGTTTTGCTGATAACCGATGGTTCCAGGAATCGGTTATCGGTTGCAAAAATCGATCAATTGGTCCACCTCTAGTAGAAGTGATAGCTATACCATATTTGTAACAGGGAGTTTTAACACTAGATAATGATCTGAGATGTCATTGCTCTGCTGCAGAATTTCAACGCCATCAAAATCAATTCCATGTGACAATATTAGATCTAAAGTATGATTACAACAATGAGTGGGTCTTGACACATGTTGTTTAACTCCCATAGAGTTTAGAATGTCTATAAATGCCAATCCCAATGCATTTTTTTCATTATCTACATGTATATTAAGCACGGAACACACAGTTTTAAGCGCGGAACACACTTCAATTCTAGTTCCCACACGAACATATTAAGTATTCAGTCCATTTTATCACGAAATTCAAACGATAAATGCCGTTTTGACGCTCCATGTGGCGTGACTGGTCACTGATCACAGTTCAAGCGGCCGCGCGACACGCACGTGCGTGAACGCGATCATCTGTGAACGCAATCGATCATCTCTTACTAAAGAATAAACATGAATGACCATCTGAGGGTATGTTGAGGATACATTACAACTTACTGTCATGTATATACGGTATGTTGTGTAATCGCTAAATCAGTGTTTCAACGCCGGAAAGACATCAATATAACTGCTTGTAAACTAAACAATGTACATTACATTACAGTACATTAGCATCACTTTTACCTCAGGCAGTCATTCAGTGTCCACAGAATTGTATTCACTAGAGAAATCAACTCTTTCACTAAATCTATGCTCTATATTAGCCTGTATATTCATTATATTCTACTTAACCTGTTAGTGATGTCTTGATTATTTCATGTATGTTAAATAAACCTGTCATGAAAATGACAGACACTGTGTATAAATTATTATATTTCAACAACGAATTGGAGAAAAAAAACTATTTTATAATTAGATTTAGAAGTTAATGCAAAAACTGCCTTATGTGAAGTTTACATGTTTGCATACAATGTGTTATTTGAGTGTTGATTATTATACCTAAAAATAAATAGCAACTGAATTTAGGCTAATAGTTTGGGCTCTGTTGTTAAACTTTAAAATGAATGTGTAAGTAAGGGCTCCCTATATAATTTACAGAAATATCTTCAATAAACTTTTAGATATAATTTAATTAATTCAAGGACCGACACTTTTTTTCTTCTTCAGTAAACCACTGTTAAATATAAAAAATAAATAAAAAGCAATTTTGTAAAACTGCTGTACCGAACTCGTACCGAACCGTGATTTCAAAACGGAGGTACGTACCGAACCGTCAGTTTTGTGTACCGTTACACCCCTACTGTCAGTCTTTTATTTTTTGTCTCATGCATCACAACACTTCCTTGAGTCCAGGCGTTTCCGTGTTGTAAATAAAATAATTTTTTAAATATTAAATGTGTCATTCTCTTTAAGTAACGCTCAGAAATGTGTCATTTGCATATTAAAATCACCAAAAAATCGGGGGGCACAACCACTGATCACTGTCACCTTTTTTACTCTGAGGAGTTTGCCGGTCTGCAGTGCTAGTGCCAGTTCTGAGTTGGTTCGACTGACGAGCCTTCTAAGAACCGGTTTGCCTTTCCACGGGCTAGAGAGCTGCCACAGAGCCAGGTCTTACGTCTCTGTATACGGCTCATCTTTCTCAGCAACGCTAGCGAGGCAGCGGGAAACACAAACACACCAGGCTTGTTCGAGATGTATCGGTGCTGCGCAGACCGATCCGCGCATGATGTCAAAACACAGCTTGAGCGATTCAAAAGCATAAGGAGTCGTGTGCTCTCGCTGTACTCGTTGTCATACGGCGATCGGTCTGCACAGCGCCGATGCATCTCGGACAAGCCTTCCATCAACAATGGTGAACGTTGCGCTACTATTGATGCTCATGGCTTTACGATCCTACAGGTGCAGCTCGCCGTGATTTGTATAAACAGAGATTACAATCAAGCAGCTATTAGCTCCATTAGCTGGTATTTCGAAAATGGTGGTCACAAGTTTGTATTCATCTTGATTACATAGATAGATAGATCGGGTCTGGGATGCCAGATCCTCCACTTCGCTTGCGCGAGGAGATCCTTCCTCAGCGGTATTGGCCATGGGGCTGTTTCCAGCATCTGAGTCAGCTCTGGGTACCAAGTCTGACTTCGCCACAGCGGGACTACCAGCAGTATAGCACATTTATCCTCCCTAATTCTCTTCATCACTTGCGGTATCAAAGAGACTGGGGGAAACGCATACAGGGGATGTCTGGGCCAGTCGTGGGCCAGTGCATCCCTGTGTTTGGAGAAGTATATTGGGCAATGAGTATTGTCTTCTGAGGCAAACAGGTCTATTTTCGCCACCCCGAAGATACTCCATATTAGCTGAATCGTTTGAGGGTGAAGCGACCATTCCCCTGGGGGAATGTTGTCCCTGGATAACATATCTGGCCCCTGATTCAGGATACCTGGCACATGAGCTGCTCTTAGCGAGCTCAGGTTTCGCCTTGCCCATAAGAGAAGGTTTTCTGCCATGGAATGCAGACTGTATGATCTCAGGCCACCCTGGCGGTTTATGTAAGACACCACTGCCATGTTGTCCGTACGGACCAGAACATGGTGTCCCTTTACGCGCGGGAGGAAGTCTCTCAGCGCTAAAATTACCGCTTTCATCTCTAGACAGTTTATGTGCAGCCTTTTCTCCGAAAGTGCCTGTGTTCACGCCCGACTGGTATCAGTCCGTCGCTAACCAAGGAGCCAGAGCTTTGATGCAGCTGTGGTTCACTTTGATGCATAACCGGCCCGAGCGCCACGCCCAGGCTGGGACGCGTCGCTTTAACCAATGTTGGAGGGGGCGCATGTGTAATAGGCCCAGCTAGAGCACTGCAGATGCTGAGGCCATCTGGCCTAACATCCTCTGAAATTTCTTGAGAGGAGTGTAAGTGCCCGCTCTGAACGACGCCGCTAGACTCTGAATGGCGCGTGCGCGCGCGTTCTGACGTCAGCCATGTTTTCATCAGAGATGCTCCGATCAGCATTTTTGGGGCCGATCACCGATTACCGATCACCAATTTCATGATCTGTCGATTGCCGATCATTGCCGATCACTGCCGATCACTGCCGATCACAGAATGGCAGGGGAATGGGAATCTTTTATCTATAATCTTGCAGAGTTTGCACCATTTGTAGAAATTAAACTAACTCTAAATTAACTGAGTCAAGGTCTTGAAGAACCACCAAGTGTTTATTTTAGACAATTAGATAACTTAAGGCTACTGTAGGCCATCTTTCCCAAATAAATGTATATAATTATCTCACCTAAATATTTGATCATGCAGTGCATTTTTGTTTTTAAAAATAATTTTTCAGGTAGGTCTAACATTAGTATTGAGGTAAGAAATACTAAAGACATTTAATAAGAAATCAAATGTAAATTAATATTGGTTTTCCCTGAATAAATTTAATTAGATTAATCCTTACACTTAAGGTTGCAAAAGTTAGTCATTTAAGAGCAGTGAGTGTCATAAAGATTCATCAAACAACACAAGACAAAGAGAAACAGCAGCAGTTTATTCGACAGCTGTCACTTTAAGAGCAAATACGGTTACATGCAGCTGCACAAACGTTCACTCGCGAGAGTCACGACGGGGTTTACGTGCTCGTCAAGACGGTAATTTAGTACATACATTTGTGTGTATCTGACCATTTCAGGGCAATTTGTACTCGCAAGCTTTTTGTGAGATGGCCTGTGTGTGTGTGTGTGTGTCTCTCTCCAGACCGTGCGCGCGAGTGCTGAGCGGTTTGAACACTGGCAAGACTTAAAAATAAATGCAAATGATAAACTTTAGTGACGATGCGACACTGCCTCGATTGTGCAAAGTGGCAAATCCTGTGTCAACTGTGCACTGCAGCTCGATTTTAGTGTACATGCGATGAGCTGATGTGAAGCCATTTTATTTGAGCATTTTGAAAGGGAGAGAGAGAGTGATTCACGCGCGCTGTTTGTGAACTTGCTTCCCACAGAAAGTTTTCAAATGACTGCGTAAGTTATTTAATATAGAAATATGAATTGTACCTTACCTTCAGCATTATAATTATTTTACCCGCGCTGGAAAGAGAATGAGACGGTGTCGCTGCATATCATGCCCCAGCTCTCACGGCAGGTGCGGGTTTTATGTGTCGTCAGCATGCGAACGGTTCATGAGATCGGCCTTTTTGGAGACCGCCGATCAATCATCCCAAAGCGATTATCGACCGATCGAGATCGGTTGCCGATCAATCGGAGCACCCCTACTTTCATCTGTATTGAGTCTATATGTACTCCGAGAAAACACGTACTCTGGAAAGGAGACAGTGCACTCTTTTCCATATTGATCCTGAGACCCAAACATTCTAGATGGTTGAGAAGACCATCGGGGCGGCGGTAGTGGGGACTGACCCGGCGTGTTCCCGCTAGGCTGTTCAGAAGCCTAGAAGGCTGTTCTTTCACGTGGAAAGAGGCATTTGAAACAACGCTCGTAGCGAATAAAAAGGATATAGTAACGCAGGATAGCGCAGCTGGAATGACGGCGTCTGAAGGCGGATGATTCCGACGTCCTCAGAAGGTGCACGGGTTCCTCTGAGGTGCTCTTTCGACGGCGGCTTCAGGTCCAGAGATCAGCGAATTGAAGAGTCGCTGAAGGAGATTTAAACTGAGTACCTATGGCATGACAGGGTCTTTTATAGTCTCGCTGTGCTAATTCAGGTGGACTTTCAAGGCGGGAACATTACTGCCGTCTCATTGGTCCTTCCTGCTCTGTCGCCTCGCCATTGGTTCATGCAGTTGCCGCAGCACAGCCAATCAGCGCGTCCATACGCTCTGCTAGGTCTGCTGTGCAGCTGCACTGCGTTTTACATGGATAATTTTAAGCATAAAATTTTTGCTTCAATTCTCGAGGAAACAGGAGTTCCCCCTGCGTATGCTACGCAATACGAGTGATTCTCTCGAAAGGGAACCTGTTTGATGTTCTAATTGGACCGGAACGGTGGTGTTTTGTCCCGTGACTCTGCCGTCTCAAAGACAACCAGTTGCCCTGCTCCGGGGGCTCTGCAACCGGTACCGAACAATGTACAGGGCTCACCAAGCTAGTCGGATCCAAAGCAGTATCTAGAACCCTTGCATTCATACCAGTGGCGTAGCCAGAATTTTATTTTTGAGGAAAATGAGGGGTCCGCAATATATATATATACAGTGAGGAAAACCAGGCTGCTTGGCAATTTCCCCGTAGCCCTTTCCAGCCTTGTGGAGGTGTACAATTTTGTCTCTAGTGTCTTTGGACAGCTGTTTGGTCTTGGCCATGTTAGTAGTTGGATTCTTACCATTGTATGGGATGGACAGGTGTCTTAATGCAGCTAACAGGTGCATCTAATTTAGGATAATAAATGGAGTGGAGGTGGACATTTTAAAGGCAGACTAACAGATCTTTGAGGGTCAGAATTCTAGCTGATAGACAGGTGTTCAAATACTTATTTGCAGCTGTATCATACAAATAAATAGTTAAAAAATCATACATTGTGATTTCTGGATTTAGTTTTTTAGATTATATCTCTCACAGTGGACATGCACCTACGATGACAATTTCAGATCCCTCCATGATTTCTATGTAGGAGAACTTGCAAAATAGCAGGGTGTTCAAATACTTATTTTCCTCAATATATATATATATATATATGTATATATATATGTATATGTATATATATGTATATGTATGTATATGTATGTATATATATATTTTAAATCTTCTCTGTCAGCCTGACTATTTTCCTGAATTTATCAAATGTGAAACCCTCATCGCTGACAGAGAAGGCTACACTAAACATGAGGCAGGAAGTGCAAGTGACAATAACAGGAGATTACATGACCCACAGTTGTTTGATGGACTCGTTAAAAAGGAGCACGTGAGCGGAAAAAGGTGGTAAGCACTGATGTCAAGTTAACAGGCTAGCGAAATGCTTACGCATTGTGCTAGCGATAGCGATTTAGATTAAAAGCTAGTGATGTCAGATTAATGTGATAGGCAATATTAGACAATATCATATGGTGATGAGTAAGTTATATTTAGCAATTTAAACAAGAAGGAATGATTATATTTAGTTTATAGTAAGTTATATTTAGCAATATAAACAAGAAGGAATGATAGTTATTAGAGATTCAAAATTCAAATTTTTTTTTTGAGATTGAGATTGAGATTGAGATTCAAGTTTATTGTCATTACACATGTACAAGTACAATGCAACTAAATGAAGTTTGGAGCAAGCCTCCGAGCCGCAGCTATTTAAAGCGCCGCCACACGCTCTCCAGAAATAAAGAAATGCAGATTGCTAAGCATACATGCAAACATTACATACATAGTACACACAGTACACGTGGTCACGTGATGGTATTTTTTGTTGGGAATAGTAAGGGAGATAGGAAGGAGGAAAGGGTAGGCAGACGGTTGGAGGGGGGCAGGGATGGGCTGAGGTGTGTATGATGCGAGTAAGAGTCTTGAAGCTTCCTGTGTTGTGTGAGAATGTTAGCCATAACTTAAGATGTTTTCAAAGTTCAGTTCTGTGGCTTGTCCTTGAAGGGAGATATGGCAGTGCACAGGGAACGAAAGCAAGATAGCAGGACCCAGCTGTCAAGCTGACCTCCCAACTGAGAGATAGAGACGCTGGACGTTGGGGTGAGGGAAAATATCTTAATCCATTTAGCTGATCTTCGGTAATTTTCCGGACCATAATCAATCAATCCGTTCTGATCCTCAGCGTCAGTGGCGAGCGTCCGGTTCATGAATGGACTTGGACATTTCATCCAATTTCATGGTCAGACCACACATACTGCGTAGCAGTTCACTAGCCTGACCCCCGATGGAGCCCACTTTTCCCTGCGTCTCCGCAGTCCGGGCTGAGATGTTACGATACAGCTCCTCAATCAATGTCACTCTTTGATCTAATACCTTCAGTCGGTCACACACATCCCCGAAGCACTCTTTAATTTCCACAGACAGCGGCTGGGTGAATTTACTGGCAGCTGTCTTACCAATTTTCCGATAGGTCAGGGCAATCCCAAGGCCGAGAAATAGGAACCCCACTATCATAATGCCAATTATGAATAAATCCTCATCATCCTACACGGATAGGACTTCCAGGCACAGGACTTGCCAGCTGTTCCAGGCGTCCCGCGTGTAGCCCGCGGGGAAGGTCCCGTCCGGGCAGGTGGGTTCTCCCGGAGCACCCTTCCTCAGTGAGAAAATCTTGTCAATCGCGCTGAGAGACCAGTTAATTAATTCCATTTCAGTATTTCCAGGAGTCCAGCAAGCAGGGAGTCAAGAAGAAAAGACCAAAGCAGAGCGGGGAACAGATAGAAGGCACGTCTGCTCTGTATGAGATCAGGAAGTGGAAAGTTTTTATATCAGTTTTTATAACTGATACCGATTATTTGTATGTTTATGTGCCCAATAACCAGTATGCAGAACCTATATTTATTTGTTGTTTTATTTCTGTTTTTTACTATTATACCAGCAACACTAACAGAACAAACTGGTTTAAGACATTGTATCATAAACAAAATCAGGAGAACAGACCACAAATGTGCAGTATGTTGTCCTTGTTCATACTATTACAGCGGAAGGCAAAGGGGAAAAAAGAAAATAATCACGAGGAAAAGAATACAGCGACTGAAAAGAGCTCTTGCCATATATATTCTTTTCATAACATGTCATGTTAAAATACCAAACGTTATGTTATTCCCATGTCTGAAAATAAAACATTATGGAAAATTGACAGCTCATTCAGGCAAACTGACGGATAAGCTTTATTTGTAGGGTAACCTTATGATTTGAAATTATTTGTTTCAGTCTTTTTGAATGGAAGTTTCCCAAACTGGAAGTGCCACCCATAATTTAAAGGGGTGGTAAACCACAATTTCACTATTCTAACTTTAGCTAGCGTGTAATGTTGCTGCTTGAGCATAAACAACATCTGCAAAGTTACAACATTCAAAGTTTAAAGCAAAGGGAGATATTTGCTTTTAAAGAAATCAGTTTCTAAGGACTACAGCAAACGGCCAGCAGGCGACTACAGACATTCCTCCAGGGTTGGTGACATCAACAGGCTCAATATTTACATAAACCCCTCCTCCGAGAATATTAAATAAGGGGGGGTGAGGCCATTTTGTATCGGCGCTGTTGTGGTATAGTTAGGCAGTGTTGTTGCCGCGATGCCAAGGAAACGCTGTTATTTTCATCCGGATTGCAGGTCTGGGGTACTTGCTTTGTTCAGCCTTCCTTGTGGGACGGGGGTGCGTTGCAGAGCGTTTAACATACAGCATGTTATATGCAGGTGTGTATGAGACAGAGGGAAACAGGCGCGCGCAGGGCTCCCGCTGCACATCTCACGGAGGAAAACTTCCACCATCTTCGCGAGTTCAATGCCGGATTTGAACAACGTCAGCTGCGTGAGACAAACACTGCCAGTGCGTGGATGCACGACGCGTGCGCTGCACATTTCACGGAGGAAAACTTCCACCATCTTCGCGAGTTCAATGCAGGATATGCACAACGGCTTGCCCTGAAAGCTGGATTTACAAACAGAAGCTGTTTACGGGCCACAACCTGTAAGTCTGATTTATTTTTCATCGATGTGTTTTCCTGTAATAGGTTGTAGCAAGGAAGTAAACAGATGACAACGCTGTTCTGCAAACCAGTCTGTTAAATGCTCATTGATACTTAACGTTATCCGACGAACACCTAACGTTACAAACACTAACGTTAAAATCTCAACAGCGAACTTGGCATTAGTGTAAATGATTCTTTGATTAGAGCTTTTATGGATTGTTTATCTACAGGCATGCTAAACATGGTTCTGTGTGTGATTTGGCTAACTTACTAGTAAAGCCAGTGTTTAGTGTTCGTTTTGGTTTAGTTCTTGCGACAGATATTTGGCTATAATCGTTCTAAAAATACAAAAGTAAAAGTGGCATTCAGTAGCGATCACTATAGATCCGCAGTCTTAACTCTTGAGGACTGAACAGGTTCTGCTCGATCATCTTCACTAAAATGTTCTGGGTCTGATTCGGGTATGGTTTTATTGACGCCATTGTTTCTAATACTGCCAAAGCACAGTCTACCGGTAAAGGTAAGGGGCGTGACGTTTCCGACAAACGTGCACTAGGCGGTTAGCGAATCACAACACACTGGGCCAGCTAACCAATCAGAGCCCATCGCGTATTTTTGAGGGACTGGCTTCATACAACCCGGAAAGCATCAGACCGTTTTACAAGGAGGGACAGAGCATTGTAGAATAAAGGTCAAATATATGAAAAATAAAGATTTTTTTTTTAAACGAAGCATGAACACATGTTACAGTGCACCCCACAAACACAATCAAGCCTTCAAAAGAATGTGTTTTACCACCCCTTTAAAACGCAGTAGGCTTGTCAAGAATAAGGTGGATATGACTTTCTTCTTTCAGCCAAACATAATCAGAGTTATATTAAAAAAAATATCTTGGCTCTTCCAAGCTTTATAATGGGAGTGAATGGTACCATAGATTTTGAAGCCCAAAAAAGCGCATCCATTCATCATAGTAATCCATTCGGCTCCAAGGGGTCTTGGCTTAAAGGCCTTCTGAAGCGAAGTGATTGCGTATTTGTACGAATTTTTTTTTTTTATAACTTTATAAACTATAATCACTGGCTTCCAGTAACGGCCGTACGCAAATCGAGTTCCGGTGGAAGAGTGACCTCTGACCCGACGGAGTAGGGTAAGCTAAGGTGAGAGTAGACAGCTCTCTCGGTTCAAACAAACTCAAGCTCCTCTTCTGTTATATTGCGATACTCCGATATTTCTCTTAAAAAAAATCTAATTTTAGACCCTCAATTTGTGACCGGGTTTTTTATTTTGCTCTATCCTCTGCGGTTCTGCGTTCATCAGTATGTCATGCGTCGTATTGTGTTGTGACTGTGTTGTGACTCGGAGGCACAAGAGGAAAAGCTAAATGATGGGGTTGAAGACAGAAAAAGTAATTTCCACAATGAAAAACGTTATGCATGTACATTTAAATTATATTACAATTGGGATGACATTATCATCAACAACAACAAAAAATTCTATGCTTTACAAGTGTGTTTTTTTACAGGTCTATATGACAATGAATCATTTCTATAAGGTCTAAATACCAAGATTCTAAGTAATTGGAGACAGAACTTTTTTTGTACTCCATTTAGCTCCATAAAAATCGTTTGAGAAATGTAAATGTTGTTGGGCTTTTTATCTAGAAAAAACACACAGTTTACTTGCAGTTGTTTAAAGGCCAGCCAATATGGTGGATTGACTTGTTGAAGTATCGCAGCAATGGGTGCCTTTGTAGTTATGTCTATGATTAACCTGCCTATAATGCTCAGAAAAGCTGTTAAATTAAATGTTCATTATACTATGGGGCTGCTGAATGCTTGATTCTGATTGGTTGATGAATATCCTAAGGTATTAGAAAAAAGTGTGAAAAAAAAAGCCCAGATTGCTTCGCTTTGTGGCCGCATTACATTTCATTACATTATATTTTTCTTAGAATTCAGAACCCAGTGTCAATTATTCCTTACTCAATATTTGTTTAAAGATCTCTACAATGTATGTATATATATGTGTGTGTGAAGTGAGCAGGCACGTCTTAGGGAGAGTGTGAAGGAGGAGGACACAGAGGATTGGCAGAGGAGTCCAGACTTCAGCGGGTTGGAGCGAGTGGGAGGAGTCGATCTGTCATTCATTAAGGACAATGTCATCAATGCCTGTGCTCATCTTGTGGTGCTCACATACCCTCATATGAAGGTGCATATTTTCAATCCACTTCGCTCCAACTGTAAAGTTCTTAGCAATTGCTCATTGTTGACATATGCAAGCATGGCCGTACCGAGGGTTTTAGAAATACAGTGGAAATATAGACCTCTGTATTTCTAAAACCCTCCTTAGCCTACTACTTGGAGGTTCTTTTGATATACATGTGAATTTTAAGACATCTGGAGGGCAAGGATTGGATAACATGGGTTCCCATTCAGTCGGTCACGTTCGACGTACGTCGGACGTACCGACGAATTGGGATCACTTCTGGGAGCCCCTATCAGCTTCGAGCTATCTAGAACCGGCCAATGAACAATTGGCGTGCGAGATTTGCATCTCGCGCTCCGCCCCGCGCCGCGGGTATAAACAGGAAGCGAGAGCGAATGCACGCTGTCATTCACTTCGGAGCCACACAGGCGTATGAAGGACTCACTCTCTTCATTCAAGATGAGTATTTTTCGCTGCTATCAGCAAGACTGTCTACAGACACCGGAAAGCCAGAGGAGGACGCGTGTTGGAGAAACGGCACCTTTCAGTGGGATCGCGCTGAACTCATCGAGCTGCCTCTGAGTGCAGAAAAACTGCTGTTATCACAGCAACCTGTTGGTCTGGGTAGAGCGTTTTCCTGCTGAGTACAGGCACGGGCTGCACTAACAATCCCGTGCGCTGTCGCGTTCCCCGAGTGCTTCAGCACAGAGCGTTTTCCTCACAAAAGAGCTTCACGGGTGACGTGCCGTCTTTTTCAAGATGTCTTACCACTCGTGCGTTTCTGGATGCGGTTGTTTCCTGTCCTGACGGCCACGATCCATCTCGCATAAACATGTTGAGACTGTGTCGTGGGTGATCCATGTTCTCCCAGGGGAACGGGATCACGTCGACGCGCTGGTCATCTCGCCTTCCGCGTGAGGGTTTGAGTGTTCAGCGCGTCGTGTGCCGTCTGGCTGCCGGGTGACAGCGCGGGTTGCCACGGCAACTCTGCGCGCGTCACTCGGCGCCTCCGATGCGCGGTCGAGACTATGATGCCTCAAACGGGGTTGAGTCCCTTCGCTTATACCCCGATCTAGTCTCTTTTCTGGTGCACCAGAGGGGGGACTATTTTGGCTGATAAGCCTGGGTGGCCTGAGGATTACAGTGAGGCTTCCCCGCCGCGTACATCTCTGTGGGCCCCTCACTCCTCTATCGCATCGCAAGCATGTTGAGACTGTGTTCGTGGGTGGTCTATGCTCTCTCACGAGAGCATGGCCACGTCGGCGCGCTGTTCGTCTTGCCTTTTTCATAGGGGCTTGAGTGTTCAGCGCGCCGTGTGCCGTCTCACGGCCACGCCCACTGTCTCACGTGTCTGCTGGTAGCTTACAGATGGGATTGCTGGTCCTTGAAAGGGGACCTAGCATTTCATTTGGGGCTCTAGCAGAGGACAGATGTCAATCGCTGCATCGGAGAGAGGGCTGTTATGTGTTGAAAATGAAGATGATGCTGAGATTCCCACCGTAATAGTGGGTGCTCGTGCTAAATCAGATTCATACTTGACAGCCATGCTTTCCCGGATGGCTGAGGCATAGTGCAACGCGTAAATCGCCTTGCCTGCCCCTTGCCTTTTTTCGGATGTGCATTGGAAGGCTTTGGCATTGTGGAACTATTGGTGCCAAAATATGGAACACCAATAGGGCCATAATCTGTATAAAGTTTTCCTCTCTCTCACTACCCTCATCGGTGGGGTGGCAGTGCCACTGGCAGGCCACCTCCGCCCTGCTTAGTGCACAAGGGTAGTTCTGAGCTGAGGTTGAGCTGCGCACCGCGCTGGCCCTTGGCTAGACGATGTCCACCCTGGTCCAGAAGCACAATTGACCCGGATTTGGTCTGGAACTGTTCTTCCCCGGAGGAGGGCCGGGTGGAAAACCATTAGTAATTCTGTTCCGCCACTGATGTTAAAAACAGCCAGTGGTACCAAAAAAAAAAAAAAAAAAAAAAAGAGCAGTTCCAATACCTCTGGGTCTCGGGAGTTCAGGAATGGCAGCCTGTGACGCTACAGAGCCTCGCCGCTTTCATTCCCCTCCTCACAAGAGGGCGAGAATGGCAGTGTGTGTGACGCTACAAAGCCTCGCCACTCTCATTCCCCTCTTCTCAGCGGTGCGTGGACAACAGTGCGCGACGCTATGCCTCGCCACTCTTGTTCCCCGCTGAGGAAGGAGGTGAGGCAGACCGTGTGCAACGCCACAAAGCCTTGCCACGCTCAGCCCCTCCTTCATTTGGGAGCGCGCTTGGCGGTGGTCGACGCTCCCATGCCTCGCCACCCTCAGACGCCTCTCCCTTCGCCAGCAGGGGGCGCCGGCTGTGGGAACGCACTCAAGCGGCCTCCCCACACTCGCACGCCCCCTCCGCGGACGCAGGTAAGTGTTGCACAGCACACTCAGATCCCACTTCGGGCCGCTCCATGCCGTCCGAGTCGGATCCCTGCATTCCGCGTCGCTGCCCCGCTGCGGGTACGTCTGTGGTTAATCCCCTTGCTCGGTGTCTGGAAGCCTGGCTAGAGCTTCCCAGCCCGTCTCGGGGCCGTACCATCAGACTCGGCTATGCGATTCAGTTCGCCAGGCGTCCCCCTAAGTTTGGGGGCGTTCACTTCCCAGTAGCGAAGGAGAGCGCCCCCGTGCTCCGGGCGGAGATCGCAGTCCTCTGGCGAAGGACGCGATGGAGCCGGTCCCTCCAGCCGATATGAGGTCCGGGTTCTACAGCCCGTACTTCATTTTACCCAAGAAAGGCGGCGGGTTATGGCCGGTCTTGGACCTGCGGTTCTTGAACCGGTCCCTTCACAGGCTGCCGTTCAGAATGCTAACGCAGAAGCACATCTTCAGGTGCGTCCGTCCCCAAGATTGGTTTGCAGCGATCGACCTGAAGGACGCGTACTTTCATTCTCGTTTCCCCTCGACCGGCCCTTTCTGCGCTTCGTGTTCGAGGGACGGGCATGTCAGTACCGCGTCTTGCCCTTCGGCCTGTCCCTGTCGCCCCGCGTCTTTACGAAGGTTGCGGAGGCGGCCATTGCTCCCATGAGAGAGCATGGCGTTCGCATCCTCATATACCTCGACGACTGGCTGATTCTTGCCCAGTCGCGAGAGCAGTTGTGCGAACACAGGGACAAGGTGCTCAGTCACCTCAGCCAGTTGGGACTTCGGGTCAACTGGGAGAAGAGCAAACTCTGCCCCACGCAGAGGATCTCTTTTCTCGGTATGGAGATAGACTCGGTCGCCATGATTGCGCGCCTCACCGAGGAGCGCGTCCAGTCGGTGTTGAACTGCCTGAATTCGTTCAAAGGCAGGACAGCGGTTCCACTGAAACATTTTCAGAGGCTCCTGGGGCATATGGCATCCGCAGCCGCAGTAACGCTGCTCGGATTGCTTCATATGAGACCGCTTCAACGCTGGCTACACGATCGAGTCCCGAGATGGGCGTGGCACAGCGGTTCCCTCCGCGTCCAAGTGACTCCGAGGTGCCGCCAAACCTTCGGCCCGTGGTCGGACCCTCTGTTTCTCCGGGCGGGAGTTCCCCTAGAACAAGTGTCCAGGCACTCCGTTGTCTCCACGGATGCCTCATCCACGGGTTGGGGTGCCACGTACAACGGGCTTGCAGTTCGGGTCTGTGGACGGGGCCTCAACTGCAATGGCATATCAATTGCCTCGAGTTGTTAGCAGTTCGTCTTGCACTCAGCCGCTTCAAAGTTCCGCTCAGAGGCAAGCACGTTCTGGTCCGTACGGACAGCACTGCGACCGTTGCGTACGTCAAAAAAAACAGGGTGGTCTACGCTCTCGTCGCATATCACAACTCGCCCGCCATCTCCCCTTATGGAGTCAGAAGCATCTGAGGTCGCTTCGTGCCATTCACATTCCGGGCCTGCTCAATCGTGCAGCCGACGAGCTGTCACGTCAGCCGGTGCTTCCGGGAGAATGGCGACTCCATCCCCAGGCGGTCCAGCTAATCTGGAGTCGTTTCGGGGCCGCACAGGTAGACCTGTTTGCCTCCCCAGAGACGACCCACTGTCAGTGGTTTTATTCCTTGACCGAGGGAACCCTCGGGTCGGATGCCCTGGCCCACAGCTGGCCCCGGGAAGAACGCAAGTATGCGTTTCCCCCAGTGAGCCTTCTTGCGCAGACTCTGTGCAAAGTCAGGGAGGACGAGGAGCAGGTCCTGTTGGTCGCTCCGTATTGGCCCAACCGGACTTGGTTCCCGGAACTAGTGCTCCTTGCGACAGCACCTCCCTGGCCCATTCCTCTGAGGCAGGACCTCCTGACTCAGAGACGGGGCACCCTATGGCACCCGCGTCCGGACCTCTGGAAACTCCATGTTTGGTCCCTGGACGGGACGCGGAGGTTCTAGGTGACCTACCGCAAGCGGTAGTTGACACCATCACTTCCGCTAGAGCCCCCTCTACGAGGCGCCTCTATGCGTTGAAGTGGAACCTGTTCGTCGACTGGTGCTCTTCTCGCCGAGAAGACCCCCGAAGATGTTCGGTCGCATCTGTGCTTACCTTTCTACAGGATGGGTTGGAGCGAAGGCTGTCTCCCTCCACCCTCAAAGTCTATGTCGCCGCTATCGCCGCTAATCATGAGCTCGTAGATGCAAAATCTCTAGGTAAGCACGATCTGATCGTCAGGTTCCTTAGGGGAGCGAGGAGGTTAAATCCACCTCGTCCTCCCTCCATACCCTCTTGGGACTTAACTCTGGTGCTAACTGCACTACAGAGAGAACCTTTTGAGCCTCTGCAGTCAGCTGAGTTGAAAGTTCTGTCGTTAAAGACAATACTCCTGACTGCGTTGGCCTCCATCAAGAGGGTAGGGGACCTGCAGGCATTTTCGGTCGACGAATCGTGCCTGGAATTCGGGCCCGGTAACTCTCATGTGATCATGAGACCCCGGCCTGGATATGTGCCCAAGGTTCCCACTACTCCCTTCCGGGACCAAGTGGTGAGCCTGCAAGCGCTGCCTTCGGAGGAGGCAGACCCAGCCCTAGCTTTTCTCTGTCTCGTCCGTGCTCTCCGGACTTACGTGGATAGAACGCAAAGCTTCAGGACCTCAGAGCAGCTCTTCGTCTGTTACGGAGGACAGCAGAAGGGAAAGGCTGTCTCCAAGCAGAGGATGGCCCACTGGATAGTGTATGCCATCGTCTTGGCTTATCAGTCCCAAGACGTGCCCTGCCCGCTCGGGTTAAGAGCCCACTCCACTAGGGGTGTTGCCTCTTCCTGGGCGCTGGCTCGTGGCGCCTCGCTGACAGATATTTGTAGAGCTGCGGGCTGGGCGACACCTAACACGTTCGCTAGATTCTATAGCCTCCGTGTAGAGCCGGTTTCTTCCTGTGTGTTCACTTCCCATAGTCAGTAACACCGAAGTGCCCGTTCTAGTGTCGGCTTGCTGCGCCATTCCCTCCCCTATGGTAGACGGATGCGTGCGCTTATTCTGCTCCAGTCGAGTTCCCCGGATCGGCGAACCCTGTTGAGTCCTCCGCAACCCGCGGCAGTCGGACGTGGCGGAGCGTTCGACGCCAGGTCTAACACTCGTATGCATTGGTGGAACTTGTGTTAGGCTGGGTTCCGTATGTAGTGACCCCCACGGCGGTCCCATATGTGTATTCTTCCACGGTACGGCTCCCTACGGCGAGCCCGTGTCTTTCCCTCGGCAGAGTTCCTCTGCCGTCCCAGGTACGTGTTGTTCCCCCTCCACGAATTGGCCGGGACCACCCCTGGGACTTCCGTATGTTGTGCTGCCCACGGCCAGCCCATACGTGTATTCTCCACATGTTAACTCCCTCTGGGCATGATGTGGCTTCCGCAGCTGCCTTCACAGGCACGCTTCCCAGCGTTATCCAATACAGTCAGCTGAGTGGGTCTTGCGGAACAGCAGCTTTGACTCTCCCTGCGTGAACCTACCCGCCCGCATCAGATCGGGGTCTGTGGGGCTCATCGCTGGGCGCTGGAAGTGGTAGTAACTATGGCGTTTTCCATAGGGGATCCCAATTCGTCGGTACGTCCGACGTACGTCGAACGTGACCGACTAAATGGGAACGTCTCGGTTACGTATGGTAACCCTCGTTCCCTGAAGGAGGGAACGGAGACGTACGTCCCGTCGCCACAGTTGCTGTACCATCACTGCAGGTCGAGCCACTACGTGTGGCTCCTCAGTGAAAAACAGCGTGCATTCGCTCTCGCTTCCTGTTTATACCCGCGGCGCGGGGCGGAGCGCGAGATGCAAATCTCGCACGCCAATTGTTCATTGGCCGGTTCTAGATAGCTCGAAGCTGATAGGGGCTCCCAGAAGTGATCCCAATTCGTCGGTACGTCCGACGTACGTCTCCGTTCCCTCCTTCAGGGAACGAGGGTTACCATACGTAACCGAGACGTTTTCAGTGGGGAAAAAGTGTAAACACAAAATTTCACAAAAAATAGCATTTGTGTTTTGAATGATAATTTCAATAGATAAATGATAACAGAATGATAAAATAATTTTCTGTTTTAGGTGAATTATCGCTTTAAATTTTGAGCACAGACCAGCCATGGACATATCCATAGCTTACAAACGTTGCAGACACTTGGGGTTTTTCTTGTCAAAAAGAGAACATTAAAGGAATAGACATGTAAAGAAAAATACTTAACATCTTGATGCGCAGCGCACCCCCATTTTGAGCCCAAAACAGGTAAAAGACATGCTTGAAATGTCTCAAATGGTTGTCTTTCCTAAAATTTTCCTAAAAAGTATGAGCATAGTTGTGATATTATTTGAAAGAAGACAATTAACATTAATATAAGTAAAAAAAAAAAAAAAAGTTAGTAGAGATGCATCAATTCCGACTTCCGATTCTTTTTGTAAGTGTGACCTGCTGATACCGATTTTTGCAGATTCCAATTTTCTTTCTAAGAACTATACTTGATAAAATATACAAACAAAAATATTATTTTCTTCAATGCCAAATTTTATTTTCAACTAAATCAATGAGATCTAAATGAAGAGCTGCACGCTGCTCAAGTTAACATTACTTACTGCCAGAGGAATAATCGGAATACACAATGAATTTTATTTTTAATGTTAGCTATATCTTTTAAATGCTTCAGCATGTCTATTATAAATAATCTTCCATTTGTGTCTACAATATGCATTGCACGCTACAATCTTAGCACTCATTTAACATAAACCCAGTTAAATAATCAACTTTGGAAATATTTCTTAATTTAAACAACTTTGATCTAAGACTGGAGATTGTATCAGTAAATGAATGAAAGCAATGCAAGCATTGTTTAATTTGTACCATTTTACTTAGGGATGCACCGAAATGAAAATTCTTGGCCGAAACCGAAAAAGAGGAAACCAAGGCCGAAAACCGAAACATCGAAAGAAATTATGCCAATTATTAGTACCATTGCATTTATGGCTATGACTGTGTACTAACTTTACTAAAATCAAGGCATTGCAATTTCATAAATTAATATTAAAGTTTCAAAGAATAAATCAATTACAAATTATGCCAATATTTATTTAGCACATTGCAACAATGCACAGTATAAAATAAAATTCAAACCAAAATGTTTAACTTGACCACACTCATTTGTACATTAAATAATAATGTACAGGCCTACAGAAAGGTTTTAAAATGAAATGTTCTCTCATAAAAAAAAAGTGCATTAAGGTCTAGTGCATTTAAATTTTTTCTCTGTAGGACTACTACAAGAAAGTGCATTCAGAACAAGTGCAGCTGCTTAAAGATACAACTATTTTCTCTGTAGGCCTTCAACATAATAGTGTATCAAAACAAAGACTGCCATAGCCCATATGTTAACTGTAGAATAGGGGTGTAACGGTTCGGTACGGGTTAGGTACAGCAGTTTTACAAAATAGATTTTTATTTATATTTTATTGGTTTACTGAAAAAAAAAGTATCTGTCCTTAAATGAATTAAATTATAACTAAAAGTTTATTGAAGATATTGCTGTAAACTATATAGGGAGCCCTTACTTGCACATTAATATTAAAGGTTAACAACAGAGCCCAAACTATTAGCCTAAATTCAGTTGCCATTTATTTTTAGGTCTAATAATCAACACTCAAATAACACATTGTATGCAAACATGTAAACTTCACATAAGGCAGTTTTTGCAATAACTTCTAAATCTAATTATAAAATAGTTCCCTTTTGTTCAGTCACTACGACGTAACGTTAGTGACTAACGAATGGGGGTTTCGCTTAGAAGCCTATCATCTTCGAGCTTAGAGAAAACGCCCAATGGCGTGCCAATGCCATGGGGCATGCGGAATTTGCATGCGTAACTCCGCCTCACCGCGTGAGTATATAAGGAAGTACGTGGCAATATCGCATTATGTTTCTGCTTTCGGAGCCAAGAGAACCTACCTCTTCACTCCTACAGCCTTCTGAGACTCTGTCAGCTTCTTCGAGACGAGCAGCTTTCCAGTCGGTGTTGGTGTAACGGCGCGTTCCAGTGATCGCATACTTCCTGCCTGCTGATCTGCGCAGTGGTCCGCTTGACAGCTGGTGTGTGTTTCCCTGGGCGCTTCGGCATCGACTGCAAGGTTTTCCTCTCACAAAAGAGCTTGCGCGTGGCACGTCCTTTTCAGGATGTCTCGCCCGTGCACTTCTGGGTGATGACCGGTGATGAAAGTGCGCGCCACCCTCGGGTCTCGCCACTCGCATCCCTCTCTGTCGCCAGTCTCCCTTCAGAGCAGACCCCAGTGGAACGTGCGTCCTTCCCTGGTCTCCTCTGTCGGGACGCAGCCGTTAACCGTGCCCCGACCTCGGGACGCCCATCAGCCTCCCCTGTCCGGGCCGGTAACGCTGCCTCGCTGCCCCACCCTGGGTACGTCTGCCGTCCGTATGACCCCGTTGGTGCAGTCTCTGGAAGCATGGCTTCAGCTTCCGGGGCTGTCCCGCTGGGTCGCGCGGACCGTCAGGCTCGGCTACGCGATTCAGTTCACGCAGGCTCCTCCCCGCTACAGGGGAGTCCGCTATACCGTGACCGGGGCGCATGCCCCCGTCATGCGTGCGGAGATTGCCACCCTGCTGGCGAAGGGTGCGATCAAGCCTGTCCCTCCGGCCGAAATGAAGTCGGGGTTCTACAGCCCCTACTTCATTGTACCCAAGAAAACCGGTGGGTTACGACCGATCCTGGACCTTCGCATCTTGAACCGATCCCTTCACCGGCTTCCGTTCAAGATGTTGATTGCGAAACGCCTTTTTGAATGCGTTCGTCCGCACGATTGGTTTGCAGCGATCGACCTGAAGGACGCCTACTTCCATGTCTCCATCCTTCCTCGACACAGACCGTTCCTACGGTTTGCTTTCGAGGGGCGGGCATATCAGTACGCGGTCCTCCCATTCGGGCTATCTCTGTCCCCTCGCGTCTTCACGAAGATTGCCGAGGCAGCCCTTGCGCCCCTTCGGCAGCACGGGGTCCGCATCCTGAACTACCTCGACGACTGGCTCATACTGGGCCACTCTCGAGAGCAGGTTTGCGGACACAGAGATCTGGTTCTCCACCACTTAGCCCGTCTGGGCCTTCGGGTCAACTGGGAAAAGAGCAAACTTTGCCCCGTGCAGAGGATCTCTTTTCTCGGTATGGAGATCGACTCGGTCGCCATGTGCGCGCAGCTTACGAGCGAGCGCGCGCAGTCTCTGCTGACTTGCCTCCGTTAAATCGAGAGCAAGAGTGCGGTTCTACTGAAACTATTTCAGAGGCTCCTGGGGCATATGGCATCTGCAGCCGCGGTAACGCTGCTCGGATTGCTTCATATGAGACCGCTTCAGCACTGGCTTCGCGATCGAGTCCCGAGATGGGCATGGTAGTCTGGCACGCTCCGGGTCCAAGTGACTCGGGCCTGCTTACAGACGCTCACCCCGTGGTCGAACCTCAGTTTTCTACGGGCCGGTGTGCCCTTAGAACGAGTTTCCAGGCATGTTGTCGTATCGACGGATGCCTCTGCCACGGGCTGAGGTGCCATGTGCAATGGACAAGCAGCCGCGGGCTCCTGGACAGGATCCCAGCGCCTCCTGCATGTCAATTGCCTCGAGTTGCTGGCAGTACGGTTCACCCTGCACCGCTTCCGAGCGTTGCTGAAGGGTCAATATGTGCTTGTCCGGACAGACAACACGGCCGTAGTAGCGTACATCAACCACCAGGGCGGTCTACGCTCCCGCCGTATGTCTCAACTCGCCCGCCATCTCGTTCTATGGAGTCAGAAGCGGCCTGAGGTCCCTTCGTGCTGTCCATATTCCGGGAGTCCTGAACCACGCAGCCGACGAGCTCTCGCGGTTTCAGCCTCTCCCGGGAGAATGGAGACTCCATCCCCAGACGGTCCAGCTGATTTGCGAACAGTTCGGCGACACGCAGGTAGATCTGTTTGCCTTCCATGACTCTTCCCACTGCAGCCTGTTCTATTCCCTGACCGAGGGCACGCTCGGCACGGATGCACTGGCGCACAGCCGGCCGCGGGGCCTACGCAAATATGCGTTCCCCCCAGTGAGCCTACTCGCACAGCTCTTGTGCAAGATCAGGGAGGACAAGGAGCAGGTCCTTTTGGTCGCCCCGTACTGGCACGGCCGGACCTGGTTCCCCGAACTCATACTCCTTGCGACAGCCCCTCCCTGGCCTATTCCTCTGAGACCGGACCTCCTTACTCAGAGACGGGGCACCCTATGGCACCCGCGTCCCGACCTGTGGAACCTCCACGTGTGGCTCCTGGACGGGACACGGCAGGTTTGAGTGGCCTGCCACCTACGGTGGTCGCCACCATCACTTCCGCTAGGGCAGAGTCCACTCGGCATGCCTATGCGTTGAAGTGGAACCTCTTCGTCACCTGGTGCTCTTCCCGCCAAGAAGACCCCTGGAAATGTCCGATCGGGTCCGTGCTTGAGTTTCTCCAGGAGGGGTTGGAGCAAAGGCTGTCTCCCTCCACCCTCAAAGTTTATGTGGCCGCAATATCTGCCCACCACGGTCTCTTGGAGAACAAAAAGGTAAGTCAGCACGACCTGGTCATCAGGTTCCTGAGGGGGGCGAGGAGACTGAATTCTCCTCGCTCTCCTCTCGTACCCTCTTGGGACCTCGCAGTAGTTTTAAGTGCTTTGCAGAGGCCTCCCTTTGAGCCTTTGCGGTCGGTTGATATTAAGTTCCTGTCTATGATGACGGCTCTGCTGACCGCATTGGCCTCAGTTAAGAGGGTCGGGGACCTACAGGTATTTTCGGTTGACGAAGCGTGCCTGGAGTTCGGGCCGGCTAACTCTCACGTGATCCTGAGACCCCGGCCTGGATATGTGCCCAAGGTTCCCACCACTCCGTTTAAGGACCAGGTGGTGAACCTGCAAGCGCTGCCTTTGGAGGAGGCAGACCCAGCCTTGGCATTGCTCTGTCCAGTACGCGCTCTCCGCGCCTACGTAGACATGACGCAGTGTTTCAGGACCTCAGACCAGCTCTTTGTCTGTCATGGTGGAGAGCGGAAGGGAAGTGCTCTCTCAAAGCAAAGGCTGTCTCACTGGATAGTGGACACCATTGTTTTGGCTTACCAGCAGCAAGGTCGACCATGTCCCCTTGGTGTGAGGGCACACTCCACTCGGAGTGTGGCCTCCTCTTGGGCTCTAGCGCATGGCGCCTCGCTAACAGACATCTGCAGAGCTGCAGGCTGGGCGACACCTAACACATTCGCCAGATTCTACAATCTCCGGGTGGAGCCAGTAACGACGTAACGTCCCGTTGCCACATCAGCTATGCTACCTGGAACGCAGGAGTTCAGTCTTGGCTCCTCAAGCAGGTAACATAATGCGATATTGCCACGTACTTCCTTATATACTCACGCGGTGAGGCGGAGTTACGTATGCAAATTCCGCATGCCCCATGGCATTGGCACGCCATTGGGCGTTTTCTCTAAGCTGTCATTCAGACCTGCAACACATTTAAAAAAAACTTGGGACAGTAAAGCATTTACCACTATGTGTTGCAGGTCTGAATGACAGGAAAGGATGCATATTTACAAATGACATGAAGTTGACCAGACAAAACATGAAATATTTTGTGTTCATATTGTCTGCAATGAAATACAAGTCAAAGTAAATTTAGAAATCACTTTTTTTTTTTTTTTTTTTTTGCGTTTTCCATACTGTCCCAACTTTTTCTGATTTGGGGTCGTAGTAATTTAGACCACTTGTTAGACCACTCTATCTATCACTATATCAGCTCTTATGATAGTTTCAAGTTTATTTAATTTATAAAGCACATTTAAAAACAGCCACAAGACCAAAGTGCTGTACAAAACATCTAGATACAAACCCTAAATATACGCACATAAGATATTGAAAAAAATCGAAATCAAAACGCCAGAGAAAACGAATAAATTTTTAAAAGAGACTTAAAGGACAACTCCGGTGAAAAATGAACCTAGGGGTAATTAACACATGGTTACCGTGTAGATCGTTCTCTGGAATGCGTTTTCATGAAAATCGAATGTAAAGAGTTTTATCTCTAAAAACAGATTAGCTTATAATGCTAGTCTATGGGGCATAGAGTAAGTAAAATTAAATCGCTAGTTAATACCACTAACAAGGCTCAAAATAGTCTCACACTAACACGGTAGCATAATGAGGGTCCCTACATGCAAACCGAAGCATTGAGAACTTTGTAAGTGTACAAACAGTTTAATAAGAAGATACTTTATAGAGACAGAACATTACGCGTACACAGACAGGAGCCATCTTGGAAAACAGTCTCGACAAGTCGAGCCACGAACGCTGTGCTAAGTGAGCTGGTCGATAGGAATTATCGCAGCTTAGCACCATGCTTAGCACTGGGTTCGTGGCTCTACTTGTCAAGACTGTTTTCCAAGATGGTTATGCAGACATTTATATACAAATAAAAGAATCTTAAAATCAATTCTATGCTGAATAGGCAGCCAGTGAAGATCTGCCTGGATTGATGCGATCATACAGTATTTACAGCATTTTGAAGTGGAAGTCTGACCAGTTGAAGGCGAGTAATTTGAGACTTGGAAATACCACAATACAATGAGTTGCAGTAGTCTAAACGAGAGGTAATAAAAGCATTAACAACCTCTAGTGTTTTGTTGGTTAGGAAGTGTTACATTTTTGACAAAAGACAGAGTTGATAAAAACTAGATCCAATTACCAAAGATATTTGTTTGTCAAGTTTTAAAGGCTTATCTAAAATGACACCCAAATTCCGTAAATGCGTAGATCTAAAGGCAGATTAGCTTCTCAAATCGATGCCGGTGGTCTTAAAATTATCAGTTGGGCTGAAAATGATCACCTCAGTTTTATCTTCATTTAAAGATAAAAAGTTTTAACCTCATCTAAGCACAATAAAAGATATGTTAATGCAGATGGATAATTTCTCTTGATAGGTAAATATATTTGGGTGCCGTTAGCATAAAAATGGATGGATACACCATGTCTTCTTAAAATAGAACACAAGGGTAGCAACGAGAAAAGGGAGGGCGCCAAGATCGAGCCTTGTGGGAGGCCACAGGAGAGGTGAGCGACAGAGGAGGAGAAATTACCTCTTGACCAAAAACTTTCTGTTGGATAAATAAGACTGAAACATTTTCAGGACAGTACTTTTTATCGCCACACATAACTCTAATCTAGAAATCAGTGTGGAAATTGGGCGAAATTGTTCAACACAGAAGGATCCAATGAAGGCTTCTTGTGCAAGGGAGAAACAGTAGCCACTTATTAAGAAAAGACACAAAAATCTAGGGTGAATGAAGTCATAAGAACAAAAGGTGGGTTTAAAAATCTCACAAAGCTTTCACATAGGACATCAGAAGCAACAGACATTGTATTGACTGGGGGATTTACAACATAATCAATAATCAAAAATAAAACCTTAGGTTTGGAATGATTTAAAAAAAAAAAAAAAAAAAAAAAAAAAAAAAAGTATGTAGCTTAGCAGCACTCTAATAGGCCGATAAACAGTCTTTGAACATTTGAGACGATATCTGTAATTTGTCTTTGTTCCATTTACACTCAGCCTTTCTGCATGCTTGTCTTAAAAAATGTTTAGTATCAGAATTTAGCCACAGTACAGATACGTATTTAGTACATCCAGCCAGGGCCGGCCCAAGCCCTTATTAGGCCCTAAGCAGAATTTAATTTTGGGGGCCCCTCTGTGCCACCAATACGATTGACTATTGTCAATTCTTGATAATTCGTCACCCAGTATCAATTTTAGTAGTTGTAGCTGTGTTGCTTTCATCATGTCTGGCTGTAATGGTCTTACCCTTATACAGTTTTTAATTGTAACAGTAGCAAACCCACAGGTGTGGTCAGGTGTTAATATTCAAAGCCTTACTGTACTACAGTTCAGACTGGGATATGTACTTGAAAAAAAAAAAAAATTAAATAGTCTCTTAAGCTGAATATGCTCACTTTTCCACAGGATTCTTTGATGAATAGGAGGTTCAAAAGAACAGAATTTCTCTAAAATAGAAAGCTTTAAAAAATATTGATAATAATCATAAATGTTTCTTGAGCATCAAATCCTAATATCAGAATTAATTCTGAAGGATCATGTGACACTGAAGACTGGAGTAATGATGATAAATTCAGCTTTGATCACAGGAATAAATCACACTTTACTATATTCACATATAAAACAGATGTTTTACATTATAATGTGGGGCGGCAGTGGCTCAGTGGTTCATGTAGGTTGTCTACAAACCGGAAGGTTGGTGGTTCGATTCGGACCAAGTGCCGAGGTGTCCATGAGCAAGACACCTAATCCCAGCTGCTCCCGACGAGCTGGATGGCGCCATGCATGGCTGACACCGCCGTCGGTGTGTGAATGGGTGAATGTGAGGTAATGTGTAAAGCACTTTGGATGGCCATTGGTCTGTTAAAAGCGCTATATAAATGCAGTCCATTTACCATCCATCCATAATCAAATTCAAGGCACTGGTGCTCGCCTTCAAAGCAAACTGACTCTGCACCAATATACCTAAACTCGCTTGTTCAGACTTACACACCCTCCAGGAACTTACGTTCTGCCAGTGAACGACGCCTTGTGGTGCCATACCAGAGAGGCATGAAATCTCTCTCACAGACCTTTTCCTGGACCGCCCGCCCCCACTTGGTGGAATGACCTACCTATCTCAATTTGTGCGGCCGAGTCTGTAGCCATTTTCAAAAAACATCTAAAGACACATCTCTTCCAGCAGCACCTGACCAATCAAGAATAGCACTTATCATTCTATTCATTGTCTGTATGTCTAATTTATTTATATTAAAAAAAAAAAAAAATTCTGTCCTGTGTGTTCTGTGCTAGATTAACTGAGACTTGTTACAGCACTTGCATATTGTTGCCCTTGACTGCTCTAGTTGCTTCTATTGCCCTCATTTGTAAGTCGCTTTGGATAAAAGCGTCTGCTAAATGACTAAATGTAAATGTAAATAATAATATTTTACAATATTACCATTTTTACTGTATTTTTGATCAAATAAATGCATCCTTGGTGAGCAGAAGAGACTTCTTTTAGAAACAATAAATGTTGATTTCTTTCAAACATTAAACAGAGCTTTTATTTTGGCGGAAATAAAATTGTATTTTTTGCATTCCATTCGACTGTGTAGAAAGAACCTTTTTATTTTCTAAATAAAAACTTCCAAAATATAGGCTACACAACTTATAATTCCAAGGGGACAATATAGCAGTTTGCAGAAAAACATTTACTGAGAAACTGGAAGCTATGCTGTACTCCGTACAAAACATGCAGCACGTCAGACAAGATATTCACTAAACTATTCACTATATCACATTCTCAAATCCATCCATTAGTTTTAAGCGCGGAACACACTTCAATCCTAGTTCCCACACGAACATATGAAGTATTCAGTCCATTTTATCACGAAATTCAAACGATAAATGCCGTTTTGACGCTCCATGTGGCGTGACTGGTCACTGATCACAGTTCAAGCGGCCGCGCGACGTGCACGTGCGTGAACGCGATCATCTGTGAACGCGATCGATCATCTCTCACTAAAGAATAAACATGAATGACCATCTGAGGGTATGTTGAGGATACATTACAACTTACTGTCATGTATGTGGTGTAATCGCTAAATCAGTGTTTCAAGGGCGGAAAGATGTCAATATAACTGCTTGTAAACTAAACAATGTCATGTAGCCTACATTAGCATCACTTTTACCTCAGGCAGTCATTCAGTGTCCACAGAATTATATTCACTAGAGAAATCATCTCTTTCACTAAATCTATGCTCTATATTAGCCTATATATTCATTATATTCTACTTAACCTGTTAGTGATGTCTTGATTATTTCATGTATGTTAAATAAACCTGTATAATTTCCTATATAATTTACAGAAGTATCTTCAATAAACTTTTAGATATAATTTAATTAATTCAAGGACCGACACTTTTTTTCTTCTTCAGTAAACCACTGTTAAATATAAAAAATAAATAAAAAGCAATTTTGTAAAACTGCTGTACCGAACATGTACCGAACTGTGATTTCAAAACCGAGGTACGTACCGAACCGTCAGTTTTGTGTACCGTTACACCTCTACTGTCAGTCTTTTATTTTTTGTGTCATGCGTCACAACACTTCCTTGAGTTCCAGGCGTTTCCGTGTTGTAAATAAAATCATTTTTAAAATATTAAATGTGTCATTCTCTTTAAGTCATATGCATATTAAAATCACCAAAAAATTGAGCCGGGGGCACAACCCCCCCTGCACGACACTGTCACCTTTTTTACTCTGAGGAGTTTGCAGGTTTGGTAAACAACGTCCACAGCAGTGTAATGATGCTCATATTGACCATTTAACTGTTAACCGAACGTACGAACTTTGACCGATTAATACTATCAGTTAAACGGTTTAAAGGTTTTTTTTTGTATGTTTTAAGAAAAATATACTGTAGTTGTTCACTCATGGAGCGCGTTGACACGTGCTCTAACTAGACATATTTCGCAAAATGAAGCAATGGGAAAGAAGAAGCCTACTGTGTGGGACCATTTCGAGTTTTCAATAGAAAGGGCGACAAAGTTCCTTGCAATGTGTGCTACGCTGTATTAAAATACAGCACTAGTACAAGCTCTAGACTGGTGGAAAGCAAATGAAAGGCACTTCCCGAGGCTGGCCACTCTAGCAAGGCGTTATCTCTGTATTCCCGGGGCATCAGTGCCATCTGAATCCTTGTTTAGATCCTTGTTTAAGGCTTTTTGTAGTGTGGTTTTGGTCAAGTTTACTAAAGTAAACATTGTCACGTATTTTGTTCTCGCCGCTGTTTCCTGATGGTTTATAGAACAATTACGCAGAGTTTCAAAGAACAGCACAACGGAGAGCGCAGAAGGCGCGTGTGGAGTCAGAAGAGGTTCGCGCTGCGGAGACAGACGAAAGTATAAACAAGCCTTGAGAGGATATTTTCTGTCAACAGGCTCCAGACTAACCCACATCACTTAGATGTTACTTAAAAACACACACACACGTACACACACACACACACACACACACACACACACACACACAAAAACACATGCAAGGTGAGGGTTGAGGTAGGCCTGCTATTTTTATTTGACAAAAAAACTTTTCCGGTTCTTCAAAGCTTCAAACTGATTCAGTGTATTTTCGTTTTGTCATCTTATTTGATAATTATTTAAGTGAAAAATATTTAGTGTAGGCCTTTTTATTTTATTCTTTTTATTAGGGGCCAAGCACCGAAGGTGCGAAGGCACCTATTGAAACCGTTCCCGTATTTTTTTCTTCCGCCATGGGAGTCTATGGCAGCCCATAGAACCGTATGGTAAAAAGTTGTGAAATTTGGCACACTAATAGAGGACAGTCTGATCTGTCACCATAGCAATTTTGGTGTCTCTCTCTCAATCCCTCTAGCGCCACCACCTGTCCAAATATGTACTCATGTTTATGCTAATAACTTTTGAACCGTAAGGGCTAGAAACTAAATTCTTTTTTCCTCTAATTTCTGAGCTCATGCCAATTCGATAATATCAATAATCAATTCGACCCTATGACGTAATTTCCTTCATTATACAGTTCCCGCCATTTTGAATTTTCCCAAAAATCTACTTTTGCGAAATCGTCCTAGACGGTTCGTCCAATTTGCACGAAAATTGAAACAGATCATCTTCAGCCAGTGCCGGCTAAAAGTTATGGAATTCAAGTTGATTCGTCAAATTGTTTCCGATAAACGCGCAAACAAATTTTACGTAGCGCCTGCAAAAACAGACGTAAGGCTGTATCTCCGCAACGCTTTATCGTATTCAGACCAAACTTGCTACATGTCAGCACAAGCACGTCCTGAGACAACCTGCAGCGTTTCAGCGCAGCGCCATCTACTGGTCCGGAGATACGAAAAATAGCTATTTTTGCTTTTTTTTGCTGAACCGTTTGTCCAAAAATCATAAAAGTGGTCTCGTTAGATTCAGGACGTCATATGATAAAAAATTATATCCAATTTTACCATATCGGTCATTTTGGCTGTCGGCCATCTTGAATTATGTGCTAAAATGCTGTATTTTATGAACGCATGAATGGATTGTTACGAAACTCGGTATGGGTCATCACCACGATACCCTGAAGTAGCCTGACAAGTTTCGAAACAGCACCACCTAGTGGAGATTTTTTTTTAAAAATGCTTAGAACTTTGGGTGGGGTTGACTTATTTTCACGAGACTCATCTCCTTAGACTCCTGAATCGTTGCTGAGTCCAATGATACCACACTTGCCAGGTTTCGCCGTATAGTTTGTGTGCCCAAATGTCAAAATATTGATAGTAAGGGGTAGTAAAATCCAATCAAAGTCAGGTGTAAGGCTGAAACCCTATTGTAACTGTTCATTTTCCCATGATGCATCATTCTCCAGCTAAAACTGATCGGGCAGACCAAACCGTAAGTCATAGAGACTTGAAACTTTCGGGGCTGGTAGTACTCACGACGACCACAGACGTCACCGAAGACGGGGGCGCCACAGCGATCGAAAGTACAAAACGGCGATCAAAAGTACGAAACGGCTCATAACTCCTCAACCGTAAGGCGTAGCCTCGAGTGCCTTATATCGCTGGAATCCTTGGCTCAAGATGGACAAAATGCATGCCTCGGCAGATTTGCTCGCCCTTCAGGCGCCAAATTCGAGATAATTTAAGTTTTTTGTAAAACCTACTGTAACGAGGTATGTAGGTTCAGGAAAGAAGGAGACGGGAACCGGCGAACAATAAACAACAAACAAACAAAAGGAAAGTAAAAGCCCCTCACGGACGACTGCCGCGCACATACATAAACAAAACGTAAACAAAATACAAATCATAGTCCAGGCCTGGTCCTCTCTCGTCCTTCACTGTCGTCGCTCCTCCTTTATACTCCCGTCACTCCTCCGTGAGACGCGAGGCCGATGCGGCACGCAGCTGGCACTCATCATCATAATGACCGCGGCCTCGTCCCGTTCTCACGGTCCCTCAGCCTCGCTGCTCGCCACACCTACTTTTGCAAATTACTCCCAGGTTATTTGCCTCATCGGAACCAAACCACTGCAGAAATGTTCTCTGAAGAGTGATTATCAATAATTATAAAAAAAAATAAAACATTTTGATTCATGGTCGCTAAGGGGAGCCAAAATGTTTGATGTGACCGGGACCTCTTTTACTAAAATGGCTATAACTTGTGAACGGAATGAGATATTTTCACCAAATTCAGGTCACATGTATGTGAGCTCAGTCTGAGATCACATGAAAAAAATCGCAACAATTAACCACTTGGTGGCGCTATAACAGGAAAAAAACACATGAAAATGGCAATATACGCACCCAAACATTAGTCAGATGACAATGGGCATTTATTGTCTTCATCCAGGTTGCCATGATAGTCTATGAGGACACTGGCATATCTCAAAAAACTCTGTATACGTAATTGGCACAATGCCCTGAAGGAGCATTCACCTCCTTAGACTCCTGAATCCTTGCCAGTCCAGTGATACCAAACATGCCAGGTTTCACCTTAAGGTTTGTGAAAAGGTGTATTTTAGCACCTAAAAAACCTTTGCGAATGTCTTCAAGACACATAACATAGGTCAATAGCTAAACAATAATGACCAAAAGCTAACATTTTGGAAGGAAGTGGCAAAAAAACATCCAATCAATGCAGCCAATTCTCTCATAAATATAAGTGGCTAAAACTTTAAAATAAAATGAGATATTTACAACAAATTTTAATAGGGCTGCAACTAACGATTATGTATATATATATATATATATATATATATATATATATATATATATATATATATATATATATATATATATATATATATATATATAAAGAAAAATACTAATCAGAAAACTTATCAGGATGTTAGAACTTGTTCTCTACACTACACTCAGATGCACACACTCTCAAACAAAATTAATGGGTTTAGTTAAATTGTAATGCATTAAGAATTTCTCTAAAATGTCCAAACCCATTATATACTCCTGGAGAAAACATCTACTGTATTAACCTATTAATATGAATGATATTAAATCCAGACACAGATTTAACTGCTGTGACATATTAAAAAATATTATGTAAAAATTAAATAAAACTACTCCTCCTAAAGAAGAACACAATATCTTATTTTCAATGAATGATATGCATTCTTTATAACAACTTGCATACAACATTCCTTATAGATTAAATATGGATTAAATAATTAATGTATAATAAATATAATGAATCCTTATTAAAACTAGAGAGGTGATTTTCTTTTTGTTGTTTGATTAATATTAAGAGCACAAATGGAAGCAGGTTAATGGACTGCTGTCACTTTAAGACCGAATGCTGACCGAAAATGACAATATATATTAGTCATGGTTTTTGTCATTCAAAGCTAGTTTTGATTTTCGCCTCGTTTTTGTCTGTGAAAAATGTTGTTGATTAAAATACTGACAAATTATTTGTCAACGAAATTAACATAGCAACAGATTGAAAAATGAATGTTTTGTCTTTAGTTTTGCAAACTATACCACCCGTGCTTTACTACTGTTATTAACAAGCTAACGCTAACTTGTCATGCTTGTCAAGCACCAGAAGAGCTACTGGAGGGACGTCACGCTCCTCACTTCCAAACGGAACAAAAGTGGGATTTTGTAGTGACTAATGATGATTCCGACTTCTGAAGTCGTGATTACGAGCGCATTGCATTCAAGTTTCAAAATGTGAGGGCGTTCATGTGCAATGTTTACCTAGGAAACTCGTATTTACGATAATTCCGAGAGCACGTGAAGGCAGCATTAACGTTACCCTGCTGTTGATCTCCCTTCCTCCTCATCAAGGACTCCAAGATGTTTTCGTTTTAGGTGCTGAATCACCATGCCATGTCGCGTCGCTTTTGCTGCAATTAACACACTTTTTCGATTTATTAATGGCGCTTTTCGACTGGTACGCTCGGCTCGGTTTGCTTTTCCGCTGCGTGGTACGACGGGTACAGCACAGCTCGCCCGCTTCCACTCTGCTTTGCGCTCAACCGTGCTTTTTTTATACTCAAACATCTCCGCGTCTTATTGACGGGCATAATAGTCACACGACACAACGAATCGATAATGCAATTCGTTGCCAACTCTTTTAATAATCGATATTTATCGATTTTATCGATTCGTTGTTGCAGCCCTAAATTTTACACATATATTTATGGGCACACTTTGAGGACACCTAAAAAAAAGCAGAGATGTGTTATAACTGTCAAAAAAAAACATATTTTTCCTTAGTTAAATTGCCTGTATTGCTGTGAATGCTCTTTCCCATCTATGATCTAAGTTTATTTGTTTATTTGGATCCCCATTAGCCAGTACCTAGGCAGTGACTACTCTTCATGAGGTCCCAAAAAGTAAAAAATACAAAACTACATTAAAGCTGCAAGAGCAATGAAAGGGATCTCACACCTGTGCCACCACCACCTTGGGGCTTTAGGAACACAGAGCACGGTGGCCAATATGCATTTAAGTATATAAAAATAGGAGGACTACATCAATCATTTGTATTTGCCACACTTCCTGCTACTGGGCTGTGTTCAGATCAGATGGTGGACCTGCACCTGGACATGACCAATGCATCCCTGATATGTCTGAAGAGAGCGTGTCAACTAAACTCTGCCCTGTAAATGCTGCATCTAAACGACACCCTCATTAAACCCGTCTCCAGCACGACGACTCCAATCTATCGAATAATCTTACGAATATCTATTTATCTAATATGACTTCTGAACTGTAATGTTGCCAGAATTATAATCATACACTGTTTGTTCGTCGGCCAGAGGACAACTGGCACCCAAACTGGTTTCTCCCAAGGTTTTTTTTTCTCCATTCTGGCCCTGAAGGAATTTTGGTTCCTTGCCACCGTTGCCTTTGGCTTGCTCAGTAAACTATATTACCGTTCTGCCCGCATTGACCCTATATGAAAATTGAAATTAGCTGGATAGTTAGATAGTTGGATAGTTAACACTGTGAAGCTACTTTGAAACAATTGGACTTGTTGAAAGCGCTATTTAAATAAAGGTGACTTGACTTGAGCAGCTGGTGGCACTATGACTAACTAAAATTTTGCAGAAACATCAGACTTTGTCAGGATGCCACAGACAAAACTCAAACTCAAAACTCAGTTCAACAAAACTCAAGATCTTTGAAATTTAACATCACTAAGGCTTAAGATTACACTGACCAAATATGATTCTGGTTCAATCTTAATGAGGAGTTAATCACAGTTTACTGTTGCCCACAGGTGGCACTATAACTGACTAAATATTGTCATGTAGACCACCATCGGTGCTCGGGCCCTAATTAAATCAACAACAATAAAATGAAACATACAAATCCCATTAAATTTTCCTTCCTTTTAAAACTCATTTTATAATATCTGATAGTAAATCATTCCATATTTTCATTCCTCCAGATATTATAGTCCATTGTTGTGCAGTGGTTTTCAAAACAAAATACATGACTGTCTGTGCACAGTTTAAAACAGGAGGAAGATCATTTATAAAATAATGATGATAATAATAGTCCTAAACAACTTCCTTGAGGAACACCACATTGCTCTTTAAAGCTACACTGTGTAACTTTTCTGTCTATTCTTAGCTAAAAACACTTAGTTCTTTCAAAAATATATGTGCTCATTAATGCATATTTACTTCTTTCAAGTAATAAAGTATTCTCGTAAGTTTATAATATGCCATTGAAAATACACAAGGTAATGGGATCTAACGGTGGTCGCCATGTTACCCCTCCATCTTGAAATTACATTAGCCAAAGAGGGACATACCCGTAAATTAAAGCTTCGCCTTTCGCGTTTTAACCGGTTTTAACACGCGATGGCACTGTACAAAATTCCCTGCCTCGCGCATGTGCGCGTCAACTTGTTCAGACTTGTCTGGTGCATGCGCAGAGAGTTTTCATCTCAGCGGCGTCCAGTAACAGAGTTATACGGAGTTTTCCTGGCTTGTTTATTCCTCAAAAGTCTGTTTTTCCTTGTGTGGTATTTCTGTGCGTTAATAACACCGTAAGTAATAATAGTTATTGTCATTGTAGATGTGTTTCAGAGTGTGTCATCGCGTAATTCAGTTGATGTCACCTCAGAAGTATTTTTGTGTCAACATACAATAGCGTAATGCTCACCTATTTAAATAATCATTCGGTTATTTTGTTATCAACAATGTTTATTCGTTTATAGAAAATATTTGCTTGTAATGTATGTTGATGGAAATATGTATCAGGTCTGATCGGCAAATTAACAATTGCTATACAGAGCGCACTGCAGTGCTAAAGCTGCGCACACACTTTTGTAATCCGTCACCGCTTGTTAGCAGCAGCGGCAGCTCAGCTCCTTTTAATGCAGCTGCATATAGCGCCTATATATGGTACAATAAGCTCTGGTTTACAGTTACATTATACAAATGTAACTTATAAGTATAGTTATACAGTTCTTAACTGTGTATCTTCTGTCATGTCATTATCATGTATATTGACCATCCTTATTTGTTCTCTCACAGAAACCACATTTATGTACATATCCACGCAAACCTGTTTATGCCTTGCAATTGGATGACTGAATAAACATTACTATCATCAAAGTTCACTCTGGATTAGCTGCAGTTCTTTCTAGCCGAATAATTAGGCCAGTTGAGTTCCAACCATCCCACTGCGCACAGAATATCCCACAGGCACCGTGTCGAATGTGGACGAGGTCGAACTGGAAGCCATGTTAATCTTGGACTAAATCGGCCACCGTAGGAGTTGAAACGAAATCGGAATTGAGAGGAACAGAAACTAAAATTCACTGGATGGTCATATACCTTTTCACCGCTAGATGGGGGAAAATATCAAAATCTGAATAACTTCCATAATAACATAAACATTGTCACATATTAAACAATCAATTTATCCAGCAATAATTTATGATCCATTACATAAAATGCTGAGCTAAAATCTAACGAGACAGCTTCTACATTTTAGGTTGACATAGGGTTGACAAAACTCAGTATGGGTCATCACAACGATGTCCTGAGGTAGCCTGAGTAGTTTAGAAACAGCGCCACCTAGTGGAGACCCCCCCCCATGCTTATAACTTTGGGTGTGGTTGACTTGTTTTCATAGGAGTAACTTTTTTTTGTCTCCTGAATCCTTGCCAAGTCCAACGATACCAGACTTGCCAGATTTCACAGCATGGTAACTTAGCGCTAAAAAAACATTAGCGGATATCTTCGAAACTGCTAGTCTGACCAAGACGAAACCAGCGTCAGAAGTTCTGAAACATAGGTCGATAGCCAAGTGTTAATACCCAAATGTCAAAATATTGACAATAAGGGGAAGTAAAATCCAATCAAAGTCAGGTGTCAGTCATTTTTTATGTGTTTTTCATATAAATGTCTATAACTCAAAAACAAAATTAGATATTTTCACCAAAATCGACACACATATGTATGGGCTCACTCCGAGGACACATAAAAAAATGGTGGTATCATATCTCTTGGTGGCACAATAGGGGAGCGCGGGGCACAACCTAATGCGGGGTTAGTTGTAACACGCATGTTTTAACCCTTTCCACACATGCCAGAATGACTAAATTTAGGGTAATTTCTAGTTGCCATATCAACATTATTTCAAGAACAAATAGTGCCAAAATTAAAAAATCTCTGGAAGATATTACTGAACATGTATTTAACCATAGCAAAAGTAAATTTCTTACTTAAGTTTAGTTTTCATCTCTGTTTTTTGTGTTTATTTAAAATAAGACAAATCCGATATTATTTTAATCTTACATCTGTTATTTAACAGTTGAGATCGTTCTTTAATGCTGATCTAACCAGCAGAAGACACAAGCTGCGGTTTAAATCCCAGTTGCACAGGTGGGGTGCGTTGTAACACTGCGTTACAATGAGCCCCTATTAGAAATATGCCATTATATTATATACTTTTTTGAGGAACTATGAGAAAAGGGTGAATAATGACTGAGAGTCAATGTTCCGAAATTATTAATTATTATTATGTTTTGAACTATGCTGTATAGCTGTATTTAGCGATGTGTTTGTAGTCAAACTCAAAAATGCTTATATTTTAAATGATTAAAAAATGCCATTATTTTATTTTAAAAAGTTAATAATTTTATTTTGTTGACAAAATATTTTAGTTTGTCTTGTATATTTTTTTGATTATATCAGGTAACATTTTAAGCTGTTATTTGGTCATGTTACATTGTGCCCCACCATATGTTACAATGTACCCCACCTATGGGGCATGTTGTCACGTTTCACTTCCATTCTTTAGGGGTAAATCAAGAAAAAAGTATACACTGTATTAATGAAACAAAACCACATAATTGTACTAGACATGTGTGCAATTAATTTGGGAAAAAATAAATACTCTGAACTCCAAGTGGATTTACACAAACTGAGAAAGTCAAAAAGCGTTAGGTTGCTCTCCCCTAATAGAAAAAACATGAAATACAGGATTATGAAAAAAAAAAAAAATTCTAGGCTTTTGGAGTATAATTACGAAACTCGTTATGTTTCTTCTGCACCATGCCTTGAAGGTACTCAAAAGGTTTCAGGGCAGCGCCACCTTGTGGTCAAAATGTATAACAAGATATACAAAAAGGCTAATAACTTTTGAATAAATGTGTCTATAATAATGAAACTGGTCATAATACATTCCTTGGCTACTGCTGAGAACATAGATATACATTTTGCCATATTTGGTCAAACTTCCTGTCCTCCATCTTGCTATTTGTTAAAAAACTACTTCTTCAAACTCTCCTAGGCCGTTTGTCCGATTTTCACCAAAATTTTATCGTATCATCTTCAGGCTGTGCCAACAAAATATTATGGATTTTGCGTTTATAGGCAAAACCGTTTTTGTATATATCATTGCGACGAATTGGAGGCATGATGCCAAAATGACTTGACGTTGTATCTCTGCAATGCTTTGACATATTGGCATCAATCTTTGCATGTGGCATTGTTCCCTTATTCTGACCACACCACATCAATTTCGTAACTGTGCCACCTATTGGTCAAAAGTGATAAACCATTAAATTATATTATTAGTGATATATACTCTATATATGATATTTCAGCCATTTTGCCTAATCTTCTTAAACTGTGTAATTGTTCATTGTTGCAGTTGGTTTGACACTCTCAAACTACAATGCATTTTTCAGCCTATTGCCTAAAATCATCTTAAAACGTGATTAATTGCTCATTGCTGCAGTTGATCTGACACTGCCAGCCTCTCTGTCCACATGAAAACGCAAAACCGCGCTATGACTGGCTGCCTGATTTCCACATGGGTCCTATCCACGGCACCGATGCACTGAGGGATGCCATGGGCTCAGTGAAACCCTTCTACAAGTTTACTTTTGACTCAATGACAGGTAAATGTACATACACAGGGGCAGGGCCCAAGTGGACTGAAGCTTCACACACTAGCCTTACTATGTTGTATTATTGCATTCTGGTGCCTCTGTTCTGCAATACAATGAGATAACTGCGCATGTATCTGTATACATGTGATAAGCGCTGTTAGCAGAGTTATTAAAAGCTACGTCCGCCATTGCATAGACTCCACTCGTGTAAACAAAAGCGATAACGGCGCACAATCTGACGTCAAACAAACGAGAGAATGGCACACACTTCGACTTAACAAGCCGAAATCTCCGGTTTCACCATCTACACGACAACGCTGTAACCGGAGTTTCTAAAAATCTTCACCCTGGCCGGAGAATCTGAAGATTTGATAGAAAGAATAAAACTTTGGTAGAACTGATAAGAAAGTACTGTCGGTTCGTTGGACGAACGGATCAGTCGATTTTAAATTAATTCTTTAAAGGTTATTCTGTACTGATATATATAGGGAGGAGCAAACGACAGACAGGTGTGGCGTCACGCCTCAAAGTGGCATTTATTAACATAAAGAAACATAAAATGTTCAAAAGGGGGAAATAGTGTCCAACAAAACAGCGGATCTGGTGTCCTTGTCATGCCCGGGAAACGTGAAGGAAGGGTAGTGTGTGGATAGGATGGGTCCAGGTGAGAGGCAGGGGTCCGACGGCCGCCTGCCCTTCCCTCCGGTCCGAGGCCCGATGGGCGGTGGCTTCGAAGCGACGGCTCGTCCTCTTCAACCTCGGCAGCAGAGGTGAATTAGCTGCCCGGCGTCCTAGCCCATCAGCGGCGTTGTGCGTGCGTTTCCATTCCAGACCGCGGGTCCGGTGACTCACGTCTGTGGCGGCGCAGGAGTCCCTCCGTACCCCCTTCCTGGACCCACGAGGACACCAGCGTGGGAGAGAGAGACTAGCGTCCTGAGGAGCCTCCTGTATATATATATATATAATGAGAAATTGAACAGGTGTTCCTAATAATCCTTTAGGTGAGTGTGTGTATATATATATATATATATATATATATACACACTCACCTAAAGGATTATTAGGAACACCTGTTCAATTTCTCATTAATTCAATTATTTAATCAACCAATCACATGGCAGTTGCTTCAATGAATTTAGGGGTGTGTTCCTGGTCAAGACAATCTCCTGAACTCCAAACTGAATGTCAGAATGAGAAAGAAAGGTGATTTGAGCAATTTTGAGTGTGGCAAGGTTGTTGGTGCCAGACGGGCCGGTCTGAGTATTTCACAATCTGCTCAGTTACTGGGATTTTCACGCACAACCATTTCTTGGGTTTACAAAGAATGGTGTGAAAAGGGAAAAACATCCAGTATGCGGCAGTCCTGTGGGCAAAAATGCCTTGTTGATGCTAGAGGTCAGAGGAGAATGGGCCGACTGATTCAAGCTGATAGAAGAGCAACTTTGACTGAAATAACCACTCGTTACAACCGAGGTATGCAGCAAAGCATTTGTGAAGCCACAACACGCATAACCTTGAGGTGGATGGGCTACAACAGCAGAAGACCCCACAGGGTACCACTCATCTCCACTACAAATAGGAAAAAGAGGCTACACTTTGCACAAGCTCACCAAAATTGGACAGTTGAAGACTGGAAAAATGTTGCCTGGTCTGATGAGTCTCGATTTCTGTTGAGACATTCAGATGGTAGAGTCAGAATTTGGCGTAAACAGAATGAGAACATGGATCCATCATGCCTTGTTACCACTGTGCAGGCTAGTGGTGGTGGTGTAATGGTGTGGGGGATGTTTTCTTGGCACACTTTAGGCCCCTTAGTGCCAATTGGGCATCATTTAAATGCCACGGCCTACCTGAGCATTGTTTCTGACTATGTCCATCCCTTTATGACCACCATGTACCCATCCTCTGATGGCTACTTCCAGCAGGATAATGCACCATGTCACAAAGATCGAATCATTTCAAATAGTTTTCTTGAACATGACAATGAGTTCACTGTACTAAAATAGCCCCCACAGTCACCAAATCTCAACCCAATAGAGCATCTTTGGGATGTGGTGGAACAGGAGCTTCGTGCCCTGGATGTGCATCCCACAAATCTCCATCAACTGCAAGATGCTATCCTATCAATATGGGCCAACATTTCTAAAGAATGCTTTCAGCACCTTGTTGAATCGATGCCATGTAGAATTAAGGCTGTTCTGAAGGCGAAAGGGGGTAAAACACAGTATTAGTATGGTGTTCCTAATAATCCTTTAGGTGAGTGTATATATATATATATATATATATATATATATATATATATATATATATATATATATATATATATATATATATATATATATATATATATATATATATATATATATATATATATATATATATATATATATTATTCATATTCATAGTTAATGTACAATCCAGTAAAGTACAAATGTTATTAATAATTTATATATTGTAAAAATACCTAGGTTAGGTACAATTCACCCCGGACTGTCATTCCATCAAAGACTACATTTCCCATAATCCTCACTGCATGAAAAGTGGGATTTTCGACCCCTTAAACGCCTGTATACTCCCGGAAATCTCCCTAATTTTCGGCAGTTTTCGACAATTTAGAGGCAGCGAACGTCGTAAACGAACCATGACGTAGGTGGAGATCCCCCCGCTGAGAGAGCCCGCGGAGGTGCGACGCCTCTAATTTGCATATGAATAGCAGCGAAACCAGAGAGTCAACGGCCAGACTTGAATTTACTCACTCACTATTGGCTGAAGCCACTACATTTAAAAAAGAAAAATCCCTCGTGATTGGTTGGCAGATCACTGCAAACCAATCATTATTGGTCCCCCTGGCTCATTATAAATGTAAACCCCAATAATAATAATAAATATATAATTTATGTTGTAATAATTTGTTTTATATTAATGTTATTGTGCTATGAAGTATTCATACCATCAAGGAATATATGGGAAAATTATACGGACCGTGCCGTTTATTCAAACAAGGGGCTTCATTTATAAGCATACAGCTGTTCATTCAAAGAAAGGGCTTAATTTATAAAACACAGCGGTTTACTCAAAGAAAGAGCTTTATTGTTAAACACACAACTATGTACAGTGCAGCAGTAATGTCTCGTAATGTAATGTAAAGTTCGGCGAGCTCCAGGCTAGGAGAGCGCGGTGGCCGCACAATCCATCCAGACACCCCGTCAACAAAGCCGTCTTCCTCGTCAGATATGAGTTCAATGGTCGCGGACTTCCAAATGTCCACCTCATCCAGCACACTCTCGCTTCCAGCAACTGTAATACAATCCATAAAGACAATAAGCAACCTGAAAAATACTCACATTGACAAAAAACGGATCTAATATAATAAATCTTACCCTTTTTCTTCTTGATCGACTCCGAGCTAAACTTCTCAGTTTCCGCCTGCTATGTAAGTTCAGGTTGTTTGTATCTGAAGCTCCGGTGTGTCGATTCATAATACGTCTTACAGGCAGCTGGAAAACAATTACATGAGACGTCTCGGTTACGTATGTAACCCTCGTTCCCTGAGGAGGGAACGGAGACGTACGTTAGTGACTAACGAATGGGGGTTTCGCTTAGAAGCCAATCATCTTCTTCGTATTCAACAGCGCCCAATGGCAGTGCCAATGCCATGGGCATGCGGAATTTGCATGCGTAACTCCGCCCCACCTTGTGGGTATATCAGGAAGTACGCTGGCAACATCGCATTATGTTACTGCTGCAGGAGCCAAGACTGAACTCCGCGTTCCAGGCAGCACAGCTGACGTGGCAAAGGAAACGTACGTCTCCGTTCCCTCCTCAGGGAACGAGGGTTACATACGTAACCGAGACGTTCCCTTTCGTTCAGTCACTACGACGTACGTTAGTGACTAACGAATGGGGGATCCTATTCAACAACGCCACTCAACTGTCATCCAGTGCCCTGCGTAAGTGTGAGACCTGCCACTTAAGGCCGTAGGACTCCCACTTATCACAGGAATACCAAGGTACACTGGGAAGCATATCCCAGTGAGGGAATGCCAAGATGCCTACCGTAGGGAGGACTTAGAGAATACACATATGACCCGCTGAGGGTTGCATATGGAAGATCTCTAGGGTACCAGCCGAAGGTGGATTTTTAACCCTAGGGGTGGCAGGGGCTTGCCAAGGGAAAGACACCTGCTCACTGAGGAGGCTTACGGTGGGAATACTCGTGTGGGGGTCGCCGGAGGGGAACCATGCACACGGAGCACCTGGCCGGACATGAGGGTCTGGGCTCGAAAGGGCAGACTGAACTGATGTCGGCGTAAGCAGTGCTGGAGGAGCTCAGGGCTCTCGGGGAGCTCACCTGAGGAAAATATCGCACGTATCCAGTCCTGGGAGTGGAATGGCGAGCAAGCGAAGACACCTGAGCCTGGCCCATTACCGGCCAGTACATAGGGGCGAGTACATAGTCGGACACTGGCTCCACTCGGAGATTTTAGAATCTGGCGAATGTGTTGGGTGTCGCCCAGCCTGCAGCTCTGCAGATGTCTGTTAGCGAGGCGCCATGCGCTAGAGCCCAAGAGGAGGCCACACTCCGGGTGGAGTGTGCCCTCACACCAAGGGGACATGGTCGGCCTTGCTGCTGGTATGCCAAAACAATGGTGTCCACTATCCAGTGAGACAACCTCTGTTTTTAGAGAGAGCTTCCCTTCCGCTCTCCACCATAACAGACAAAGAGCTGGTCTGAGGTCCTGAAACACTGCGTCATGTCTACGTAGGCGCGGAGAGCGCGTACTGGACAGAGCAATGCCAAGGCTGGGTCTGCCTCCTCCAAAGGCAGCGCTTGCAGGTTCACCACCTGATCTCGGAACGGAGTGGTAGGAACCTTGGGCACATATCCGGGCCGGGGTCTCAGGATCACGTGAGAGTTAGCCGGCCCGAACTCAAGGCACGCTTCGTCAACCGAAAATGCTTGCAGGTCCCCGACCCTCTTAAGCGAGGCCAATGCGGTCAGCAGAGCCGTCTTCATAGACAAGAACTTAATCTCGGCCGACCGCAAAGGCTCAAGGGAGGCCTCTGCAGAGCACTTAAGACTACTGAGAGGTCCCAAGAGGGAACGAGAGGAGAGCGAGGAGGATTCAGTCTCCTCGCCCCCCTCAGGAACCTGATGATCAGGTCGTGCTGACTTACCTTTTTGTCTCCCAGGAGATCGTGGTAGGCAGATATTGCGGCCACGTACACTTTAAGGGTGGAGGGAGACAGCCTTCGCTCCACCCCCTCCTGGAGAAACGATAGCACGGACCCGATCGGGCATTTCCAGGGGTCTTCTTGGCGGGAAGAGCACCATGTGACGAAGAGGTTCCACTTCAACGCGTAGAGACGTCGTGTAGACTCAGCTCTAGCGGAAGTGATGGTAGCGACCACCGCAGGTGGAAGGCTACTCAAACCTACCGTGTCCCGTCCAGAAGCCACACGTGGAGCTTCCAGAACGCTGGACGCGGGTGCCAAAAGGTGCCCCGTCTCTGAGTAAGGAGGTCCGGTCTCAGGGGAATAGGCCAGGGAGGGGCTGTCGCAAGGAGTAAGAGTTCTGGGAACCAGGTCTGGCCGTGCCAAAGCGGGGCGACCAAGACGACCTGCTCCTTGTCCTCCCTGATCTTGCACAGTACCCGTGCAAGAAGGCTCACTGGGGGAAACGCATACTTGCGTAGCCCTGACGGCCAGCTGTGCGCCAGTGCATCCGTGCCGAGGGTGCCCTCGGTCAGGGAATAATACAGGGAGCAATGGGAAGAGTCCTGGGAGGCAAACAGATCTACCTGTGCGTCGCCGAACCGTTCCCATATCAGCTGGATCGTCTGGGGGTGGAGTCTCCACTCTCCGGGGAGAGGCTGAAACCGTGAGAGCTCGTCGGCTGCACAGTTCAGGTCTCCAGGGATGTGGACAGCACGAAGGGACCTCAGGCGCTTCTGACTCCACAAAACGAGATGGCGGGCGAGTTGAGACATACGGTGGGAGCGTAGACCGCCCTGGTGGTTGATGTACGCTACTACGGCCGTGTTGTCTGTCCTGACTAGCACATGTTGACCCTTCAGCAACGCTCGGAAGCGGTGCAGGGCGAACCGTACAGCCAGTAACTCGAGGCAATTGACATGCAGAAGGCGCTGGGGTCCTGTCCAGGAGCCCGCGGCTGCTTGTCCATTGCACATGGCACCCCAGCCCGTGGATGATGCATCTGTTGTCACAACAACATGCCGGGAAGCTCGTTCTAAGGACACTCCGGTCCGTAGAAACTTGAGGTTCGACCACGGGGTGAGTGTCTGTAAGCAGGCCCGGGTCACTGGGACCCGGAGCGTGCCAGACCGCCATGCCCATCTCGGGACTCGATCGCGTAGCCAGTGCTGAAGCGGTCTCATATGAAGCAATCCGAGCGGCATTACCGCGGCTGCAGATGCCATATGCCCCAGGAGCCTCTGAAACCATTTCAGTGGAACCGCACTCTTGCCCTCGAGTTGTCGAAGGGAAGTCAGCAGAGACTGCGCACGCTCGCTCGAAAGCTGCGCGCACATGGCGACCGAGTCGATATCCATACAGAGAAAAGAGATCCTCTGCGCGGGGCAAAGTTTGCTCTTCTCCCAGTTGACCCGAAGGCCCAGACGGGCTAGGTGATGGAGCACCAAATCTCTGTGTCCGCAAACCTGCTCTCGAGAGGGACCCAGTATGAGCCAGTCGTCGAGGTAGTTCAGGATGCGGACCCCGTGCTGCCGAAGGGGCGCAAGGGCTGCCTCGGCAATCTTCGTAAAGACGCGAGGGGACAGAGATAGCCCGAATGGTAGAACCGCGTACTGATATGCCCGCCCCTCGAAAGCAAACCGTAGGAACGGTCTGTGTCGAGGCAAAATGGAGACATGGAAGTAGGCGTCCTTCAGGTCGATCGCTGCAAACCAATCGTGTGGACGAACGCAGGATTGGCCGTAGCCCACCGGTCTTTTTGGGTACAATGAAGTACGGGCTGTAAAACCCGCAATTCATCTCGGCTGGAGGGACAGGTTCGATCGCACCCTTCGCCAGTAGGGTGGCAATCTCCGCTCGCATGACGGGGGCGTTGGCCCCGATCATGGTGGAACGGACTCCCCGGAAGCAGGGAGGAACCTGCGCGAACTGAATCGCGTAGCCGCGCCTGACGGTCCGCTCGACCCAGCGGGACAGCCCTGGAAGCTGAAGCCAGACATCCAGAAACTGCACCAGCGGGGTCATACGGTGTACAGACGTACCCGGTGTGGGCTTGCAGCGATGCAGCGTCACCGGCCCGGACATGGGAGGCTGTGGGGCGTCCCGGTGCGGGGGCACGGTTGACAGCTGCGTCCTGACAGAGGAGTCCAGGGAAGGACGCACGTTCCACTGGGGTCTGCTCTGCCAGGAGGCTGGCGACAGAGTGGGATGCGAGTGGCGGGACCCGTGGGTGGCGCGCACCGTCATCACCGGACTCTGTGGGCTCAGGGATGGGAGTGTTAATTCTTTCTTTGACCAACATAGGGTGCTGCTGACCCGGGGGCCAGCAGCTGAACAAAGGATTCTCCCCCGGCCCTCCACCGGGGGAAGGAGTGGTCCTGCTACCATCTCCTCGAAAGAATTTCCCATCCCTGAGCCGTCCGTCTCAGGAGCGCCGCTTGGCCTGGCGTTTAGCGGGGCGCGGGGCGGCCTGAGGGGACTTGGACGCCTTCCTACGGCTTCCTCCGCGACCCGGCCCGGGTGAAGGCTGCTGCTTGGACCGGGTGGGAGGGGCGGGAGCCTTAGGAGGGCGTCCTCGGCGTGGAGCAGACTGAGGCGACTGTGCCGGCGGCTGGGTGGAGGCAGCAGCTGGCCGCCGGGGCAGTACATGTTTGATAGCCTCAGTCTGCTTCTGGGCGATTGAGAACTGTTGGGCGAAGTCCTCAACCGCCCCGCCGAAGAGGCCGGCCTGGGATATGGGGGCATCGAGGAACCGGGTCCGCTCGGTGTCCCGCATATCGGCCAGGTTCAGCCACAGGTGACGCTCCTGGACCACATTTGTGGACATCACTTGACCCAGGGAGCGTGCGGTCACCTTCGTTGCCCGGAGAGCGAGGTCGGTGGCGGCACGCAGCTCATTTAAGAGCCCCGGATCAACTCCACCCTCGTGCATGTCCTTGAGGATCCTGGCCTGGTAGACCTGGAGGATCGCCATGGCATGCAGCGAAGCGGCAGCCTGCCCCGCGGCTCTGTGCGATTTCGACACCAAGGTTGATGTGAACCGACAGGCTTTGGAGGGGTGCTTAGGATCACCACGCCAGGTTGAAGCGCTCTGAGGACACAGTTGCATCGCAACAGAACGTTCAACTGGAGGGATCCCAGTGTACCCTTTAGCTGCCGCCCCATCGAGGACGGAGAAGGCGGAGGAAGCCACCGAACGGTCGCGGGAAGACAACGGGGACTTCCAGGACCGCGTGAGTTCCTCATGCAGCTCGGGAAAGAAAGGTATTGAGGGCAAGGACTGACGGGTGTCAGCGCGAGCCCCCAAAAACCAATCGTCGAGCCTTGAGCGTTCGGGACAGGGTGGAGGGTTCCACTCGATCCCTAAGCTCGCGGCTGCCCGAGACAACATGGCTGTCAGCTCTGGATCTGAGTCGGGCAATGCTGGCACGCCCAAGGGCGGCAGCACAGCCGAGTCATCATCTCCAGAGGACTCGAGCCCACCTTGTGATGCGGTGATCGACATCGCATCCTCCTCCGGAGCGCCAAACGAGATGCGCGGGGGGGCCGGAGCCGGCCCCGCGATCTGCATCGGAACGCTCGCGGGTTGCAATGTGCAAGACGGGGGTGTGGCCCGAGGCATGAGCGTCGGGGCTTTGTTCCACACCGTAACCGTCAAGTCACCCTGACCACCAGCCGAAGTACTGGGCCTCTGGGACTCAGTAGATCGGGGTGTGGTAGAGGGGACTCTCACTTCAGTACGAAGGTCATGGAGTCTTGACCGCAACACTGCGATGGTCATGTTCCCGCAGTGAGAACATGACTCATCCACGAACGCTGTCTGAGCATGCTGAAAGCCCAAACATACCGGACAGTGTTCGTGCCCATCAGAGGAGGAAAGCAACCGACCACACCCAGAAGTACACGGACGAGACATCCTGAAAAGGACGCGTCACGTGTAAGCTCTTTTATGAGAGGAAAGCCTCGCAGAGAACGCCGAAGCGCCCAGGGACCACACACCAGCTGTCTAGCGGACCACTGCGCAGATCAGCAGGCAGGCAGTATGATGATCACTGGAACGCGCCGTAACACCAACGCCTCTGGAAAGCTGCTCGTCTCGAAAAGCTGTCGAAGACTCAGATCAGGCTTGTAGGAGTGAAGAGATCCTCTTGGCTCCAAAGCAGAAACATAATGCAATGTTGCCAGCGTACTTCCTGATATACCCACGAGGTGGGGCGGAGTTACGCATGCAAATTCCGCATGCCCATGGCATTGGCAATGCCATTGGGCGCTGTTGAATACGAAGAAGATGATTGGCTTCTAAGCGAAACCCCCATTCGTTAGTCACTAACGTACGTCGTAGTGACTGAACGAAAGGGAACTGGTATTAATAAAAACAGTCACGGTAAAATTAAACAAGGAATAAGAAAAACAGAAGTTATACTTAAGTTACACACAATGTCGTCTTGATCAGCGGTTAAATCTGGACTCGCGGAAATCGCTCCAAGCAGATAAGAGCTCACGGCTTCGTTATGAGGCGAGGATAGTCTGTGTAAACAAAATGTGCAGTTTTAAGCTCGGATCTATTAACGCATCCATTTACTTATACAGCTGAATAAAAGCATATTCTTTAAATCGTAACGTTACATTACCCATGCTGTGGTTCATAGCGCCTGCAGTTTGCCTCAGAGTTATGAAGACGAAGACAGCCTCCTGAAAATGAGTCCAAAAAGTTTGTCGCGTCCATGCAGAGATTGAGTTGAAGACGGTGTCCTGTCATTGTTGATCGCGAAAAAGGAAAGCAGCAAAAAACATAGGAAATGTAAAAAAACTAAAAAGCTTAAAGCTCGTCTTCTACGCGTCATGGCCATGACCTCGACCTCGCACGTCATTGGACTAGGGCTCTGATATGGAACGCGCCCGGGGCCAAATCTCTTTATACGAAACGCGCGACTTAAGACCGTTTCAACACGCCCTGTTTTCCGCGTCAACGCAGCAATTTTTTACGTGTTTCTTTTGTATGGTTAGACACGCACATTCTGGTCGTGTAACAGGCATACACACACAGTCGACGCACAGTTTTAACATGTTAAGAAGACACATTTGAACGTGTTTCTTAACACGCACATTCTGTACATGTCGAAGTGTAATTTGTTTTTTTTAAAGCAGACTTACCTTTAGATGTAGCCTAGGCTATGTATATTAATATAAGATATTAATTAATTGCTTAACTGACTACTGTGCTAGAGTAAAGTAGCCTAATGTTGCAATGTATATTAAGTAAATGCTTAATATTATACAATTATTATAATTTATCTATATGGGTTATTGTTTGTTTTTTAAAGTTAGGCTATATATAATTTCTAAAAGTATAGGCTAATTTACACAGCACATATTTATAACTGAAAACACACACACACACAACTTTATTCACTTTCACATAATAATGTTTTTGTAATTTGGTGTTTAGTTTGTTTATACTGTTCTGTCTCTGTTTTGTTTCCAGGAACATCTGATGAGTGCTATAATAAAATGACTTCATTATATTTAAAATATGTTTTGATATTCATTTTATTTATATTATTAATATTTTATTTACCCATAAACGTGTCTTTAGGAAGCCATAAGTTATAGAGACAAGAATAACTTTTGCCATTTATATGCCACATTAATTTACTGAGGACCCATACAGCCAATGATCATGTGTGAAAACACTTATACATAAATTGATCACTTAGAAATCAAAACTAAGGTTTGAGAAAGAAAGAATATGCATACAACAAAATATATTTTTTCATAGCAGCTTCAGTAACAAGTTCAAAACAAATTCTGCTGTAAACCGGCTCTAACAAGCCAATATAATGTCAATATTCAGCTCAAGTGACTTCAGTGTTGATTCAGTTCAGTTGATTTCAGTTCAACTGTAAATTCTTCAGTTGTGCATATTTGTGTGTAGTTAGATATCTGCAAAAACAACATTTTTGGAAGAGTTAAAATAGTTTTGCACAAAGTGTTGCTTTTGCAAGAGATGTCTGATGTTTTGTGTGTTTTGTGTGTAGAGTTACAAGAAATGGAGCCATATTTTCAGAAATTGTGTGTAAGCAATTAGATAAAACTGTAAATGAATCCAGTTTATTTTAGTTCAGGACTCATAGTCCAGGTGTTAGTAATCTGTGCTTAATCTTTGTTCCAGGCAACAATTTTTTAACTCACGATTAACTAGATTAAGGCCTACTCTTGGCATAATTTAAACCCTGTCCAGGAAACCACCTCTTGAAAATCTGCATTGATAATTCATAAAATGTGGTGTGAGCTCAATTTAAATGACAATTACAGAAAAACACAATCTGACTTAACTATAAACACACAAACTTGTACTTTTCACATTTATGATTAATAGCCATTTAAAAAATCATTCACAGTGCAGGGTGGAAAAATTTATTTTGGTATGTAAACTGTATGCTTTACTTGATTTATTTGTGTGCTTTGGTTCATTGTCTTGCTGTCTTCACTGCTGTCCTGTATTATTTTTTTTTTTTTACATAACATTGTTTATTGCTAATGACATATAGGGCCCTATCTTGCACCCAGCGCAATTGACTTTGTACACCGACGCATGTGTCATTCCTATTTTGCACCCACGCAAAGCGCGCTTTTCCCTCCACAGAAGCACGTCGCTAAACTAGTGAATGAACTTGCGCTACCTGGGCGGTTCAGCGCAAAAAAGGAGGCGTGTTCCGGCGCAAACAATCCCTGGTGCTATTTTGCTGTTCCATTAAACAATTGCGCCACTGACCAGAAAAAACCTAGTCTAAAGTCAGTGGCGCGTTGCGCGTTGTTCATTATGCTATTTTAAGGGCGCATGCTTGACCATAATGTATAGCGTGCACAATGCGCATACACTTTGCTCATGTAATCTACACAGATGCAACAGTTATTTTTGCAAATCATAAATTGTTACACTAAAAAAATATTAACACATGAGATGACGGAAATCATTGTGGTGTGCCACGAAGATGTGAAAAAATAGGCATAAATCTAGCTTACAAATGATTCAGGCTAATTGTAATAATTAAGGATAAGACCTGTTTGCCCAATAGTGGCAAGACATATATGTATATAAGGACATCTGACAAATTGGTTTGTCCGTCAAGAACCAGGAAAAAAAATCGACTGAAAAACTGAAAAAACTGAAAGACTGAAAAAAAAAAAGACTGTGAAATCACCTTTACCATAATGTACAACATTACAACTTCACTTTTCTGTCTTTCACTGCTCTTACAAGAACATCAGTCTCCTCGGCTGTGAACCGCTCCTGGCGTGCGCCTGGTAAATACGCCATAATAATAGCAATCCATAATGGAACTTGCGCACCTGCTTTTAAAGGGAATGTTGGATGACGCTCGGATTGGTTTATTCACGTTACGCCCAAACCACACCTATGAATAATGAAGCTACTTCAGACCAACCCATTTTAGATTTGCGCCGGACGCAAGAGCCATTTATCCCGCCGGGAAAATAGCAACAGCGCCGAGACCCGCCCACAAAGTTACTTGCGCTTCGCGCTTTGACACTTGCATTTCAGATCGTTAAAATAGGGCCCATAGAGTAATTAATCTACACTGTGAGCCCGGACAAGTTGAATCTACTTAAAAAATTGGAGCAAACTGGTTGCCCTAAAAATTTAGTAATGTGAACTAAAACGAGTACATTTAACTTAAATTTAAGTTAACATTTTAACTTAAACTTTAAACTTGTTTTAGTCAAAAAAAATTCAGAACCTAGATAAAACTCCCCCTGCTGCTACTCTGATTTGCATTTGTGTAGCTCACAGCATGTTCATTTACATGATAAAGCCTCCCCTAGAATTAAGGGGAGGGGGGGTCATGGGGGGACAACTGCCAAGCAAGGCCCACGTCAATTTACGACAATTTACGGCAGTTTTCAGTGTTGCCTGCAAATTGCCGTGCACAGTCGTAAACCTGAAGTTTCACGGCAATCTACAGTGTCACATACTGACGAAAATCCCACTTTTCATGCAGTGCCTTTGCCCAGACTCATCATCACTTATTGTTTACACCTGTGTCTCATTTTCCTCATTACCCTTGCCGATAGCTGTGTCCCAAAGTGAAGGGCGCGCACTTCGAAGGCCGCATTTGAAGTGCGATTGCATCATAGCGGCACTACGAAGGGTGTCCCAATGTGAAGGCTGCACCCTCTGAAGGCCGCATTTGAAGTGCGATTGCGTCACAGCGGCACTACAAAGGGTGTCCTAATGTGAAAGCTGCACCTCTAAAGGCCACATTTGAAGTCCGATTGCGTCACAGCGGCGCGACGAAGGCTGCCGCAAGTCGAAAGTGACTTCAAAATGCGCCCTCCGTTTCTCAGGCAAAGGAAGGGTACAGCAGATGGAACCTTCCCACAACTTCGCAGCCTACCCTATACCAGAATTCATAGCACACTGGTGACTACAGGATTTGACTGGTCTGCATTCCCGCGGCACTCGATCAGATTTCTTGCGGCGTGGGACTAAATTTCCCAGTTCTAGAAGCCGTAATCCTAATAATCTGCGTAGTGTACCTATTTCCTCTGCTACATTAATGTCCATTCCAATTGGTCTCTGGAACTGCCAGTCTGCTGTAAACAAAGCAGACTTTATTTCATCTATTTCCACTCATTCACATCTCAGTCTCATGGCCCTAACTGAAACCTGGATCAAACCAGAAGACACTGCCACTCCTGCAGCTCTCTCAAATAATTTCACTTTTTCACGCACCCCTCGCCCGATTGGGAGGGGTGGAGGTACTGGTATGCTCATCTCAAATGATTGGAAATTCGAGCCCATTCCATCTCTATCTGGCAACCGCTCATTTGAATCACACTCAATCACTATCACTCAACCTGCTAAAATCCATGTTGTAGTTATTTATCGCCCTCCAGGTCAACTGGGTAACTTCTTGGAGGAATTGGATATTTTACACTCTCACTTCCCTGAGGATGGCACTCCTCTGGTACTGCTTGGTGACTTCAACATCCACCTTGATAAACCCCAGGCTGCTGACTTCACCACTCTTCTGACCTTATTTGACCTTAAGCAAGTATCTACTGCAGCTACTCACAAATCAGGTAACCATCTGGACTTCATCTACAACACTTTAGTTACAACACTTTAGTTACTCCATTGCACACCTCAGATCACTTTCTCATCACTCTGAACCTCCTACTGACTCCTGACACAACACGCACTCCTCCGCAGATCACCTTTCGGCGTAATCTACGCTCGCTCTCTCCCTCTCGTCTATCCACTATGGTTTCATCCTCACTCCCTCCACCTGCTCAGTTCTCAGCACTGGACACTAACAGTGCTACAGACACTCTTTGCTCCACTCTAACATCTTGCTTAGACAACTTTTGCCCTGTTTCATCCAGGCCAGCCTGCACCACCCCCTCTGCCCCCTGGCTGTCTGATGTTCTCCGCGAACATCGCTCTGGACTCCGGGCGGCAGAGAGGAAGTGGCGCAAAACTAAAAACGCTACTGACCTAACCCTGTATCAGTCTCTTCTCGCTTCTTTCTCTACTAATGTCTCCACTGCTAAAACTACATACCACCACAACAAAATCAACAACTGCTCTGACTCTCGTGCACTTTTCAAAACATTCTCTTCGCTCCTTTGCCCCCCCCTCCTTCATCAACTCTTACTGCTGATGACTTTGCATCATTTTTCACAAACAAAACCTCCTCCATCAGCAGCCAATTCTCCACACCATAAACCGACACGCACATCTCAACAACCATCACACACACACTCCCCTCCTTCTCTCTGCTCTCCGAAGCAGATGTCTCCAAACTCATCCTTTCCAATCATCCCACTACCTGTCCGCTTGATCCTATCCCCACCCACCTCCTTCAGGCCATTTCTTCTTCTGTTACTCCTGCACTCACTCACATTGTCAACACCTCTCTTCACACTGGGACCTTCCCCACAGCATTTAAGCAGGCTCGGGTAACCCCACTGCTTAAAAAACCCTCTCTGAACCCAGCACTTTTAGATAACTACAGACCGGTATCCCTTCTGCCTTTCATTGCAAAGACACTTGAGCGAGTTGTGTTTAACCAGCTCTCTACGTTTCTTGAACAGAACAACCTCCTGGACATCAACCAATCCGGCTTCAAAAGCGGCCACTCAACTGAGACTGCCCTGCTCTCGGTTACGGAGGCACTGAGACAGGCAAGAGCGGCTTCCAAATCCACAGTATTTATCTTACTGGATTTGTCTGCTGCTTTTGACACAGTTAACCACCAGATCCTCCTGTCAACTCTCATGAAGATGGGCATCTCAGGAACTGCTCTCCAGTGGTTCAAGTCTTATCTCAAAGGTAGGTCCTTCAGGGTGTCATGGAGAGGTGGAGTGTCTAAGTCACATCATCTAGCCACTGGCGTTCCCCAGGGCTCAGTGCTTGGACCACTCCTCTTCTCTATCTACATGTAATCACTGGGATCTGTCATTCAGAAACATGGCTTTTCCTATCACTGCTATGCCGACGACACTCAACTCTACTTCTCATTTCAACCAGATGATCCCATGGTTAGTGTGCGTATCGCTGCCTGCCTAACAGACATTTCTGCCTGGATGAAGGAACATCACCTGCAACTCAACCTTGCAAAGACAGAACTGCTTGTGGTCTCAACCAACCCAGCACTTCACCACAATCTCTCCATTCATTTAGGATCATCAACCATAACTCCGTCCAGGACAGCCAGGAACCTTGGAGTTGTGATTGATGATCAGCTAAAATTCACTGACCACATCACTGCAACAACCCAGTCCTGCAGAGTTGCATTAAACAACATTAGGAAGATTAGACCCTTCCTATCAGAGCAGGCCACACAACTCCTGGTCCAAGCTCTTGTTCTCTCCAGACTGGACTACTGTAATGCTCTTCTAGCGGGTCTTCCGGCATGCACTATCAAACCCTTGCAACTGATCCAGAATGCTGCGGCTAGGGTAGTCTTTAATGAGCCCAAGAGAGCGCACATCACGCCTCTCTTCATCAGTCTGCACTGGCTGCCAATAGCCGCTCGCATCCAATTCAAGGCACTGGTGCTCGCCTTCAAAGCAACCACTGGCTCTGCACCAATATACCTAAACTTGCTTGTTCAGACACCCTCCAGGACCTTACGTTCTGCCAGCGAACGACGCCTTGTGGTGCCATACCAGAGAGGCATGAAATCGCTCTCACAGACCTTTTCTTGGACCGCCCCCACTTGGTGGAATGACCTGCCTATCTCAATTTGTGCGGCCGAGTCTGTAGCCATTTTCAAAAAACATCTTAAGACACATCTCTTCCAGCAGCACCTGACCAATCAAGAATAGCACTTATCATTCTATTCATTTTCTTCCTGTCTAATTTTTTTTTTTTCAAAAACTGTTCTGTGCTAGATTAACTGAGACTTGTTACAGCACTTGCACATTTTTGCCCTTGACTGTTCTAGTTGCTTCTATTGCTCTCATTTGTAAGTCGCTTTGGATAAAAGCGTCTGCTAAATGACTAAATGTAAATGTAAATGTAAGACGGTAGCGGTAGGTAACTCGAGTGTAGCCTGGATACTATTGAACACAACAGCGCAACCGCTTGAACTTGAAGTAAACAAAACGTTTAGTGCATTCGCACAGTCCCCAGTTCCATGCCCTGAGCAACCTGGCAAAACTTTAATTTCCCAATTTTAACTTGCATAGATGTTATTTATTTCTCAACCTTTCTCTCAAGAAGAGGAATCAGTCCATTTTCCCCCTTTTCGCTCTTTCTTTATTTTTTATTTTTTCTTTATTTTTTCTGCACTTTCTTTCTTGGGGATAACAAAAGTAATAGGCTATGTTGGCCATGCAATCATTTAGGCTAAATATTTTTCTTATCACTTTCAACACCGTAGCTAAAAAATGTCACTGACAAAAATAGGCTAAATCAAATGCGACATCTGTGACTCAAAACTATAAGTCAAAATGCAAATAAACGAAAACTGCTGACTTTACTAGCTGTAGCTACTGCAAAATAAAGTATTTTATATGAATGAATACATGTCACTCACTGACGACGGTCCATTAGGCCAGTGGTTCCCAACCACGTTCCTGGAGGACCCCCAACAGTGCACATTTTGCATGTCTCCTCAATCAAACACACCCGATTCAGGTCATCAGCTCATTAGTAGCTACTCCAAGACCTGATGTGGGTGTGTCAGACAAAGGACACATCCAAAATGTGCACTGTTGGGGGTCCTCCAGGAACGTGGTTGGGAACCACTGCATTAGGCTACCGAAAGTCTCCTCCAAAGGCTGAATGTAAAGTCGTGGCCGGGATGCACAGAACAATTTCTCTATATTATTACTATTTTTTTTTTAATGCAAATTATTTGTAAATGAAACAAAGTAATTTCTGTCTATTAATCATTTTCGTTAACTTGAAATGTGTATAGGCTAAATAGGCTAAAAGAGAAGTGGTTGTTCTGTACATTGTTTATTTTTGTAATTTGTAAGTTATAATTTGTACATTAAACAAATTCATATATGTTCATACATATATTTCTTGTCATGTAAATTAAAATGTGTAAATGAAAATAAATTGGTCTATACATTACTTAAAGAAGGCTACTTTTTACAACTATTCATTGGCCTACAATATAACTTAAGTTTAACATCAGAAACAACAGAAATTTAAACTAACAGCTAAAACAGAAGAACACATTTGCATGTATTGAGCTGAGCGGGAGACGCTGGTGGAGCTGGACCGGGATGGGGAATAATGCACAATAGAGACCAGGCCTGTGCCAGCGGGACATCATCTTCATCTGGGATGAGTTCATATTTCCACTGTCCGCAGGTTTGCGGGCCTGAATCGGTCGACGGCTGGCATGTCATAAAAAGTACAATGCATCTGAGATGATGTGAGTTGAATAAAAATAAGTACTTAAATAAAGACTTGGACGTAAATGTATAAATGTTTAAAATATATTGTAACAGTTACATTTAACATAATAAACAAAAGTTGCAACTTAACGATTAAATATTTAATCATAGGCTACAGATTTATGTTCTTATGGTCCGGTCTCCCATCGTCGCAGGCTTTGAAGCATGTCAAAATCCAATAAAACTTTTCTGCTCCATTTCTCTTTTTAAAATCTCCTCGCAAACGTCCACTGTCAGTTGTCACACACCTACTAGCCCATTCAACAACGCTCGGTTCAGTGTTGCCAAGTCTGGAATTGGGCTGCATTTACTGTTGATGTGGGTTGTTTGTAGCCTATAGTCCACAGGTTTAAGTTGTCTTTACTTTAGCAATATTTCTACCGGGCGCCCCCCGCGTTTTGGCATATTTTGCCACATTTTGGCCGTGATTCCGCTACTTTTGATTCACAATTGGAGGGATTTTGTTGTGCAGACCTGGCAACCCTGTCCCTCGGTTCGCCCTTTTGTCCCAAAGTGAAGGGTGCGCACTTCGAAGGCCAGGCCAGGCCACGCCTTCGAAGTGCACGGCCTTCGAAGTGCGCACCCTTCACTTTGGGACACAGCTTATATATAGCCTGTTCACCCTGTCATTCACTGTGAAGTCTTGGTTTGTGTAACTGCATTTCTGAGCGTTTTCTCTGGTTTCATGTCTCTTGATTCATTGGATTTCTTGCCTGTTTCCCGGATTACCCTTTTGCCTCTGTCTCCTGCTTTGTTTGTTTGTTTGGACTGCTTCGCTGTGTTTTGACCTTGCCTGTACTGTTGACTACAATTGTGGATTACCCTTTCATTAAAGCTGCGTTTGGATCCCCAGCCTTTGTGTCTCGGAGCAGGTCTGTTACAGGTATCATATGACGTGCAGAGTTTTTTTGTCCAATAATTAAAAACAGTTTTTTCAGAATTAAGTAGTAGGAAATTACTAGTCATCCAATTTTCTATATCAGCTATGCATTCCATTAATCTTTTGAATTGGTAAGTTTTGTCGGGGGCACAAAGAAATATAGAGCTGAGTATCATCCGCATAACAGTGAAAATTCTCCACCATAAACTTTTGGGTTAACAGTTTAGGACCTGAGACCAGTAGTGAAAAATTAAGACTATGGGCCCTATTTTAACGATCTGAAACGCAAGTGTCAAAGCGCGAAGCGCAAGTAACTTTGTGGGCGGGTCTCGGTGCTGTTGCTATTTTACCGGCGGGATAAATGGCTCTTGCGCCTGGCGCAAATCTAAAATGGGTTGGTCTGAAGTAGCTTCATTATTCATAGGTGTGGTTTGGGCGTAACGTGAATAAACCAATCAGAGCGTCATCCAACATTCCCTGTAAAAGCAGGTGCGCAAGTTCCATTATGGATTGCTATTATTATGGCGTATTTACCAGGCGCACGCCAGGAGCGGTTCACAGCCGAGGAGACTGATGTGCTTGTAATAGCAGTGAAAGACAGAGAAGTTGTGTTGTATGGGGATGGGAGAAACCCACCCAAAATAGCGTCGGTTAAACAGGCGTGGGAGGAAATAGCCACAATTGTTTCATCAGCTGGCATCCCCAGGACGTCGCACCAGTGCCGCAAGCGCTACAATGACATCAGAAGACGGGGAAAGTTCAAGCTTGCCAGCATCAATCGGGCACGCCGTGTAACGGGAGGTGGATCTGCCTCTACTCAGGACCTGACGCCAGCAGAGGACATCGCTGCGTCCACCCTCACCGTTTTTTTTTTCTGGTTCTTGACGGACAAACCAATTTGTTAGATGTCCTTATATACATATATGTCTTGCCAGAAGTTGCCACTATTGGGCAAACAGGTCTTCTTAATTATTAGACTACAATTAGCCTGAATAATTTGTAAGCTAGATTTATGCCTATTTTTTCACATCTTCGTGGCACACCACAATGATTTCCGTCATCTCATGTTTTAATATTTTTTAGTGTAACAATTTATGATTTGCAAAAATAACTGTTGCATCTGTGTAGATTACATGAGCAAAGTGTATGCGCGTTGTGCACGCTATACATTATGGTCAAGCATGCGCCCTTAAAATAGCATAATGAACAACGCGCAACGCGCCACTGACTTTAGACTAGGTTTTTTCTGGTCAGTGGCGCAATTGTTTAATGGAACAGCAAAATAGCACCAGGGATTGTTTGCGCCGGAACACGCCTCCTTTTTTGCGCTGAACCGCCCAGGTAGCGCAAGTTCATTCACTAGTTTAGCGACGTGCTTCTGTGGAGGGAAAAGCGCGCTTTGCGCGGGTGCAAAATAGGAATGACACATGCGTCGGTGTACAAAGTCAATTGCGCTGGGTGCAAGATAGGGCCCCAAGAGTCAGGAGTGCAATTAATTAAAGAAAAATTTACTGAAGAATAGTTTGCAATTTCATCAGCAGAAGTCTCACTTCAAGTCTTACTTCAAGTCTCACAAGCAGGGCTGGACTGGGGCTAAAACTCGGCCCTGGCAAACCCAGCCCATCCGGCCCATGAGTTCCTCTTGAATGTTTTAACTGGGGTTAGGGCCTTAAATTGGAGTAAATAAATAAATCTAGGACAGGGACAACTAATGATGGATATTATCGAATTTACTGCAAATGCATATAACAAACGTAATATTGCACTTTTATCACACAGAAATGCACTTGACAGTAAACCACTGATTTTGAGCTAGGATACATTAAAGTGAATTTACTGCTTTTAAAATCTGTCATCATTTACACACTCTAATGTCGTTCCAAACCTGTATGACTTTCTCTCTTCTGTGAAACATAAAAGAAGATATTTTGAAGAATGTTGGCAACCAAACCATAGGCTATACCATTGAATAGACTATTGTATGGACAAAAAAAAGACTCAAATGATTTTCTTTTATGTTACACAGATATAAATTCATTGAGGTTTGGAATGACATTAGGGTGAGTAAACGTTCACATGTTTTGGTTGAACTACCCCTTTAAAAACAATAAAAAATGTTCGAGAGTTAACACCTAATTTATGTAACACACTGATATGATATCTATCTTTCATGAGGTTCTCATTGAAATAACATTTTGTTAAATTTTATTAGATCTATTAAAAAGTTCATAAAACATTTACAGAGAAAAAAGCTTTGTCCTTAAAGGGATAGTTCACCCAAAAAGGAAAATTGTGTCATCATTTACTCACCCTCAAGTTGTTCCAAACCTGTATGAGTTTCTTTGTTCTGCTGAACACAAAAGATGATATTTTGAAGAATGTTTGTAACAAAGCAGATAGAGCAACTATTGACTACTGAGTATTTTTTTTCCTACTATGGTAGTCAATAGTTGCTCTATCTGCTTGGTTACAAACATTCCTCAAAATATCTTCTTTTGTGTTCAGCAGAACAAAGAAACTCATACAGGTTTGGAACAACTTGAGGGTGAGTAAATGATGACAATTTTCATCCAGGCTTTAAAGCTGTTTTGTTGAATTATAATTTAATTACCCTACACTCTAAAAAAAGGTTCTATATGCCAAAAATGGTTCTTGGCTCGTAATGATAGGGGAACCTTTTTTAGTGCTATATAGCACCAATTTTGGTGCTTCAGTGGTTCTTCAGCGGTTCTTCAGAGGTGCTATATAGCACCTTAGTCAAAGAAAAAAGTTTCCCCTATGATTACCACTAAAAAAGGTTCCCCTATGATTACGAGCCAAGAACCATTTTTGGTGCCATATAGAACCTTTTTTTTCCTATGTGTAATGACATTTTAACTGAGTTTAACTGTAGGTCAGTTTCATTTAACTGTATGGGCATGTTAGTCACAGGTAAAATCATGCTCCTCATTACCATAGGTATTGTTACAAACAGAGTTAGACACGGATAACAGAGGCAGGTGAAAGCAGAGTTTATTTTGGAACCAGGAAGTGAGCAGGTGCGGTGAGAGTCTGAGTGAGAGTATCTGGTAATGCTGGATAGGTTGGTAATACAATACGTCTTGGGATCTTGAACACAGGAACAATGGATCGAAGGAGACAAGGACCAGGAGACAGGACGAGACGAGGAGACACTCAGGGTTCGTTGGGGATCAGGTAAGTAGTCAGGTGAGTCCGAGGAAGCAAGCATGTAGGGTCATGTGCAAACGATACCGGACAGTGACTGAGTGTGAGCGTGGTGCTTAAGTGCAGGTGGTGATTGCAGTGATGATGATGTGCAGGTGTGTGTGCTCAGAACTCAGGTGACAGGGAGTGTGACCAGGGATCGTTGTGGTAGTGAGGGGGTGGAGCCTGGCGTGCATGTAACATTACCCCCCCCTCCACGGCCATCTCCCGTGGTGGTCGACCTCTACCCTGCGGTGCCGGTCGATCAGGGCGGGTAGCGTGGAATGTCTCTAGAAGATTCGGATCAAGGATCTCATGCCTGGGTACCCACGATCTTTTTTCAGGGCCGTACCCCTCCCAGTCTACCAGGTACTGTAGTTGACCACCACGACGCCGGGAGTCCAAGATGTCCTGGACCTGATATGCTGCGCCGTCGTCAACGAGAAGTGGAGGGGGAGGCTCCGGAGTAACGGCAGGCTCTGGGGAAACAGAAACAGAGGGGTAGTGAGGTTTCAGGAGAGACACGTGGAAAGTGGGGTGAATCCGGTACTGAGGGGGTAGTTGGAGCCTATACGTCACCGGATTGATCTGCTGCAGGGTCTCGAAGAGGCCAATGAACCTGGGACTCAACTTCTTGCACTGCAGACGCAGTCTGATGTCCCGGGTGGACAGCCAGACCTTCTGCCCCACCTGGAACGTCGAAGCATCGGAGCGGTGAAGGTCGGCTGTCAACCTGCGTCTGCAGAGTGCCCGTTGTAGCTGGTGATGGGCTGATGGTGATGGGTGATGAGTCCCAGACCCTCTCACAGTAGTCAACCGCAGGGACGTCGGAGGGTTCCCCAGACCAGGGGAAGAGGGGCGGTTGATAGCCGAGTATGCACTGGAATGGTGTTAGGCCAGTGGTGGGTTGTCGAAGCGAGTTCTGTGCGTACTCGGCCCATCCTAGGAACTAGTTCCAGGAGTCCTGGTGGCCGTGACAGAAGGTACGGAGGAAACGGCTAATCTCCTGGATCTTTCTTTCCGTCTGCCCGTTCGTCTGAGGGTGGTATCCGGACGTGAGGCTGACGGTCACACCTAGGAGTGCGAAGAAGGCCTTCCATACCGTAGAAATGAATTGAGGACCTCTGTCAGATACGATATCTTTGGGAATGCCATAATACCGGAAGACGTGGTTAAACATGGCATCCGCGGTCTCTAGAGCTGTGGGAAGTCCTTGTAGTGGGAGCAGCCGGCAGGACTTCGAGAAGCGATCGACCACTACGAGGATACATGTGCAGTTCTCAGAAATGGGCAGGTCTGTGATGAAGTCCACCCCTAGGTGTGACCACGGACGGTTGGGAACGGGCAGGAGTTTCCCAGCTGGCAGGTGTCGAGGGCTTTTTGACATGGCGCATTCCCGGCATCCCCGCACGTACCTTCTGACATCAGCTGGCATGTGTGGCCACCAGAAGCGCTGGCGTAGCAGCGAGAGGGTTTCATTGACCCCAGGGTGACCAGTTCCCAGTGAAGTATGTGAGGAGTGAATCAGAGGGATGCGTTGTGATCGAGTGATGTATTGCAACCGGAGGACAGCCCGGCGGCACGTTGGTGGAGACATTGGTAGAGGGCAGGGTCTCTTCTGACCATGAGATGGGACTGAGGAAGAGCTTTGTGGGGAGAATGGGTTCCTCTTCTTCTTCAGAATGCTCATCTGGGCCGTGGATGCAGGAAAGGGCATCCGCCTTGATGTTCTTGGCCCCTGGCCGGTAGGAAATGTGGAAGTCGAAACCTTGTGAAGAAGAGTGCCCAGCGAGCCTGTTGGGGGTTGAGTCCTTCCTCTCATCCATCCGTAAGCGCTGCGGAGGTCCAACTTCGTGAACACAGTGGCACCACGGAGATGTTCCAGGGCAGCTGGGACGAGAGGAAGGGGGTAACGGAACTTGACAGTGATGTTATTGAATGACCGGTAGTCGATACAAGGCCGCAAGCCTCCATCCTTCTTTGCCATGAAGAAGAAGCTCGAAGCAGCAGGGGAGGTAGATGGACGGATGTAGCCTTGCTCCAGCGCCTCCTTGATGTACTCCTCCATGGCCTTCTCCTCCGGGAGAGAGAGGGGATAGATTTTCCCCCTGGGCACTGGTTCACCTGGCAGCAGATCGATGGCGCAGTCCCATGGCCGATGGGGAGGCAGCTTGGAGGCCCGTTGGGGACAGAAGACGTCTCTGAAGGGTGGCGTAACAGGAGGGGACATCCACCGATTGTCTCTCTACCGGACTCTCGATGGAAGTGGCACAGACGGGGAGATCTTGGGGACGCGGAGAGGGACGAATCGGTGGAGATGGGAAGCAGTCCGGGAAGCAGCTGTCGCCCCACTTCAGGACCTCTCCTGTCTTCCATGAGATGACTGGGTTGTGCTGCTCTAACCACGGGCGCCCTAATATGATGTCAGCGGTGGATTCCTCCAGAACCAGCAGGTGTAGTCGCTCCATGTGGAGGATTCCGACTTGCACTCCGATGGGACCCACGGAGCGACTAACCTGCCTCCGACTGAGTGGTCTGCCCGTTACCGACTGGACCTGGTAGATCGTCGAAGTTGCAGACATGCGGAGCTTGAGCTGACGGCAGAGGGTTCCCGAGATGAAGTTCCCGGCTGACCCAGAATCGAGGAGGGCAGTAACTGAAAGGGAGATTCCAGCAGCAGTAAGGTTCACAGTTGTGGTGAGTGGCTTAATTTTAGAGAGTGAAGGAATGATTGCACTCACTATGGGTCGAGGAGGACGGACTGGGTGTTCTGAGATGTAATGCCCAGGTAGACCGCAGTAGAGACAGAGATTCTGGGTCAGCCGTCTCTGCCGTTCAGCTGACGTCAGCCGGGAGTTCTCCAGTTGCATGGGCTCGGGGTTGGGTTCTGGAGTGGTGACATCACCTGGTCGGCGGAGGAACAATGACGACTGGCCCTGGTGCTCTTTGATGCACGACTGCACACGGCGAAGCGGATGGAGAGTTGAATGAAGCGTTCTAGCCCGATGGTATCCTCGTATGCAGCGAGATGCAGCCGCACCCGAGGATCCAGATCCTGTCGGTAGGTCGTAAGCAAGGACTGCTCGTTCCATCCACTAGCAGCAGCGAGGGTTCGAAACTGTAGAGCATACTCATTAACTGTGGAGGTATCTTGTTTCAGATGATATAGCTGTTCTCCGATCGACGAATCCCATGATGGTTTCCCAAAGACCTCCTTAAAGTGCGACAGGAACCCCGACAGGGTCTGGATCACTGGACTGTCTGTGGACCACATGGACTCCGCAAACGATACCGGACAGTGACTGAGGCTGCGTCCCAATTCGCCTACTTATACTATGTCCTAAAAGTATGTACTCTTTTTGTGAAGAAAAAGTACATACTTTTGAGTGTGTAGCAGAAGAGTATGCAAGCTTTGGGACATACTACTTCGTCATCTTTAACGGACTCTGTTACGTGCGTCCCGTCACCGTTTAAACTGCCCTGTCAATCATCGTCACAGTTCAAATCCCCCACTTTCAATTTAATTTCCTACCGTATCGGAGAGAAATGTAGTCGCTCGTTGATCTGCCTTTCGTGGGTCTTTAATGCAGAGACTCCTCTCATGTGTTTGCAAAGTTAATGGCCAAACGTATCATTACAAAAGTTCTCAATGCTGCTGAAGGAGAAATATAATGTGGATAATATTGAATAAATATCTTTTCGTCAGGTTAAATACTGATAATTGCTCACTCAAACCACTTTAGCTAATCCTCTCCACTTAACCGTCAGACTCGCGTAACCGTCATGTTTGAAGTTTTTAAAACACTTTTTATCAGCGTTTGTAGTTCTAATCGAATCCTCGTCCATCTCGCAATGGATTGTGGGGAATATCAGCCGTTAGAGTGCGCATCGATCTGCACTTCAGATTCTGACCGGAAATAGTAAACCATCCGGGAATCTTTGGAATACTTTTTTCAACATACTAAGATTTGGGACATACTAATTCTTTTTTCGAATACTATTTAGTACGGATAGTATGCGAATCGGGACGCAGCCTGAGTGTGAGCATGGTGCTTAAGTGCAGGTGGTGATTGCAGTGATGATGATGTGCAGGTGTGTGTGCTCAGAACTCAGGTGACAGGGATCGTTGTGGTAGTGAGGGGGTTGAGCCTGGCGTGCATGTAACAGGTATATGGTTTAGAAAATAAATAAATAAATAATAATAAACTATTGAATTTGGTTGTGCTAGAGTGACAAGTTTGTAGTTGTGTGTATTGCTGTTTTCCAATTTACCTCGTGATGTATTTACATGGTCGTGGCTGTTTTCAGCTGATTCACCACAGAACCTTTAATGTTCCCATATCACACAATTGTATAAAACAACATTCGGAGTCAAAGTGCCGGTTCATCACTTCATAGAGCAGCACAAAAGCAGCGCACGTTCGTCAGCGGCAGCGCGGATATTCGCCTTTTGCAGTTTCATGCGCCTAAATTTTTAAACAGCGCCTAATATGGACACAGTCTATGGAGGAGGGAAGGTCTCTCTCGCTTTGGCCTGTCAATTCAGAAGACAAACCAATGGGCCGCTGTCCCTGCATGATGGGCCAGTCCGTGGCAAAAAGTCAGGGCAAAAAAAGGCCCCAAAGTGCGTCGGCCCACCGGGAAAATGCCCGGTATGCCAGATTACCAGTCCAGCCCTGCTCACAAGGAGTTCGTTGGCCACACTCCCTCTACCAGACTACCCGCCTATCGTACATACAATTTCATAACAGTTATACTGTTTTCAAGGTCTTCCCAAAACATACAGATAACATGTGCTTTCTCTCAGTGAGAGGTACAGACAACAGTACAGGCAATATTCATACCATTCTTTAGGGTTTCAGTAAAAAGAAATATAAAAGGAATAAAATAAAACAAAATACTTTAGAAAACATAAAGGAAGATACAAAATCATAACTTGAAAGAATCATTAAAATCATAATAATTATATAGGAGGATAAATATTGATTAAGGCTTTGATTATAAATTGAATTAAGATAAATACAATTATATTGAAGCGGCAGTGGATTTCAGAATCCAATTTTTTAGACCTCTGACCTGTAATGTTGCCAGAATAATAATCATACACTGTTTGTTAATTGGCCAGAGGAGAACTGGCACCCCGACTGAGCCTGGTTTTTCCCAAGGTTTATTTTTCTCCATTATGCCACTTGATAGAGTTTTGGTTCCTTGCCAATGTTGCCTTTGGCTTGGCTTGCTCAGTTGGGGACACAAAATTTTCAGGTACATTTTTTTTTCAAAATGAATATATAACCTTGTATGAGAATACCATATGAAAAGGTACTGCAGGATTTAAACTGTTTTAAGAGCATAAGAACACAAATGTAGAGATAAAGTGGCCGTTTCGTTGGCTTTTTGTAAAAAATACTTTTTTTTCAACATCGCGTCATATTACGTCACGAGAGGGAATCGTTTGTCGGGCTCTGTGTTGGCTCAGTGCAGAATAGGTTGGTATTCAGTTCGAGTCTGTGTATTTTCTGTAGTTTTTCTATTTAAATTTGTCATGGTAAATTATTGTGTCCAGCCTGTCAGGACATCGAGTCCACAGGTTTCCAAAAAAGGTTTCCACAGGTTTTTTGTGCAGATGAAGAGACAGGACTTCACTTCTGCATCTGCTTCGAAACGCGGTGGTGTGTGTGGTGTTAGCTTTAGACCGGAGGATTATCATCCCGGCAGGGGCGGATCTAGAATTTTTTTTATGGGGTGGCAAGGGGGTGGCACGAGAACTATGAAGGGTGGCAATACTGAAGCAAGCATCCTTGCATGTGGATTCAAGTAATAATGTACATGTTCAGTGTATATACACAAGGGCACACATTTTTTAATGGTCTATAAAGATTGAAGACTGTTTTTGTGATATATTTTGCCTGAACCTGATAGTTGGACTTAAGCGATTCAAGGATAGACATGAAACGGTTCTTTTAATTCATTCAAATAAAAAAAATAAAACTACATAAATTATTCTGACCAAAGTATTACAAATGTTAGAAGGATACATAAAATGCATTTAAGTTAGACTTTAAATGTTGATGTTAATTCCATTATTGTATTACATATAATTGTATTTAGTATTTAGTTCAATTACATCAGAAGTAACTGTAATTAAATTACAGAAAAAAATAAGAGTAATCCTTTTTCAAGGGAAAAGTAATTAAATTACAGTAACTAATTACTTAGTAACTAGTTACACCCTACTGCTTGTAGCCATTAAAACACGTATTCAGTTTAAATATTATAATGTTATTTTTTTTTATTAAATGTACGTTGAAAAGTGAACAAAACACATAAGATGCATAATAGCCTCAGAAGACGGGTCTTCAATAAGTTCAATAACACTGCAATACGTTTTGTTTTGTTGGAAGCCTTTCTTTAAATTGAATTTCGTTTTGTATAAATTGTATCTTAATTTTAATAAATATTTTATCAACCAAATTGCCCGGATTTAATAAATAATACGCAAATAGCCTATAACAGACATTGACATGGAGGCGGCGCTGCGTGAACAACGGCTTAAATGAACAATTACTAGAGAAAAAAAGAAAAAACGTTAGTCAGGGGCAGCCCTATTTCAGATAGCCTATATCAGAGTCATATAATAAGAACCATGTTTTTCAACGGCTCTGGCCTATATTTGATCCAGCATGTCACAAAGGGAGTTCTGGGTTGAGCACACGGTGCTGAGCGGAATGAGCTTCATAAATGAACGGAATCTCCAGAAAGGCGCTCTCACTCTGAAGGAAATATTACCGCTCTTTCTATACGCACACACCGCAACGGTCACAATATGACCTCATGTATGTTTTAAAAACATAATTCAACATATAAATAATACTTTTTAATGGGCCACTTAAAATGTTTATTACAAATAAATGATTCAATTCTAAAAATGAATAAATGTAAATGAACAAAAATTTGCGTTGCATTTGCAATCCTTTGAAACCACTTCCCGCGCCCCTGCTGGGTCATCAAATATCTTGTCTCACCAGTATCTAAAAACAAAAGCACTGATTGTAACCATAATATATGGTTTACAAGGTAAACATATATTGACATATGGTCCTTTAAATCATAACTTATAGGTTATAAAAAATAAATAGGTTTTGACTATTTCATGTTAATGTGACAAATATTTGAAAAGGCACACTGAACACAACATGCCACGGGCACCTGACACACAGGGTGCTGGTGTTTCAAGCTCTCTCTTTTCTCTTTCAATGTCTGAGCTCTCTTCCTCCCTTAGCCCTCCCTCTTCCACCTCTTCACTCACTTCATGCTTCAAAGCTTCTGTCTCATCACCTCTATCTAGCTCTTTGTCATACATTTGTCTATTTCTTTCTTCCACCACTCCGTCTTCTCCTCTGCTGCCTTCCACAACTTAATTTGTACGTATACCTTTTTCTGTCTTATCTGCACCTTCCACTCCCACATTATCTGACTCTGATTTTCCTTTTCTTTTTGGTTTAAAAAAACTCTTTTCATAGTAGGCTATCCCGCAAGATGTAACAACAAGTACAAAGTGTAGACTTTCTAAATGTACACAACACTCAATAGTTTAATCTCCTTAATGGATACAAATTAAAACATTACGCCCGTTTCACACATACTCTGTCTGCAGTCCGTATGCGGTGAGTGTTGCGGTGCGCGATGCAGGAGCAGCGCACGTTGTTGTGCTTTCACATATGCCGCGTTTGCAGTGCGCAACTGATCCGCGGTTGTAACACAACATTTACATATTATAATTTTTTTATTTCAAATCTAAACGTTGTTACTGAACATGGCTTGTCAGCATTGCAATACACTCTTTCATAGATGTCACGTTTAAACGCACTTCATTTAAACGTTTTATTCGATTAATTAGCCTACTTTATATTTATATAGTCTATACTTTAGATATTAGTAATTTATATATTACGTTGCTCACGCAAATAGGCCTATGTTATAAATCAAAAACATTTTACATTAAAACTTACAAAAGACACAAAATATTGTCTTTTCTTTCATTTTTAAATCTTTTTACAAGAAATCCAGGTTTTAAAGAACTTTGTTTTTCCACCTCCAAGAAAGGACGAGTGCTCTCCTTTTTTTACCTTAATGTGTCGTTTTCCTTGCTTTACCCGAGGAAAAAAGCCATGTGTTGACTTTGAAATGGAGTAGACTTAAAGTCATGCATCTGTGGTGAAATTACTACATTTTCGCGTCAATACATGTATATTTTAAGGGGAACAATGTGCTGTCACTTTAATTCAGCGCGTCCAGCACAGCAAAAGATAGACTCGGAAACAATCGCTGCACTTCTGCAGATGCACCACTCCTCGAACGGATTGACGGACAGCATCTGCATGCATTGTCAAAGCTGTAATCCGTTAAAATGGGTAGGGTGATATCAGCTAAATTGGGTCATTTTTTGGTAAATCGCTTGGGACAATAATACAATACTATATATGCCTTTTCCATGTGTTTTTATGATCATTAATGACTGTTTTGATAATGTTGTGTTGAAATTATGTAAAAAAAATAATAATAATTTGAGCCCTACATTTCTTACTGGGGGCAAAAGCAGTCTCAGGGAAAATATCTTTATTGAGAGGGAACATCCCTGTGCCCCCAACAGTGGCAGCCTTTCCCAAGCCCTGCTGAACACCGCAAAGAATTCCATCCTTGACAGCTTTTGCCCAGCCATCATCCTCGTCCACTTCCTCCCTTCCTGGTCCCAATGGTGTTTCAGACTCTTGAAGAGGGCCTTGTCTGCTGGTTGCAGTGCATGTATTGTGTGGGCAGGGTAGCACATGATGTGCACATTCTTGCTCTTCAGTAGCTTAATAAACTCCAGGTTATAGACGTGGCTACTGTGGCCGTTGAGGAGGAGAAGGTGGGGCCTGCGGTCATCCTTAGGGAGGGACTGAATGAACATTTGACCCCACTCCAGAAAGAGGTCAGATGTAATCCAGCTTCCCCTTAAAAATAACCATGGTTCGGCTGTATGTGCCTTCTGCATTGAATGCTGCCAGACAAGTCGTTGTCTCCCCCTTCTCTCCGGCACACACCTCCACACATGGTTGGCCAACCTGTCCAATGACCTTTTTCGAACTGAACTGGTCCTGAAGCCCAGACTCGTCACAGTTCCATATATGTGACAGTGTGCCCTCAATAGCCAGCTCGACCAAAAGGCTCTCATACTGGTTAAACCACTGGCTGACCACTTCTTTGTTGAGTCCAGCAGCCCGTGCTGCAGACAGGACCTCTGGCTTGCGCATCCCGAGCTCTGGGTTGCGCTGTAGAAAGTTCTGAAACCAATAATATCCGTCCCTCCTTGCTGTCTTGGAGAAACCAGATATGTTGTTCTTGGCTGCAAAATCAAAGGCCACTTGCTGGACATCACGTTTTGTGAAGGGAAACCCCCTCTGCGCCAAGGTCTTGAGGGTGGCAGCAAGCTCCCTTTCCGCCTCCTCTGGAAGGTAGGGCTTCCGCCCTGATGCATGTTCACTGCCAGTCACCTTTCCACTGATACGTCTTTGCAGTGTGGCTCGTGGCACACCCCATGCTTGTGATAAGAGGCGCACACTCACTGTAATTCCTTTCTTCTCCTCCCTGTAGTATTCATCCAAGGCCCCTTTCATCCTCTCCTCTTTCCACAGATTGTAGTTGTTTGGCCTTCCTTTTCCACCCTGTTTTTTCTTTGTATCCTCTCCTCTCTGGTCCTTGCTCATCCTATCACTTCTTCTCTCTTTCCTTCTCCCTCTCCCCTCTCTCCTCTATTCTTGCTTTCTTCTCGTTTGCCATACTCACTGTAAATGAAATATCTTCCACCATTATTACTGGCGGGGGGACATGGTGTGTGTGTGTGTGTGTGTGTGTGTGTGTGTGTGTGTCGGTGGGCATGTTTTCGTGAAATATCACGACACAAATGTGTATAATGACATGGGTATGACATAGGTTTTACAAAAAGAGGGTGAAATATGAGGACGTTCCCCATGTCCTCACTTTTTAAAATGCTTATAAATCACACAGAACAAGGTTTTTTTCACAGAAAGTGAACTGCACAGTCTCCTGTGAGGGGTAGGTTTAGGGGCAGGGGCAGTGTAAGGGGATAGAAAATACGATTTGTACGGTATAAAAACCATTATGCCTATGGAATGTCCTCACATTTCACAAAAACAAACATGTGTGTCTGTGTGTGTGTCGGTGTGCAAGTGTGTGGGTGTGTGTGTACCCACATACACACGCACCCACACACTTGCACACCGACGCACCCACACACTTGCACACCGACACACCCTCACACACACTCACACACATGTATGTGTGTTTGTGAGTGACACAGAGGATGGCCCATTTTAGCTGAAACCATGTGGCCCATTTTACCGCAGTGGCTTAAGGTAAATTGGGCCGTCAAGAAAAACATCACTTTTCTAAAAAATATATTCATATACCAAACTAACAGCATTATTTCTGATGGATACCATCAAGACAGATATTATGCATAGTTTTTTTTATAGATTTATCATCCTTATAATAGTTTAGTTAGATTTGGTATGCCAGGCTACTTACCATGCAGCTTTCTGGTGCAGTCTTGATTTGAATTATTGCCCCGCCCACCATAGCAACCATAAACCAATCAAATCACCTGTTACTTGTCAAGCACAGTTATGACAACAGTTTGAAATCCTTTTCAGTCATTGGCTCTAAATTCCAGAGGGGCTGGGACCTCCAAACCTTAAATGGCCCATTTTACCTGATGGCCCATTTTACCTGATATCACCCTACGGAAAAAAATACGCACCACATACACGCTGCAAACGGAGTATGTGTGAAACGGGCGTTCGTGATCACGCTGGTTGCTTTGCGGATCACTAGCAGTTCAAAGAGTCATTTGTTTGACTACTACACAATTATAGAAATTTGTGTTTTCTTGCTATTATCTCATCACATTGAAGCGCCGCTGATGTAAATCGGTAGAGGAGACAATTTATATTTTATACATTTGGGATTTGGGATACATTGCTGGGGTGGCAGACGGGGTGGCAATGGTCTTTCTTAGGGTGGCAGTTGCCACCCCAGTATATCCGCCCCTGCATCCCGGCAATATGATGGAGTTCAACATTGCAATACTCATTAAAAGGATGATATTAAACGAATAAACATCCACACGCGATGCTTCTTTGCCGTTGTTTTTACGTGAATCAATTTCAACATTGATGAATACAAAGTATGTACATTAACACAAATGCATACAGTCTCACATTCAAGTTCACTCAAATACATACCAATAACATCATATACATCCTCACCATAGATACGTATACAAATTGTCACGGGTGAGAAATCACACAACAAGGTAGCTCGTGAAAGTGAACCCCGGAGGGTGGATTTAATGTGAACACTTTGGGGAATAGGTGCAAACGGTGAAACAAAGGTGCGTGCTGTCGTCGTGGCTGGTGTCCCTGTGAAGTCCTCGTGCTCGTGAAGGTGGGTGTCCAAGCGTGCTCAGTCGGGCTGTCGGTCACTCGCTGCCTTCTGTGAGGTAAGAGAGAAAGGGTTAGTTCCAGCACGTTCAGCATGAGACGGGTGTCTGCTCAAGTGAGAGCGGCAGCGGCTTTTACACCCTCTCGCTGATCGGGTGCAGCTGTGACCGATCAGCCCGTGATGAGGTCGTGCAGGTGCCGTGCGTTGGTTGCCAGGGCGACGCTGATATGCCCAGAGAGACTCGTCACATCCCCCCCCCCCCTAAGCGTCGTTCTGGCCCTGGGAACGAGAGGAGACAGTAGGGGTGAAACAAGGGGTGGGTGGGGAATGACCCCTGACAGACCTGAAAAAGCTGCCCACATCCGTGAGAGTCTATCAGCGTTGGCGTTGGCGGCCCCGGCCCGATGTCGTACTTCGAAGTGGAAGTCCTGGAGCGCGAGGAACCAGCGGGTCACCCTGGCGTTGGTATCCTTCGCCCGGGCCATCCACTGGAGAGGAGCATGGTCGGTCAGCAGGGTGAACTTACGGCCGAGGAGGTAGTACCGCAGCTCCAGGACTGCCCACTTGATGGCCAGGGCCTCCTTCTCGACGGCGGCGTAGTTCTTCTCTGCCGGGGACAGCTTTCTGCTGATGTACAGTATGGGATGTTCCTCACCCTCCTGGACTTGGGATAGGACGGCTCCCAGTCCGGTGTCGGAAGCATCCGTTTGCAGCAGGAAGGGGCAGCCGAAGTCAGGGGCGCGGAGTACCGGAGACGCTGTCAGGGCCGTCTTGAGTTGGGCGAAGCCCTCTTCGGCGGCCGACGTCCAACAGGTCTTCTCGGGCTGCCCCTTCCTGGTCAGGTCTGTCAGGGGGGCGGCTATAGAGGAGAAGTTGGGGATGAAACAGCGATAGTACCCCGCCAACCCCAAGAAGGCGCGTACCTGGGATTTTGTTTGGGGTTTGGGTGCGTTGCGGATGGCTTCGACCTTCTTCTCCTGGGGCCTGATGAGGCCCCGGCCAACCTGGAACCCCAGGTACTTCGCCTCCGAGAGCGCGAGGTGGCATTTGCGGGGGTTGGCGGTCAGTCCAGCCCGCCGGAGCTCCGAGAGCACCCTCCGCAGACGTTCCAGGTGTTCCTCCCATGCCTCGGAGTGCACCACGACGTCATCCAAATACGCGGCCGCGTACGCTTGGTGGGGCCGTAGGATGATGTCCATCATTCGTTGGAACGTCGCAGGGGCCCCGTGCAGGCCGAAGGGGATGGTCCGGTACTGCCAGTGTCCACTAGGGGTAGAAAAAGCAGTCTTTGATTTAGCGGAGGGAGTGAGTGGTACCTGCCAGTATCCCTTGGTGAGGTCCAGGGTCGTGATGTACCGGGCCCTCCCCAGGCGGTCTAGCAGCTCGTCAACCCGAGGCATGGGATAGCCGTCGAACTCGGAGACTTCGTTGAGCCGGCGGAAGTCATTGCAGAAGCGGAGGGTGCCATCCGGCTTGGGTACCATCACAATGGGGCTGGACCATGGGCTGCGAGATGGTTCTATCACCCCCAACTTCAGCATTTCCTGGATTTCCTCCTCAATAGCCTGCCGACGAGCTTCTGGGACTCGGTAGGGCCGTTGCCTGACGATGACTCCAGGGGCGGTCCTGATGTCATGGTGGATGACGTTGGTCTGCCCGGGCCTAGAGGAGAACACATCCGTGAACTGTCTGACCAGGTTCTGCAGCTCGGTCTTCTGGGCAGCCGACAGGTGGGGGTCCATGTCCACAACCACGGGATCGGTGAGACTCAGGGCGGCGAGCTGGTCTCGGGTCCCTTGCCACTTCTTCAGTAGGTTGACGTGGTATAACTGCTCCGTTCGCCTTCTTCCTGGTTGGCGTACCCGGTACGTCACGAGACCAACCTTCTCCACCACGGTGTACGGCCCTTGCCACGACGCCAGGAACTTGCAGGCGGACGTAGGGACCAAGACCATTACTCTGTCTCCCGGCTGGAATTCCCGTGGTTGGGCTGCCCGGTTGTAATGGCGTTGTTGGGCCTGTTGTGCCTTGCTGAGATGCTCCCGGACTAATGGCATGACACGGTCGATCCTCTCCCTCATCTGGGTGACGTGTTCGATGACCGTGCGATGAGGGGCAGGCTGCTGTTCCCAGGCCTCCCGAGCGACATCCAGCAGGCCCCGAGGCTGGCGGCCGAACAGGAGCTCGAAGGGGGTGAAACCAGTTGAGGCTTGTGGGACCTCACGGATGCCGAAGAGGACGTAGGGGATCATCAGGTCCCAGTCCCGCTTGTCCTCTGCCGCTACCCTTCGAAGCATCTGTTTGAGAGTCTGATTGAAGCGTTCCACGAGTCCGTCGGTTTGCGGGTGGTACACAGTGGTCCTCAACTGTTTCACCCCCAGCAGCCTGCAGAGGTCTGCCATTAGCCGGGACATGAACGGTGTTCCCTGGTCAGACAGTATCTCGGTCGGGAGGCCGACCCGGCTGGCCAGCAGAAACAGCTCCTGGGCGATGGCTTTCGCTGTGGCTTTCCGCAGGGGGACTGCTTCCGGATACCGGGTGGCGTAGTCCACGATGACGAGGATGTGTTCATACCCTCGGGCAGACTTAGGCAACGGCCCCACCAGATCCATTCCGATGCGCTCGAAGGGCACCTCGATGATGGGTAAGGGAATCAGCGGGCTGGGGGGAGGAGTCCTGGGCGCCGTTCGTTGGCAGGTCGGACAGGCCTTACAGAACCCCTTCACCTCCGCGTCCAGACCCGGCCAGTGAAAGCGATCCCGGATCCGCTGGATGGTGTTAGCGGCTCCTAGGTGACCTGCCATCGGATGGGAATGGGCCAGTTCGAGGATGGTTTCCGTCTTCGTTCGCGGGACAACCAGAAGCTCCTTCTCCTCCCCCCTACGCTGAGCCACGCAGTACAGCAGACCGCTTCGGACCACGAAGTGCGGGAGAGGATGGGGCCGTGGGAGGACGTCTTTTCCGTCCACAGTCCGAACTTGACTCCAGCAGTGTTTTAGGCGATCGTCCTCCCGTTGTTCCCTGGCAAAAGAGCCCCCCTCGCTGGCCTGCTGGAACACATCATAGAACAGGTTAGAATTTGACGAGGGGGACTCACCATCTCTCCCGCTGTCCGAAGCTAGCAGCGCCGGCCGGTGACGACATCTTTGTGGCCGGCGACGACGGCGGCAGTTCCGTTCCGGGCTGGCGGGCTGAGCAACGGCGGCGAGCAGGCGGTCAAACCCTGGCCAATCTCTTCCAAGCAACAGTGGGACCGGTAGGTTCTTTACCAGTCCGGCTTCGACGGGCCAGGTGCCATGGGCGGCAGCGATGTTCACACGGCGAGCGGGTACTTGTTGGGTGTCTCCATGCACACACGTGATCGGGAGGTAACTCTTTTGGCCAGGGTGAGGCGGACACAGACGAGCCTGGATGAGGGTGACTGCGCTGCCCGAGTCCAGAAGCGCCCGGATGGGCTGCCCGTTCAGCTGGACGTCCGCCGTTGGAGCCGCAGGTGGGACGTGCTGATGTACGATGCAGCCCGCCAGCCAAGCCCGCGGGGCCGTCGCTGGTTCTGCGGTGGGCATGGGCTCTGTTTAATTTAGAACTGCCGGTCTGCCAACTGCGCGGGAGGTGCCCTCCGGCGTGCGTCGCTCCTGGACCACCCTCCGGGGAGATGGCGGCGCTCTCTCTCCGGCCTCCCGCTGGTGGACCGCATCCGCCAGCTCGATCGCCTCCACCAGATCGAGGACAGTGGCGGGGTTCCTCATACCCACCGCCTGACGATGGGACCGAGGCAGGGCGCGGAGGAGGCGATCGATGACCACTCGTTCCACTACCTGACCTGCTGTGGGCTCCCCGTCGAGTAGCCAGTGTTGAGCCAACCGGACGAGATCAGCGGCCTGGGCCCGCGCTGGCATCCGACCCTTAAACACCCACTCATGGAACTGTTGCGCTGCGCAGACGGGAGAAAGCCCCAACCGGGCGAGGACCTCTCGTTTCACTTCCCTGTAGTCGTTCGTGATTGCGGGAGGAAGGGAAAAATAGGCTCGCTGGGCTTCACCGGTTAGGAGAGGAGCCAGCGCGGAAGCCCAGTCTTCGACCGGCCATCCTTCCCGATTGGCCGTTGTTTCAAAAATTTGGAAATGTGCTTCAACATCGTCGTGATCCGTCATTTTAGGCAGCAGCCGAGTCGCTCGTATGCGAGGGTCAGGTAGTGGAACTGGCTGGGCCGCCTGGGCATGAAGGGCGGCGATATCCTCTTCAGCTCTGCCCTGCCGAGTGGCCAGATGTTCCACGATCTGCTGCTGGCGGATGCTGATTTCGGTGAGGCGCTTCAGTATCTCCTCCATCTCCAACGGAAGAGAGAGCGCCGATCAGTGCTGGGGTGGTGAACAGAAAGAGAACAAAAAATATAGTTGAGTGCGGTGAAAACTGCTAACACTTGTGTGTGATTTCTCATGCAGTTGCCCGTATTCTCCACCAGATGTCACGGGTGAGAAATCACACAACAAGGTAGCTCGTGAAAGTGAACCCCGGAGGGTGGATTTAATGTGAACACTTTGGGGAATAGGTGCAAACGGTGAAACAAAGGTGCGTGCTGTCGTCGTGGCTGGTGTCCCTGTGAAGTCCTCGTGCTCGTGAAGGTGGGTGTCCAAGCGTGCTCAGTCGGGCTGTCGGTCACTCGCTGCCTTCTGTGAGGTAAGAGAGAAAGGGTTAGTTCCAGCACGTTCAGCATGAGACGGGTGTCTGCTCAAGTGAGAGCGGCAGCGGCTTTTACACCCTCTCGCTGATCGGGTGCAGCTGTGACCGATCAGCCCGTGATGAGGTCGTGCAGGTGCCGTGCGTTGGTTGCCAGGGCGACGCTGATATGCCCAGAGAGACTCGTCACAAAATCTATGATCCTCACACTATCGGTGAATCAGCACAAAATAAACCCATAACACAGAACGAATGAATAAAGGATAACATATACACTATACTGTCTGTGGTTTGGCCGCTGGCGGGAGATGTGACGGTCACGGATCTGTCAGAGATGCGGCTCGAAGAAAACGTGAACTGTTCACCGTAAGTCTTGTTTTTTAAACATTTGCTAACTGGCGGCTGATTTGTAATGACTACGCCACCCCGAAATAACGGGGAAATTACCAAAAAGAACACGCAAATAAGCTCCACATGGAAAGGGCAAGAGGCAAGAGTTTCCCTTTAAACAGATATTTTTATTAAAGTTAAAAAGAGTTTACAAAATTAAAAATCCCAAACACAGCATTTAATTGTTGTAGTCAGATGGAAAAGAAAACAAACCAAACATTAATCAATGCAGTGAATTAATCACTCCAATTAATAGTGACTGTTAACAAAACAGTCAAAATCACAAAAGGAACTGAGAGTTGGTGACAGTAATGTTAAAGATAAATCAATACAAATAAAAAAAACTAATTAACCCAACCAAAATAACGACCACAACAAAAAAAGAAAACAAATATCCGGCCCACTTAGCCACTGGACCAGAAGTGTTGATGACCCAAAGCAGCAGCACGGCCCAGAGCGCGGATTGGAGAGAGAGAGGGAGAAAAGGTGCGATGCAATGCCTTAACGAGGACCCTTATAATTAGACGACGTGACATTCACAACCACACACACACTCACAACAAGGTCATATTGTAGTTCCTTTAGTTGATGGGTTAACAGTTGGCGTACCGACCTGTCTGCTGTGCTGCCCTGACGCACAGGTGGGCACCCTGAAGGTAAGCAGTACACCACGCACACACACACAGCCCTGGCGGACCAACGTCACACTCTGCGATCCACAACAGTGCGAGGAAAAAGGGGCGGGCTTTCGACCAAGACGCACTTCAGGGGGCATGAGCAACAAACTTATATACAAAAGCGGAGAGCTAATTGGCCACGTATTTAATGATGGTGACGTTTTAAACACGTCACAAACATCACTACATAACTACCAAATCAGTCGTGATGAGAAACCGCTAACGTTTTATCACATAAGGTTAAGTGTGGACGGATATTAACGAGTGTGACTTATGCCTGATCAAAGCTTATTAGTTTCTGTTATTGGTAAGTATCCATACTCCTAGATGACCAATACCAGCTTTGCTATTGCCTGATACATGATAATAATCTGTACAGTATTGTAACCTGAGCACAGTGTTCATATCGTTAGCTAGCGTATATAACGTTATATAATTTGGTCTCTTACCTAGACACCTGCTCTGTTCTCCTCACAACAACTCAATTTGTCTCCTCTAATCGTTGATCTGTCTAATTCTGGCCTGTCCTAAATTTTGTGTCATAATTGTATGGCTGTAGTCTGCCATATGACTATTAATAAACATTTATAATTTCCTCAGCGTTCAAATTGTCATTGGGAACCATTGCCATTGTTTTCCTATCGTTGAAATTCACCGCACTCCCTCCCGTTATGTCACTTCCGGTTTTGGCATTTTTAGATGCGGAAGTAACATTTTCTCACAAAAACGACTCCAAAAGCCTTATTAGCGTATTTATAAGTATAGTTTAAAGAAAATCTAGTTCCTACATTATTTTTCTATACATTGACTCACTGGAGTCTCTAACCTGCAATATGCCCTTTAATTACTAAACCAAAATAAATACATCAACTAGGGCTGTCATGATATTAGATTTTTCACACCACGGTTATTTTGGCCAAAAAAATTCACGATATCGATATATCGCGATATCTATAGAAACCTTGGGGAGAAAAGTTATCCAATTAATTTTTACTTTGTTTATTTAGTTTTTCTTTTTTACCCAACAAATATAATTCGATACTGATAAACACAGGGTAATACTCTGTTACTGATAAATCTTCTTTGAAGCTCCCTATGAAATAACAAGAGAAAATATTGTCAAGTTCAACAGTATGATGAATAAATATTAAAGGTCCCATGGCATGGATTTTTTATTTTATTTTATAATGTATTCTGAGGTGTACTTTCATTGCTAGTATGATTTTTACATCATAAAATGTCATAATTTAGAAATAAAAGGCATTTTTTTAATACTGATGTTTGCCCTCTGGCTGAATGCCATGTTTTAAGGGGCGTGTCTGCTGTGAGACTTCTGTAAAAACGCCCACTGTTGTGATTGGCTGACATCTTTGCATTTGAAATGTGTTAGATCTTGTGGTGGAGGGGGCGTGGTTTAACGAGGTCTACGAAGCACGAGCCTGCAAGAGAGACGGATGGACTTGAGTTCACTTCTCATCAATTCTCTCAGCACGTCTCAGTTCAGTGAACTGTTGTAGTTACTAGCATATACTTCAGGTTATTAGTTTATTTCTAGTCGGAGGGACTGTCACTCATGTCAGAAAGTTAGTAACTTTAGTAAATTATGGATCAGCGCTGACTCGAGATGCGAACTGTTTAGAACGATCCAGTTCGATTTGGTGAACTGGTTTGACCGGTTCACTAAAAAGAACCGGTTCAAAAGAACGATTCGTTTGCGAATCAGACATCACTAATGTACCAGAGACGGAGCGATTGCTAACAAAGTTATATTGTAACTAATGAGTTGTGAGAGCGCTGTCAGCGCGAGTTTACTTTGTTTGTATCTGAGAGTTCTGAATAAACACGAGTTCCAGTCACGCAGAGCCCGTCTTCCTCCTTATTCTACCAACTTTGTAACACATGTAATGTACCATTACAGCTGTCGAGATGAACGAGTTACGAGTAAGTGTTGATTATAGCATTATTTTTAGATATTTTACTATCATATGAAAAGCGTCAGTGACACGCATTGAGTACACAGCGCAAACAAAGACACAACAGCGCAATGTAATCCAGTTTATTGTGGGGATAGCTGGCTAGCCTAGCCCGGATACCCCGCGCTTTCCCCCCATCTGCTTAATCTCGCACTGCGTATGGCGCCACCGCTGTGGGCGAGATGCGGTAGTGGGGGTCGGTGATGTTGAAGGCCGACCGGTCAGTGCAGCCCGAGCTTCGCCGTGCGTGAGGTTTATCTCTAAAGATGTGGCTCTGCCGATGTTGAGCAGAAACTCACGACTGTATGCATATTTTAGAACAGATAGACGAGACAAGGACGTACAAAAACACTGAATCACAAGATAGAAAACACAAATACACCGTTCTGTCGGGAGAGAGAGAAGCCGTAGTGTGTGCACGAATAATAAAGTTCTGTGTGAACTTGAATAATTAGCTACACATCAGAAATCACTGATCACAGATCAGAAGGAACTGAAAAAAGACTTCTGTTTTCATTTGTACATCCAAACAAATATCCTCGTTCACAAGCCATGATCTCTCGAGGACAAACAAATATGGCGCTTGCATGGGCGTGCCAAATTCTCTGGGCGGAGGAAAGGGAGGTAACCGTTCCTGTTATGACAGGAAAATTCAAGATCAGCTCGTCCCCCTAAGCTAGGGGAACTCATATTAATGTTGAAAAACCTCATAAAATTTAAATTTCATGCCATGGGACCTTTAACATAAATGCTATTGGCCATGACTAGATTGCAAATACAAATACAAGAATAGACATTATGTAAATTATGTAAACTATGAGATGTGCTGCACTGGTGGAAACAACATGAGACCATGCTATCGCGACCGTCAGACTGGCTTTGACTGGTGTTTAGAGTCCCCGCCAGCAGCAGCAGCGAGCGTTCCTTCAGCGCAGCTGCAAGAGTTATGGCCTTTTTACACCTGCTCACTTCATTCGTTTTCTCTGATCAGATATATATAATATTGTGAAGACATCAGGAGATATGTCTTCCGAAATTCTTTCGAGGCGGATTTAAATCCGATCACTCAAACCAGAGCCGCCGCTCCCACCACGCGCATCACGCGCTGCGCTTAGGGCACCACAAGAAAATGCAAGAAAAACATGCAAACGGCTGCCAGTGAAACTGAAAGTAGCCTAAGTCTCAGATGCTCAAAACCACAATCATCTTCATTTAAACTAATGAGACTAAATACTCTTACCAGTGCTTAGGTCGCTCTTTCTCATATTGTGGTCTTGAAATGAGCTGATAAATAAAATTTAATCGCAAATCTTTTGCTTTCGTTGATGTGAACTGAATTTGCATGGCCTATAGCGCGGGAACTGAAAATCTGATTTATATTAATTTTGCGGAGAGGTGTAAGGTAAGACAACCTGCATGTTTTTTGTTTTTTATTTTGTTTATTAGTTTAGATTGTATAGCCCGTTTCGTTTGCAAGCGCCGATGCGAGCTGCGAGCAGCATCAGTCTGCCTCAGCTTGTCAAAAATGCATTTTTACTGTGGTGGTGATAGTAAACATTTAAACGAATATTGTGATATGCTTGAAGTGTTTTATATCTATGGATTTTTATCATAGGAAAGACAAGTCAAGTGTTGATCTGAGAGGCTAAATTGATCAAACATGTGGTAAACACTGTCAGCCGCTTGGTCGTTACTTTAAAAAACAAAAACTTTAACAAACAAAAATTGCTCAAAACATTTTTTCTAAATTAACTTACAGTTTTTTACAATCGCTATGACAATTTTTTCAATACTTTTAATACATTTCCTAAATTCTTAACGCACCAACACACCTACATCACACAATTGCCAAAACGATTACAGTTTTTCTCAATTGTTTACACACAAATACTGGTCCTTGAGACACAATGACCACAACATGTAACTCATGCACCAACCCCCTGAACCAATTCTGCTAAACTACAAGCACAATTCCTGCTTTACACTCAAATTGCAGTTCTGAAACACACTTTTTTCAAAACACTACACACAATTCTCTGCATTTGGCACAGTTTTCATGCAGAAAATCTCTTGTTTTCACAAGGAACACACTGCCATTAAAATATGCACACTGACTCTTCACATGGGCAAACACCTATCACGCAGTTTTACAATTAGCAAACAGAGCTTTAGCATCAAAGGGCAACAGGTGAGAAACCGAAGAGAGGATGCAGCATAGTTAAATCTTTTTTTTATTATTTACTGTAACTGTACAGTAAATTCTTCTGTTGTTTTGTATGTAGACCACTGTATGTGCAACTTTGTGATGGTTGGGGTGTACACTGTGTACATTGTTTTTGTTAGAAAAATAAAATATATTTGTTACCGTGTATTTGTGTGTTCTGAGTATGAAAACAATATTCTCAAATATTTTACAACACACTTATGTATGTACTGTCTGTTGTAAGTGTAACACTGAACCAAAAAAGACCTAAGTCATTATGATGAAAGGAGAAGAAGTGTTTTCCATTCATCATAGTGTTTTACATTGAGCACATCAGTGTTCAACTGGTTCTTATAAATGTCTATTCATATGATGGTTTGTGTGTGTCATTTGAAAACAAATTTCCATTTTGAAAAGAAATAACATTATTTTGAATGTAAAGTTGCATTTTGCAGGAGAATTGAGGGGTTTTGCCCATTGTGTGTGTGTTTTTGGATTTGTGTGTAGAGTTCTGAGAATATGAGGCATGCTTTCAGAAAATGTGTGTAAACAATCGAGAAAAACTGTAATTTCATGCTCAAAATCACACATTGTAAACTAAACTCCAAAACTAATTTTCAAAATACAATAGTTCCCTAACACAATACACTATGTCTACCAAAACCCAAACACGTGTTCTCTTCCAACTGGAACATTTAGTCAATCATAGCACAATGTTATAAAAACACTAACACTAGATGGAATTACAGAAACTGCATTATTTTTTGTGTCAGGTCTGCCCTTATACAATAGACACTTTGGGCCCTATCTTGCACCCAGCGCAATTGACTTTGTACACCGACGCATGTGTCATTCCTATTTTGCACCCGCGCAAAGCGCGCTTTTCCCTCCACAGAAGCACGTCGCTAAACTAGTGAATGAACTTGCGCTACCTGGGCGGTTCAGCGCAAAAAAGGAGGCGTGTTCCGGCGCAAACAATCCCTGGTGCTATTTTGCTGTTCCATTAAACAATTGCGCCACTGACCAGAAAAAACCTAGTCTAAAGTCAGTGGCGCGTTGCGCGTTGTTCATTATGCTATTTTAAGGGCGCATGCTTGACCATAATGTATAGCGTGCACAACGCGCATACACTTTGCTCATGTAATCTACACAGATGCAACAGTTATTTTTGCAAATCATAAATTGTTACACTAAAAAAATATTAACACATGAGATGACGGAAATCATTGTGGTGTGCCACGAAGATGTGAAAAAATAGGCATAAATCTAGCTTACAAATGATTCAGGCTAATTGTAATCATTAAGGATAAGACCTGTTTGCCCAATAGTGGCAAGACATATGTATATAAGGACATCTGACAAATTGGTTTGTCCGTCAAGAACCAGGAAAAAAAATCGACTGAAAAACTGAAAAAACTGAAAGAAAAAAAAGACTGTGAAATCACCTTTACCATAATGTACAACATGACAACTTCACTTCTCTGTTTTTCACTGCTCTTACAAGAACATCAGTCTCCTCGGCTGTGAACCGCTCCTGGCGTGCGCCTGGTAAATACGCCATAATAATAGCAATCCATAATGGAACTTGCGCACCTGCTTTTAAAGGGAATGTTGGATGACGCTCGGATTGGTTTATTCACGTTACGCCCAAACCACACCTATGAATAATGAAGCTACTTCAGACCAACCCATTTTAGATTTGCGCCGGGCGCAAGAGCCGTTTATCCCGCCGGGAAAATAGCAACAGCGCCGAGACCCGCCCACAAAGTTACTTGCGCTTCGCGTTTTGACACTTGCGTTTCAGATCGTTAAAATAGGGCCCTTTATTTTATTGATCATAGATTGTGTCTTTTGAAGACTCTCCACATTTGTGTTTTGTTGGGTTTAGTAAATGCATGCATTTTGTTTCTTTTGCTGTCGAAATTCAATACAAAAAATGAATGACCCATCTCAGAGTAGCTTTATAGAATGCCCTTCAGTTTTATTTCATTATCAGCAATCACCATGTTGACAATAACAAGTTCCTGTTATTCATTTAGGAGCTTTCCTCTGCCCCCTGAAGGAGGTAGATATTGAATCCTTAGATAGACAAAAACATTCCTCTCCCTTGCCCTTGTCCCACTCCTGTCCCTTATCCTGGTACTCGTCTTCCTCTCCCTCATGCAGGCCTTTTTCTGACTTTCTTTGTGTTGCTCTATATTCCTTTTTCACACAAGATCAGCCCAAAGATGCCCTCTTTTACTGTATATCATATGGTGATGTGATTGAAAGAACATCAACACCTGAACAATTCCTAGATGGGAATCAGCTGTGATTTATATATTTGCACAAATTCAATCAGCAGTTTCTCAGTACCAATGGAATAAAATGTACTGTTTACCTTGACTTTAACCTATAAGGTTAGGGTTTAGAACAAGGTGTTATATGTTCTGACAAACAATGTTAAAGCATGGGTAAATTTGGCAGTACAAATCCATTGTTTTCGTTTTGGTTGAGCTTGTGTGTAGTTCAAGTTCAATCATTTTAAATTCGTGTTAACTATATGCATTTTGTGTAAAAGCAACAATAAATGTGTTAATTGTATAGCCTACACAGACAGATGTTGTGCTAACTGTGTTAAGAGTTTAGGAAATGTGTTAAACATATTGAAAAAATTGTCATAGCGATTGTAGAAACGAAACGAAATATAACTACTTTGACATTACAAACAAAGCTAAACTATTTTTATGGCTGCAACAATGTTTAATAGGGAGGGAGAAAAAAAAAACAGGGGCTCCAGACGGACTCGGGACATGTGTCATGCTATCTAAGAGTCCTATTCATTTTAAATATTGTTATCGCCAATACCGCTATATTGTCACACCCTAAATTAACACGATGTTGATATTTCGTGCTTTGAATATCACTGTTATCGCCAATACCGGTATATTGCGACACCCCTAACATCAACTAAATTACTGATCTGCCCACATTGTCACTGTATGATAATTGAAATGAGCTAGATGACATCACCGTTTTCTCCAGAGCGGCTGTACAGCTGAATCAAATTCTGTTGCATTATTTTCCTGTTTAACACTGTGAAGCTACTTTGAAACAATCTGCATTGTAAAAAGCGCTATATAAATAAAGTTGACTATATCTTAATCATGTGTTTATTAGCTTAATATTTCACATGTAGAAACATTTCTCTGTGTACGGAACCTGGAAGTTCATCATCCAAAGAGATGGAGGGTTATGAACGCGTAATATGAGTGGCATATGTGCAGTAAATGATCTTCCTCTGAGTTATAGCAGCGATCGTGGAAGAGTAAATAAAGGTAGACAGTGCTGGAAGCCGCTAATACTCATCAGATTGCGTAAATCGGTGGAAAATTAACCAAAATGATGATGATGTCTTAAACATTTTTTTAGTAAATGTGTAAATATATCCATTTTCAGAAATGAGCACTTTTGAAAAAATGGTGTTTAGTGAAGCTATGTAAACCCAAATAAACCGGAGCAGATGTGGCTGAATATGAATGTGTGTTGTTATTCTATTCAAAATATAAAAAAATACTGATTTATTTGCACTCCTGACATAAATTAAGAAATTAATTTCACTGCAACCTAGTTATATTATAAACAGTGGTCCAATACCAAAGCTGGATTCTTAAATCTTTCTAATGATACTACATTTGTCCAGATCAATTAAGAGTGTGATGTTTTAAGGTGCAGTGTATTTTAAACAATGATAATCTGGGGGCTCTGCCATCTTTGCGTTTAATGGGGTTAAGTATTGACATAAGGAAGACGGTTTCCGGGTCCAAACCTCTACTTGTTTCACTTGAGAATACTATCTCAACTGCTGTTTATGAGCACAGTTTATTTACAGTGGTGACCAAAATTATTAGAACACATGACAGATCTGAAAATATTTACCTTTTTTGCCTCCAAAACATGATTTAATTTCATAATGTTCATGAAACATGCAGATGGTTGCTTAACCATCAAATATCAGATTTTATCCACTTTTAACTGTATTAAAAGTTTGGTATGTCCACCTTTTTCAGCAATTACAGCAGCACATCTCTCTGGCATAGTGTTAATATATTTCCTCTGAGAACTTCAACACTAATGTTATCCCATGCCTTCTGCAACTGAAGTCAAAGGCTTTCCTTTGAATGTACAATAGATCTGTCCAGTTTATTTTCCAAATTGCCCCAAATGTGCTCAATGGGGTTGAGGTCCGGACTTTGAGGGGGCCAGACCATCATTTTCAATGTTCCAGCAGATTCCTTCCGTCACAGGTAGTTCCGGCAATAGTTAGAAGAATGTTTCAGGTCATTGTCCTTCGATTTTTATTAAAACTGTTATATTTTGAAAGCAATGGGAAGAAAGAAGAAGCCTATGTGGGACCATTTCGACAGAAAGGGCGACGAAGTTACTTGCAAAATATGCTACGTGGTATTAAAATACAACAGTAGTATAAGCTCCTGACTGGTGGAAAGCAAATGAAAGGCGCTTCTCAAGGCTGGCCGCTCTAGCGAGCTCTGTATTCCCGGGGCATCAGTGCCATCTGAAGCCTTGTTTAAGGCTTTTCGTAGTGTGGTTTTGGTCAAGTTTACTAAAGTAAACATTGTCACATATGTTCTTCTCGCCGCTGTTTCCTGATGGTTTATAGAACAAATACCCAGAGTCACCCTCTGTCGTATCTCATAAATGAACTGAAACTCTAAATTATATTTGAGTATTGTGTATATCTGATCGTTTACAAAATCAAATGATTCAGAAAATTTTTGCCATTGAAATGACTGGGAAAAATTGTCCAAATCAACCTGAATTCACTAGGGGTGTAACGATTCATCTACTACATCGATGTATCGATTTATTTTCCTATGATCTAACTACATCGATCTGTGCTCGGCAAGTTGGCCTTCCGGACGACATATACGAAACCCAAGATGGCGGCGCGAGTAGTTCGCGAGGCTCCGGGTCTCTCCAGATTCTGCAATTTTGCGGTATTTTTCCTGCTCATCTCGGGTCTGTTCGTTCAGAATAGTTGTGCCTTAACATCGTACACCCGTGGTGAGATTTTGGATATTGGTTTGCGAATTTCCGACAGTTTTATGGACAATCTTCGACTCCTTCCTGAGATCGCTAGAACACCCGAGGCTATGCACTCTGCCCGGCCGGGCGGAAGTGCTCGCAGGCGGCGCCGAGATCGTAAACAAAGGCGGGGAAGACGCGGTGGTCTGAGAGCTAAGCTAAGGCTAAAGCTAAGGCTTACCCCACATCGGCTCTCTTTACCCAGTATTTTCCTTGCCAATGTACGGTCGCTAGTGAACAAAATGGAGGAGATTCGACTCAGCATCACACACAGCAAGAAACTTTTGAACTGTAACGTCCTAATCTTCACGGAAACCTGGCTAAACGGCGGAATACCGGACACCGCTATTGAGCTAGCGGGATGCCACACGCTCCGGGCGGATAGAACATTAGATGGCTCCGGTAAGACCAGAGGTGGTGGATTGTGCATTTACATTAACAAAGCCTGGTGCACAAACTCTGTTATTGTTGGGAGTCATTGTTCAGCTAACCTGGAGTTTCTCATGGTTAAATGTAGACCGTTTTATCTGCCGCGAGAGTTCACTTCCACCATTATAACTGCAGCCTATATTCCCCCGGATGCTGATGCCAAGCTTGCTATGAAAGAACTTCATGCAGCCATCAGTAAACAACAGACTGATCACCCGGAAGCTGCTTTTATTGTTGCAGGTGACTTTAATCATTCAAACTTAAAGTCAGTGCTACCCAAGTTTCACCAGCATGTTTCCTGCCACACCAGAGGAAACAAAACCTTAGACCACGTGTACACAAACATGGCGGGAGCTTACGTTGCGACACCCCTCCCCCACCTGGGACAGTCAGACCACATCTCTTTGTTCCTCATCCCCAAATATTCACCCCTCATCAACCGTGTGAAGCCACCAGTAAAGACCATCAAGGTGTGGCCTGCGGGGGTTGATTCCACACTCCAGGAAAGGTTTCTAAACACAGACTGGAGTATGTTTGCTTCTCAAGCCACCAGTGGCGCTCACACGGACATTGACTCCTACACCTCCTCTGTATTGGATCATATCAATACCACCATTGACAGTGTTACAACCCAGAAACAGATCACCACATACCCAAATCAGAAGCCATGGATGAACAGGGAAGTGCGACTCCTGCTGAAGTCACGCAATACTGCCTTCAGATCAGGAGATGCACAAGCCTACAGTACGTCCAGAGCAAACCTGAAGAGGGGGATCAAAAAGGCCAAGCACTGCTACAAGCTAAAGATAGAGGGTCACTTTTCCAACTCTGACCCTCGACGCATGTGGCAGGGCATTCAGGCCATCAGTGACTACAAACCCCCCCACTCCACCCCCGCAGCCACTGATGTCAACTTCCTGAACGAGCTAAATCACTTTTACGCTCGTTTTGAAAGAGACAACAGAGAAACTGCCACCAAGCTCAAACCCTCAGCTGACCCACCAATCACACTCTCCTCCACAGATGTCTGCAAGTCACTGAGCCGGATCAGCGCGCACAAGGCTGCTGGACCAGACAACATCCCTGGTCGTGTTCTCAGGGCATGTGCGGAGCAGCTCGCTGAGGTTTTTACAGACATTTTCAACCTGTCTCTTGCCCAAGCAGCTGTACCTTCATGCTTTAAACGCACGTCCATTGTGCCAGTGCCAAAACACTCTAACCCGAGGTGCCCTAATGACTACCGCCCTGTAGCACTCACACCCATCGTCATTAAGTGCTTTGAGCGGCTGGTCCTGGAACACCTAAAAGACTCTCTACCATCCACATTGGACTCACACCAGTTTGCCTACCGCAGCAATAGGAGCACAGAGGATGCCGTTTCCATGGCACTGCACTCTGTGCTCACTCACCTGGACAATAAGAACACTTACGCACGCATGCTGTTTGTTGACTTCAGCTCAGCATTCAACACTGTCATCCCAACCAAGTTAATAGCCAAACTTGGAGACCTGGGCATCAATACCTCAATGTGCAACTGGATTTTGGACTTCCTAACTGACAGACCCCAGAATGTTCGTTCAGGATCCACCTGCTCCACATCCATCACACTCAACACTGGTGTACCACAGGGCTGTGTGCTAAGTCCGTTTCTCTACTCCCTCTTCACCGCCGACTGCAAGCCTGTGTATGGATCTAATTCTATCGTCAAGTTTGCGGACGACACAACGGTGATTGGTCTCATCAGCAACAACGATGAGACTGCCTATAGGGAGGAGATCCAGCACCTGGCCACATGGTGCGCTGATAATAACCTGCTCCTCAACACCACCAAAACGAAGGAGCTCATCGTGGACTTCAGGAAGGAGTCAAGAGGCACACACGACACCATCCACATCAATGGAATGGCTGTTGAACGTGTCTCCAGTTTCAAGTTCCTGGGGATCCACATCTCGGCGGACATGTCGTGGACGACCAACACCTCCAGCCTGGTCAAGAAGGCTCACCAGCGCCTCTTCTTCCTGAGGACACTGAGGAAGAATCAGCTCTCCTCGGCTATCCTGGTGAACTTCTACCGCTGCGCAATAGAAAGCATCCTGACCAACTGTGTGGCAGTGTGGTATGGGAGCTGCTCTGTTGCGGAGCGCAAGGCACTGCAGCGGGTGGTGAAAACTGCCCAGCGCATCACAGGGACTCCACTGCCTGCCATCGAACACATCCAGAGGAAACGCTGTCTGCATCGAGCTCGCAGCATCCTCAAGGACTCCTCGCACCCAGCCCACAGACTGTTTTCTCTCCTGCCCTCCGGCAGGCGTTTCAGGATCCACCGGACCAGGACCAGCAGACTTAAGAACAGTTTTTTCCCCAGAGCTGTCTCCTTACTGAACTCAAACCCCCGCTGATCCACTCCCCTCATATACTGATAACTCTCCTACCTCACATCCACCTTCACTTTATTTGCACTACCGACTCTTTATTACAGTAACAACTGTTTACTTATTCATTTTGCACTACCACACCGTAACTGGATTATGCTCATTTGCACTGCCGACTGTTATTTACAGTACCTACTGTTTACATTTGTATTTTGCACCGTACTTCTAACTGTAATATGCAATCACTTCCACTGCACTTTTACACTTTTTTTCGGATAGCTTCTGTCCATAATTTATTGCACTACCTTAATCCACTGCCATATTCCTCATTTTAGCCTAACATATCATTGTATACCTCTATCTGTAAAATTCTGTTTATAGTAATAGCCATCTGTATATTATATTATATTCATAGTACATATCCACCTGTAAATTCTGTTTATAGTATTAACCATCTGTATATTATTCACTGTACATATTCACCTGTAAATTCTGTTTATAGTAATAACCATCTCTCTATTTATAGACATATTTATATATACTCAGTACATATCCATGTCCTGCACTTATGCAAACGTTGTATATCCTGCACTTGCTGCTATTGCACTTCTGGTTAGACCTAAACTGCATTTCGTTGCCTTGTACTTGTACTTGTGTAATGACAATAAAGTTGAATCTAATCTAATCTAATATCGATCTGACATCGTTTTAAAAGGTAATCAATCGATTGTATCGATCATAGGAAATAACGTATTGGATTTAAGCACGTCAGACTTTATATGGATGTTTTTTCTTAGCACTTTTAATGATAAAGGCGTTAAACGTTACTCGATTCAGTCTGCCTATCTGTGACATCATCGCAACGCACCAGCAGCAGCGCTCATTGAAAGGAATGGGATTGTGTCGCTTTGTCGCTGCGTGTTGCTGGCGGTGTGAACGGGGCTTGAGAAAACAAAACATAGCATGGCGGATGGCAGAGGAGAAGCCAACGAGCGAGAAATTATCAAGCCACCAAGAGAAAGAGCTACCTGTACTTTCAACCCTTGCTTGTTACCTGTGCATTCCTGACACCAGTGCGCCAGCAGAGTGAGTTTTTAGTACAGCTGGCGACATAGTGAACGCACAGAGAAGTGTTCTGCGGTCAGATCATGTTGATATTTTTGAAAAAGAAATCTGTAGAGTCATTGAAGAGTAGTTGGTTACATTTTATCTTATGTTAAATATTGTTTATTTATTAAACTGTGAGTAGTAGCAGGTTCAGCCAGTTTATTCAACCTGAAGAAATGTTGGTTGCACTTTATTTTTTATATTAATATTGTATTTGTATTATTTTAATGTTGAAAAACAACAGCAAAAGTAGCAGGTAAACCTACTATTAATTAAATCTGAAGAGAAGTTAGTTGCACTTTATTTTTGATATTAATATATATATTTTTTTTATATTAATATTGTAATATTATTATGTTGGATAACAAAAGCAGAAGGAGCAGGTTAACCTACTGTTGAAATGTTGGTTGCACTTACTGTGCTTTTATTGAAAATGTATTGAATATTGAAAATGAGAGCAGAAAAGGTTAACTTCCTGTTAATTTAACCTAAACTGTTGGTTGCACTTTATTCAAATAAAATTTGAATGCATTTGCCATTAATTGTTGTTTACTTGTTTGTTTATATCCATAATTAATTGATACCTGATTCCCTTACAAGAAACAACAGGAATCTAGGAAACTTCACCTGCACTGACCAGTATCCAGATATTTATTTCAGTCACACAATTTTTGGCTAAAAAGTTACTGAATCGATTTCAAGTCACTGAATCGTTTCGGATCGTATCGTTCTAAATGAACCAATATCGTCCTTGAATCGTATCGACAACCTCAAATCGTGATATGAATCGTATCGTTGTTAAAACGAATCGTTACACCCCTAGAATTCACCCTATACTCTTTGAAATCATAATCGCATTGCATTATGTTGTTTTAAATCCCAAATATTTTACTTATAACATTCATCATTAGCAATTATTCAGTTATTTGTATTTACTGAATACTGAGTTGTGTTCAGTGTCACAATATTACTGTTTTTTTGCATGAGACAAACAATTGTAATAGTAAACTGCAAAAAATGCTCTTCTTTGTATTTTTGTCTTGTTTCTAGTCTAAATATCTAAACATTCTTAAATCAAGATGCATTTACTAGATAAGTAAAATGACATAAGATATTTGTTATTGTTTTGTTGAAAATAAAATCAAAATGAAGTGATTTTTGCTTAAAACAAGCTAAATTATATGCCAATGGGGTTGATTATAAGATTATAAGAAAAATAATATTGTTTCTGATTGAATTCTTGTTTCTGGTTTTCTTGCCCCATTGGCAGATAATTTAGCTTGTTTTAAGCAAAAACTCTCTTCATTTTGATTTTTTCTTGCAGAAAAGTTTACTTATCTAGTAAATTAATCTTGGTTTATGAATTTTTAGATATTTGGACTGAAAACAAGAAAAAATACTAAATAAGAGCATTTTTTTGCAGTGTAGTCAAATCTTTTGATCATTTAAAATATAATAGGCCTTTGTAATGTGCCTTTGTTGACTACATTCTAAATAAACTACAACAAAATATATTTCATTTGTCCTGTTGCTCTCCCAGTCACATACCAGAAGCTCATTTATTATGCAGGTCATTATGCAGGTCTTTTGTCTCTCAGGTGTGATACCCAGCATTATTCATTATCGTTCACGCCTCCTCGCACATGGCCTTTGTAAAGAAAAAGTGTCTTACAAAATGTAAATTAATATATTGTTTTATGTGAATGAGTAGGCTCAATGATTCTAACATCAGTTTTTAGCAAAAACTCTAGGCAACAACACCCATTAGTGAAAAGTCTTGTGTACAAATATCTATTGTGTGATTCAAGGCCTTAATTTCTAGCAAAGCCGACTGGAGTAGCTTGAATGGAACAGGAAATGTTGACAGACCTCCTCTTTCTCCCTAATCTTGCATAGTACTTGATGCAAGCTTTTTACTGGCGGAAACGCATATATGCATGCTTTCGGCCAGCGGTGAGCAAGCGAATCAACTCCTAGACTGGAATGCTCTGCTAGGGAGAAGAACAGTGGGCAGTGAGTGTTCTCCTCCAACATGAAGAGGTCCACCTCTGCCGGTCCGAATGTGCTCCATATCATAATCACAGTCTGAGGATGTAGCGCGCACACAGAAAGCCGCCTCATATAGCATGCAAGACAGCCGCCTATCCCCGATCTATCACAGCATGCCTGTACTGCACTATTTCGTAGCTGAAGCCTCGAAAAAGGGCCTAGTACCACCCCTGCTTCACTGTAATCACAATGGTGTCTTATAGCTTATTACTTACATATTTACTATATTACCATATATTTTCACTAAAACATCTTTAGTAAGTGAAAAATTCCACACAAAAACTTGAATGAATCAGTTCAGTGAAACAGGCTAAATGAATTAATGGAAATGAACATTTATCTAAAAAAAATTTCGACTTAGGTTTTAATGAGACACTTAAAATATCTGTCTTGCTTTCACACTCGCAAATCCATCTAGGGTCACAAAACGTTTAATAATGCCTATTATAAATACTCACTGTTTTGGAGGACAAACCCCCCCAAGCTATTTATAAAGTGATTATATTATGAATCTTATAGTTCGAATATATATGAATATATGAATCGATATATCTAATAGTTAATTCTCCTGAATGCTAAAACAATATAATTTTTTCCCCATAGCTTCTGTATGAGGATTGTAAGATGGTGACTCTTGATGCCCCCTATGTGGCTGGTTTCCTGGGCTTCAGAGAAGCCCCACCTCTGCTGCAGGCCCTGGAGAAATTGAAGAATGAACAGCCAAATCTTATGCCACAGGTTAGAGTTCCATGATCATGTCTCTTGGCTCAGCTTAAACCTGACATAAGCCCTATTAGGACGGTAATTGTTTCTCATGTGGATGTCCGTAAAAAATAAATTTGCATGCCACCTCAGTGATAAAACATGTGGCGATTTCGGATGGTGATTTATTCACACGGTGGAGGAGTGAGTTTTGTGATCATACGAACCTGGGAATGCGCTGCTCACGTGGTCAGTCAAATGATTGTCTGCTGTAAATAAAATGTTGGCTTGGAATAAAAAGAATAAATTCATATTTAATTTAATAATAGGAAATTATTAATTATTTAAATCTCCTGTTTAAAAAATAGGAAAATAGGATGTGGAAATGAGCGGAAATAAGTTAATACAGCCTCTTATTTACATGAGGTAAACATAATGCTGCTAATTTAACGTATATGACGTTAATTATTGCCGTAATAACGGCCCATTTTAAATGTTTACGTGTTTTTCTTCTCTTTCTGTATACAGCATTTCAGTAATAAAAGTGTAGGCTGGATCTTTAAAATGCATCCAAATTACAGCAAAGCACAAGGTTACGGTGCCCTGTAGTGGTCAAAAAGAATATAAACTGAATTTTGAAGCAATCTCTTTTTGAAAACTCAGAGTGTGGATTCGGACAGTGAGTAAGAGTAGTGCCATATTTAATTTTTGACAGAAATGAAAACAAGTCTGTGAGGGATACAAGTACAGTGTGTCAAATTGATTGTACTGTTGTTTAACAACATATGATTGTTCAGCTGATGAAACTACTAAATAGAAGAGTAATACAAACTTACTGAGTAGTAGTACAATACAGTCTAATGGGTAGGAAACAACATTTGGGTGGGAAAATGATGACAGAATTTTCTTTTGCAGGTACTATTTGTGGATGGGAATGGACTGTTCCATTATCGGGTAGGTGAAACTCGTCTGTTTTCTGACTAAATGAGTTACTTCAAATGACAGTTTATGTTTTTGTCCATTTTAAAGAATTTTCAAGACCAAAAGATGTTACATGACCAAAAAGGCAGTCCTCTCTCTCTCTCTCTCTCTCTCTCTCTCTCTCTCTCTCTCTCTCTCTCTCTCTCTCTCTCTCTCTCTCTCTCTCTCTCTCTCTCTCTCTCTCTCTCTCTCTCTCTCTCTCTGACTCTTTCTTTTTGAAATTTTCTTAGAGTTTGGTTTGGCCTGTCATCTTGGTGTTCTATCAGATCTACCCTGTGTGGGTGTTGCCAAGAACCTTCTGCATGTAGAGGGAGTATTGAGAAGTGAGGAGCACCATTCGCAGGTCAGAGTCACACCTGAATGCCAGGGAACAATGCATCTACTATCTAAACAGTTTGGTTCAAAAATGTGTGTAAGAGACGTGGCTGCACCAGCAATTCTTTTGTGACTAAATGAAAGCTTATAGGTTAGAGCAGGGGTGCAAAACTCAGTTTCTGGAAGGCTATAGTCCTAGAGAGTTCAGTTGCTCCAACACACTTACCTGCAGTTTTCAAATAAGCCTGAAGGACTTGATTAGCTGGATCATATCTGTTTACTTTGGGTTGAAGCTAAACTCTGCTGGGCTGTGGCCCTCCAGGAACTGAGTTTGAACCCCTTACCAGACACCCCCCATTTTGGCAAGTGGGGCATGATCAACATACCCAAAATAAAAAGGCTGTTATATATATATATATATATAGGCTGTGAGATATATAGATATATAGGCTCAAACATAAAAACAAAAATAAAAACTTAAAGAATATATTTTTAAATGTATAAAAATATTAAATGAATGTAGTATAACAACTTATAACCACAACTAAAGTGAAGCCACAAGTGTGGTCATGCTTCATTTCAAATCTGAGAGTAACGTACTGCTCCGAGACAGAGGTTGAGAATCCAAATGCAGCTTTATTTGTAAGGGGTAATCCACAATCATAGTCAAAAACGGGCAACAGGTCATACACAGGAAAGCAGTCCAAACAGGCAAACAAGTCAGGAGAGACAGGCAAACGGGTAATCCACGGAACAGGCAAGAAATCCAAAACCAGAGACATGAAACCAGGGAAACGCTCCGAAATGCAGTAATACAACGTACAAGACTTCGCCGTTAATTACAGAGTGAACAAGGTTTATATAGGCTGGGGTAATGGGGTAATGAGGTAATGTGACACAGGTGCAAACAATGAGTGATGATGAGTCCGGGCACAGGATTATGGGTAATGTAGTTTGTGATGAAGTGACAAGTCTGGGGTGGAGTGCCCTCAGGTGGTAATCAGGGGCACTCTCACTGGTGATTGTAACACTGAGTATGATATCTCTAAAATTATGTATTTATGTAATTATGTATTCTTGGGACCTTATGTGAATTATTGTAACAAAATAGATGGTGAAATAGATTAGCTCCTGGTGCAACAGATGCATTTGAGCTACAGTTAGCATCAAGCTACATAAAACAAATTAAAAAATTAAAAGTACACTTTCACTCAAAAATCTCTTTAAACCACCATTGAGTGTTTGTATTAACTTCCGGTCGCGATCTAATGCGGATTTCAGTCATATAATGATGTTAAAATGTTATTTTTAGCATTTTATATGGAGCTTATAGCTACACATACTTAGCATTTATAATGTAAATTAACATCTATTATTGATATAAAAATAGCCTAAATTGCATGAAAATCACAAGCAAAACATATGCCAAAGTTACTGTGTGTTTATTAGCTTCTTATTTAACGTGTAGAAATGTAGAATTGGTTTGTTCTTCACTGATCATTGGACGAGGAAGTACACAGAGGACAGTGCCATGCAAGGGCAGGAATGACCTCTAGCTTAGTGAATACTTGTCTCACAAACATGAGACATATGTCTAAAAAAATGTTGAAATGTCAGGTTTTAAACACTGTAAACCAAATCAAAAACAAATATTGTGTGTTTATGTAATTCGTTTGAAAGCAGAGAGGTGTTAGTCGTTCCTGAGCGGCTCATTATACTCTAATGCGACTACGCCCATGAAGCGCGCGTTCTATTGAGATTCAAATACTGAGGCTCCGGAGGCGACGCCCACACACACATAAACTCAAACAAACACATCAAGGCGACCCCACACCTCCACGACCCACTCAGCGTGACTACTGGATAACGCTGGGAAGCGTGCCAGTCTCAGGGAGATGGAACGCTGCGGAGCCACGTCCTCCAAGGGAGGAGAGGTGGAATACTCATAAGGACTAACCTATCAGGGTAGTGCAACATATGGCAGTCTCTGGGGTGGATACAACCTGGTCCCAGGGGGGAAAGAAGGGGCTCTGTCAAGGGAAAGACACGGGGCTAGCCGAGTAGGGTAGCAGGTACCGTGGAAATACACATATGGGGTCGCCGTGAGGGGACCAACACATATGGAACCCAGCCTACACACACGTTCCACAATCATACGGGTGCAGGCCTGGCGTCAGACGGCCGCAACGTCTGACACCGAAGGGGTGACGGAGGAGCTCGACAGGGTTCACCATTTCTGGGGAACACAACTGGAGAAGATAAACGCACAAATCTGGCCATAGGCGGGAGTGGCATAGCAAGCCGACACAGGAACGGGCACTTCACGTCTACCGGCCGTTGGAGGCGAGTACACGGGAAGAAACCGGCTCCACACGGAGGCTATAGAATTTAGCGAACGTGTTAGGTGTCGCCCAGCCCGCAGCTCTACAGATGTCTGTCAGCGAGGCGCCTTGAGCCAGCGCCCAGGAGGAGGCAACACTCCTTGTGGAGTGCGCTCGCAACCTGAACGGGCAAGGCACGTCTTGCGATTGGTACGCTAAGACGATAGCATCCACTATCCAGTGGGCTAACCTCTGCTTGGAGACAGCCTTTCCCTTCTGCTGGCCTCCGTAACAGACGAAGAGCTGCTCTGAGGTCCTAAAGCTTTGTGTCCGGTCAACGTAAGCGCGAAGAGCGCGGACAGGACATAAAGCCAGGGCTGGGTCTGCCTCCTCCGAGGGCAGAGCTTGCAGGTTCACCACCTGGCCCCGAAAGGGAGAGGTAGGAACCTTGGGCACGTATCCGGGCCGGGGTCTCAGGATGACGTGAGAGTTACCGGGCCCGAATTCTAGGCACGATTCGTTGACCGAAAGCGCATGCAGGTCCCCCACCCTCTTGATTGAGGCCAATGCAGTCAGGAGTACCGTCTTCATAGACAGGATTTTTAACTCAACGGACTGCAAAGGCTCAAAAGGAGGGCCCTGAAGTGCTCTGAGCACCAGGGCTAAGTCCCAAGAGGGTAGCGAGATAGAACGAGGAGGATTTAGTCTCCTCGCACCTCTGAGGAACCTGACGATTAAGTCGTGCTTCCCTAAGGATTTACCTTCAACTACATTGTGATACGCCGCTATTGCTGTGACGTACACTTTCAGGGTGGAGGGAGACAGCCTTCGCTCCAACCCATCTTGTAGGAAAGAAAGCACAACATTAATCAAACACTTTCGGGGGTCTTCGCGAGAAGAACACCACTCAACGAACAGGTTCCACTTCAGAGCATAGAGGCGCCTCGTAGAGGGGGCACTAGCTGAAGTGATGGTGTCTACCACTGCCTGTGGCAGGCCACCTAGAACCTCCGCGTCCCGTCCAGGGACCAGACATGGAGTTTCCAGAGGTCTGGACGCGGGTGCCATAGAGTGCCCCCTCCCTGAGAAAGAAGGTCCTTCCTCAGGGGAATCGGCAAGGGTGGGGCTGTCGCGAGGAGAGTGAGTTCAGCGAACCAGGTCCCGTTGGGCCAGTAGGGCGCAACTAGCAAGACCTGCTCCTCGTCCTCCCTGACCTTGCACAGTCTGTGTTAGAAGGCTCACTGGGGGAAATGCATATTTGTGTGTTCCCTGTGTTCGCACAACTGCTCCCGAGACTGGGCAAGTATAAGCCAGTCGTCGAGATAGTTGAGGATGCGAACGCCGCGTTCTCGGAGTGGAACAATGGCTGCCTCCGCGACTTTCTTGAAGATGCGGGGCGACAGGGACAGCCCGAAGGGCAAGACTTTGTACTGATATGCCTTCCCCTCGACCCAAAGCGTAGGAACGGTCTGTGTCGAGGGAGAATAGAGACATGAAAGTACGCGTCCTTCAGGTCGATCGCTGCAAACCAATCTTGGGGACGGATGCATTCGAAAATGCGTTTCTGCTTTAGCATTCTGAACGGTAGCTTGTGCAGGGCCCGATTCAGAACACGCAGGTCCAAGATTGGCCGTAACCCACCGCCTTTCTTGGGTACAATGAAGTAGGGGCTGTAGAACCCTGACTTCATATCGGCTGGAGTAACCGGCTCGACCGCGTCCTTCGCCAGTAGGACATCGATCTCTGACCGCAAGACATGGGCATCGCTGCTCCGCACGGAGGTGAAGAGGATGCCTTAAAAGCAATATGCGGTACTCCACTTCCGTATTTATACCCGCAGTGCGGGGCGGTGCGTGGACCGCATGCCAATACAATTGGCTCGTTTCTATTACACTCGAAGTAGACTGGTCTCTGAAGACAGATCCCAATTCGTCGGTCAGTTCCGACGTATGTCGAACGTGACCGACTGAAAGGGAACATCAGTTAACATTTTAGAGAAATCTCAAAATAAAATCATATGACATGATCTTGAAAAACATTTGATAAAATTCATAGTTTTAGACTTATCATCTTCAGATTTGAAATATAACATGGTCAGACATGTGGCTTCAGCTGTAGTGCACTTCTAGATTGCTAAAATGCCAACTTCAATTTTATTTTCATAAAGATATTTCATACAAATATATTTCTAATAACTTTACAAAACTTTGAAGCTTATTATAGTTATTTTTGATTATGAAAATAATTATAGTTTACTGTAAATTTTGAATTTACAGTAAACTGCCATGTGTCTGCTTTCAAATGACGCCATACTTATGATTTTAGTGCAAAGGAATCATTAACTGTAACAGTTTTAGTCTGATTATGCCATTTCTTAGGATTTTTTCAAAAGCGGGGGTGCAGGCTAACAGGTTAATGTGTTTATAAGCAACTGAAAAAAACACAAATGTCAGAGCATGTCAAAAATTCTAAAGGGCCCCAAAAGAGCTCAGACTCCAGAGGGTTAAGAAGAGGATCTATGACCTCTGGTAGCATCTCTTTTAATAGCCTAGACCAGGGGTGTCCAAACTCGGTCCTGGAGGGCCACTGTCCTGCAGAGTTTAGCTCTTACTTGCCTCAACACCTGTCTGGAAGTTTCTACTATGCCTAATAAGACCTTGATTAGCTGGTTCAGGTGTGTTTAATTGGGGTTGGAGCTAAACTTTGCAGGACAGTGGCCCTCCAGGATCAGGATTGGACACCCCTGGCCTAGACGGTATAGGGTCGAGCATACATGTTGTAGATTTTGATGATTTGATGAGTTTCGCCAATTCTTCTTCTCCTATACTGGGGCGGCAGTGGCTCAGTGTTTCATGTAGGTTGGCTACAAACCGGAAGGTTTGTGGTTCGATCCCCGGTTCCACCTGACAAAGTGCCAAGGTGTCCATGAGCTAGACACCTAACCCCAGCTGCTCCCGACGAGCTGGATGGCACTTTGCATGGCTGATACAGCAGTTGGTGTGGATGAATGAGTGACTGAATGGGTGAATGTGAGGCAATATGTAAAGCGCTTTGGTGGCCATTGATCTGTTAAAAGCGCTATATAAATGCAGTCCATTTACCATTTACCAGCATTGAATGAGTGTAATTTTTCCCCAGTGACACTACAATGCTCTGTCTGATGTGATACTGTAGTAGACGGCTGCATGGTTAAAATTTTCTTCCTAATATTATTAATATTACATGTAAAGAAGTTCATAAAGTCATTTAGAGAGTTGATATATATATATATATATATATATATATATATATATATATATATATATATATATATATATATATATATATATATATATATATATATATATATATATTGTGACGAGTCCACCCAGAGGAATCAGCGTCGCCCTGGCAACAACGCACCTGCACGTAATCACCATGGGCTGATCGGTCACAGCTGCACCTCATCAGCCCGGAGGCATATAAGCAGCTACGGATGAGCAGACAGACAGACTCTGGTCTCGAGCTGAATGTACTGCTGGACTAACCTCGCTCTTATTTGTTCTCCTAGAAAGCAGCGAGTGACCGACAGCCCACTTCACTGGAGCACATTGGACACCCACTTTCACCAGGATCGAGCACCACAGAGCACGAGGATTCACCAGCCACCACGCACTCACTGACTGTTTTCACCCTTACACGAGCACTGTAAATAAAATCCACCCTCCGGGGCCTTTTGCACTTAACCTGCCTTGTCGTGTGATTCCTCACCCCGTGACATTGGTGGAGAATGCGGGCATAAGCGTGAGGAATCACCGACAGGTTCACCGCACCCAAAATCCTAATCTTCTCTGTTTGTTTTGTTTCTGCACGCCAGGACCCGGAAGTAGCGCGCTCGCTCCCCGAAGATGGAGTAATTGTTGCAGCGCCTCACGGAGGTGAGCATCCGCCAGCAACAAATCGCGGAACACCCGCCAGGGCAGGACGGAAGATGAACTTACCGCCATCCGTGTTGCCGCCGCCCAGCGCGTTCCGCTACCTGATCCGAGTGCCCAAGCCACCCGCCTGCTGCCAAAGATGACGGCGGATGATGACGTGGAGGCTTTCCTGCAGGTATTTGAGACCACTGCTCAGAGCGAAGAGTGGCCAGAGGGCGATTGGGCACGCGCGCTGGCACCTTTCAAGATTCAAGATTCAAGAGTTTTATTTGTCACATACACAGTTATATACACAATATACAACTGGCAGTGAAATGTAAACAGGTCCGCTCCATGGACAGTGCAAATAACAGTTACAAGAAATTAAAATAGAAATAGAATAAAATTAGAATAAAAAGTATTAACATAAGTAGAATTATAAATAAATCAAGTAAAGATAAAATAGGAAATAAGATAAAATAAAAATATAAAAAATATGTGGATATGATAAGTGAGATAAACTGTAGACTTAAAAATAAGTGGTTAACATAAAATATATATATATGTATATATAAAGAAGTATAATGTGCAAGGTTTATTACAGGTTGTTACACAGTAACAATAGGAAAGTAAAGTGCAGTGCAATGGCAGTATGTGGATGTTAATGTTTAAACTGGATGTTTATGCGTGTGCGGGGTGAAGTGAAGTCACGTGACTGAGTTCAGGAGTCTGATGGCCTGGGGGAAGAAACTCCTCCTGAGTCTTTCAGTCTTTGTCATCAGGCTACGTAAGCGCTTACCAGATGGCAGCAGGGTGAAGTGAGAGTTTGCAGGGTGATTAATGTCTCTGATGATTTTAGTAGCTCTACCTCTGCAGCGTTTGGTGTAGATGTCCTGCAGAGGCGGGAGAGCTGAGCCTGAGATGCGCTCGGATAAGCGCACCACTCTTTGCAGGGCTTTGGAATCGTGACTGGTGCTGTTCCCGTACCACGCTTTGCTGACTGGAGAAGCCCAGCGGGCTTATTTTTCACTTCCCCGTGCGATCGCTGAGGATTATGACGAAGTCAAGCGTGAAATCCTGGCAAGGTTGGGTCTCTCATCTATCTGTGCCGCCCAACAGTTTCATGAATGGGAATTCAAGCCTCGTGTGCCAGCCCGTGCCCAAGCAGCCGAACTTAAACGCATCGCTCACCATTGGCTGATGGAAGGAAGTCCCACGGCAGCTCAGGTAGCGGAACGGGTGGTGGTCGATCGCCTCCTCCGTGCTCTTCCCCGTACCATCCGGCAGGCGGTCGGAATGAAAAACCCGGCCAACACCGCGGACCTCGTGGAGGCGATCGAGCTGGCGGATGCCATCCACCACCGTGAGGCAGGGGAGCGAGTGTTGCCGTTCCCCCGGAGGGTGGTCCAGGGAGGCTGCATCGTCCACCAGCAGATGCCATCGGGAGCCCCGGAAGCAGACGTGGTGATCGAGGGAAGACACTTCCGAGCCCTGCTGGACTCCGGCAGTACGGTCACCCTCATCCAGTCAAGAGTGTGTGGGCCCCGAAGAGGCGAGAAGAGCTTCCTCCCCATTACGTGTGTGCATGGAGACACTCGCCAAGTGCCGGCCCGTCGAATCACCATCTCTTCGCCCCAAGGTACCTGGCCGGTGGAAGTCGGCCTGGTAGAGGACCTTCCGGTGGCCGTACTGCTGGGGAGAGACTGGCCGGGCTTCGATGCCCTGCTCGCCGCCGCCACTCAGCCTGTCAGCCAGGAGGGGAACCGTCGAAGACGGAGACGGCCGCGAGGACCCCGCCGCCGACCAGCGCTACTAGCCTCCGACAGCGGGAGAGATGGTGAGTCCCCCTCCCAATCTACTAATCCGTTCTTTGATGTGTATCAGCAGGCTGCCGGAGGGGGCTCATTCGCTAAGGAACAACGGGAGGACGATCGCCTGAAGCACTGCTGGTCCCAAGTGCGGACCATCGACGGGAAAGACGTCCTCCCACGGCCCCATCCTCTCCCGCATTTTGTCGTTGAGAAGGGCCTGCTATACTGTGTCGCACAGCGGAGGGGGGAGGAGAAAAAATTGCTAGTTGTTCCTCGGACCAAGACCGAAACCATCCTGGAGTTGCCGCACTCCCATCCGATGGCAGGTCACCTCGGGGCAGCTAACACCACGCAGCGTATTCCCGACCGGTTCCACTGGCCGGGACTGGAGGCCGAGGTGAAGAGGTTCTGCCAGGCCTGCCCGACCTGCCAAGTTACGTCGCCCAGGACTCCTCCCCCCAGCCCACTCATTCCGCTGCCCATCATCGAGGTGCCCTTCGAGCGGATTGGGATGGACATAGTGGGGCCGTTGCCAAAGTCTGCCCGTGGCCACGAACACATCCTGGTCATCGTCGACTATGCCACCCGGTACCCCGAAGCGATTCCCCTCCGCAAGGCCACCGCGAAGAACATCGCCCAGGAGCTGTTCCTGCTGGCCAGCCGGGTTGGCATACCAGCGGAGATACTGACTGACCAGGGTACCCCGTTCATGTCCCGGCTAATGGCGGATCTCTGCAGGCTGCTGCGGGTGAAGCAGTTGAGGACCACAGTCTATCACCCACAGACGGACGGGCTGGTAGAAAGGTTCAACCAGACCCTCAAGCAGATGCTGAGACGTGTGGCGGCGGAGGATAAGCGGGATTGGGACCTCATGATTCCTTATGTGCTCTTCGGGATCCGCGAAGTACCCCAGGCCTCAACTGGCTTCACCCCCTTTGAGCTTCTGTTCGGCCGCCAACCACGAGGGCTCCTGGACATCGCCCGAGAAGCTTGGGAGCAGCAGCCTGCCCCTCATCGCACCCTCATCGAGCACGTCCGCCAGATGAGGGAACGGATCGACCGGGTGATGCCATTAGTCCGGGAACACCTCAGCAAGGCTCAACAGGCGCAGCAACGCCGCTACGACCGGGCAGCCCAACCACGGGAGTTCCAGCCGGGAGACCGCGTCATGGTCCTGGTCCCCAGCTCTGCCTGCAAGTTCCTGGCCACCTGGAAAGGACCCTATACCGTGATCGAAAGGATTGGGCCAGTCACATATCGTCTGAGGCAGCCGGGACGACGGCAGGCAGAGCAACTCTACCACATCAACCTCCTGAAGAAGTGGGTGGGGACCCGGGACCAAGTAGCGGCCTTGAGTATCACCGATCCCGTGGTTGTAGACGTCAACCCCCATCTGTCGGCTGCCCAGAAGGCGGAGCTGCAGCACCTGGTCAGTCAGTTCCAGGATGTGTTCTCGACCCAGCCCGGGCAGACCAACGTGGTACAGCACGACGTCCGAACACCGCCAGGAGTCATCGTCCGGCAACGGCCCTACCGTGTCCCGGAGGCTCGTCGGCAGGCTATTGAGGAAGAGATCCAACAAATGCTGAAGTTGGGGGTAATCGAACCATCCCGGAGCCCGTGGTCCAGCCCCATCGTGATGGTCCCAAAGCCGGATGGCACCCTCCGCTTTTGCAACTACTTCCGACGCCTGAACGAAGTCTCCGAATTCGACGGGTACCCCATGCCTCGGGTCGACGAGCTACTGGATCGGTTGGGAAGGGCCCGGTACATCAGCACCTTGGACCTCACCAAAGGCTATTGGCAGGTACCACTCTCTGAATCCGCTAAACCCAAGACTGCTTTCTCGACCCCCAGTGGCCACTGGCAGTACCGGACCCTTCCCTTTGGCCTGCACGGGGCCCCCGCGACCTTCCAGAGGATGATGGACATCATCCTACGGCCCCACCAGGCCTACGCGGCGGCCTACATCGATGATGTCGTCATCCACTCTGAGGCATGGGGAGACCACCTGGAACGTCTGCGGAGGGTGCTTTCGGAGCTCCGGCAGGCTGGACTCACTGCCAACCCCCGCAAGTGTCACCTCGCCCTCTCCGAGGCCAAGTACCTGGGTTTCCGAGTCGGAAGGGGCCTCATCCAGCCCCAGGAGAAGAAAGTCGAGGCCATCCACTCCGCCCCAAGACCGCAGAAGAAGACCCAGGTACGGGCCTTTTTGGGGTTGGCAGGGTATTACCGATGTTTTATCCCCAACTTCTCCTCTCTAGCCGCCCCCCTGACAGACCTGACCAAGAAGGGGCAGCCGGAGAAAGTCTGCTGGACCCCAGCCCTCGAGGAGGTTTTCGCCCGGGTCAAGACAGCCCTGACGTCGTCGCCCGTACTCCGCGCTCCAGACTTCGGTTGCCCCTTCCTGCTGCAGATGGATGCTTCCGACACAGGACTGGGAGCCGTCCTGTCCCAAATCCAGGAAGGCGAGGAGCATCCGATCGTCTACATCAGCAGGAAGCTGTCCCCGGCTGAGACGCGGTACGCCGCCGTCGAGAGGGAGGCCCTGGCCATCAAGTGGGCAGTCCTGGAGCTGAGGTACTATCTGTTAGGCCGCAAGTTCACCCTGGTCACCGACCATGCGCCCCTGCAGTGGATGGCCCGCGCCAAGGACACCAACGCCAGGGTGACACGCTGGTTCCTAGCGCTCCAGGACTTCCACTTTGAGGTACGTCATCGGGCCGGGGCCGCCAACGCGAACGCCGACGGCCTCTCAAGGATATGGACAGCTTACGCAGGTCTGTCAGGGGTCATTCCCCACCCTCCCTTTGTTTCACCCCTACTGTCTCCATATGTTCGCAGGACCAGAACGACGCTTAGGGGGGGGGGAATGTGACGAGTCCACCCAGAGGAATCAGCGTCGCCCTGGCAACAACGCACCTGCACGTAATCACCATGGGCTGATCGGTCACAGCTGCACCTCATCAGCCCGGAGGCATATAAGCAGCTACGGATGAGCAGACAGACAGACTCTGGTCTCGAGCTGAATGTACTGCTGGACTAACCTCTCTCTTATTTGTTCTCCTAGAAAGCAGCGAGTGACCGACAGCCCACTTCACTGGAGCACATTGGACACCCACTTTCACCAGGATCGAGCACCACAGAGCACGAGGATTCACCAGCCACCACGCACCGGCTCACTGACTGTTTTCACCCTTACACGAGCACTGTAAATAAAATCCACCCTCCGGGGCCTTTTGCACTCAACCTGCCTTGTCGTGTGATTCCTCACCCCGTGACTATATATATATATATATATATATATATATTAGGGGTGTAACGATTCGTTTTAACAACGATACGATTCATATCACGATTTGAGGTTGTCGATACGATTCAAGGACGATATTGGTTCATTTAGAACGATACGATCCGAAACGATTCAGTGACTTGAAATCGATTCAGTAACTTTTTAGCCAAAAATTGTGTGACTGAAATAAATATCTGGATACTGGTCAGTGCAGGTGAAGTTTCCTAGATTCCTGTTGTTTCTTGTAAGGGAATCAGGTATCAATTAATTATGGATATAAACAAACAAGTAAACAACAATTAATGGCAAATGCATTCAAATTTTATTTGAATAAAGTGCAACCAACAGTTTAGGTTAAATTAACAGGAAGTTAACCTTTTCTGCTCTCATTTTCAATATTCAATACATTTTCAATAAAAGCACAGTAAGTGCAACCAACATTTCAACAGTAGGTTAACCTGCTCCTTCTGCTTTTGTTATCCAACATAATAATATTACAATATTAATATAAAAAAAATATATATATTAATATCAAAAATAAAGTGCAACTAACTTCTCTTCAGATTTAATTAATAGTAGGTTTACCTGCTACTTTTGCTGTTGTTTTTCAACATTAAAATAATACAAATACAATATTAATATAAAAAATAAAGTGCAACCAACATTTCTTCAGGTTGAATAAACTGGCTGAACCTGCTACTACTCACAGTTTAATAAATAAACAATATTTAACATAAGATAAAATGTAACCAACTACTCTTCAATGACTCTACAGATTTCTTTTTCAAAAATATCAACATGATCTGACCGCAGAACACTTCTCTGTGCGTTCACTATGTCGCCAGCTGTACTAAAAACTCACTCTGCTGGCGCACTGGTGTCAGGAATGCACAGGTAACAAGCAAGGGTTGAAAGTACAGGTAGCTCTTTCTCTTGGTGGCTTGATAATTTCTCGCTCGTTGGCTTCTCCTCTGCCATCCGCCATGCTATGTTTTGTTTTCTCAAGCCCCGTTCACACCGCCAGCAACACGCAGCGACAAAGCGACACAATCCCATTCCTTTCAATGAGCGCTGCTGCTGGTGCGTTGCGATGATGTCACAGATAGGCAGACTGAATCGAGTAACGTTTAACGCCTTTATCATTAAAAGTGCTAAGAAAAAACATCCATATAAAGTCTGACGTGCTTAAATCCAATACGTTATTTCCTATGATCGATACAATCGATTGATTACCTTTTAAAACGATGTCAGATCGATATATGTCGTCCGGAAGGCCAACTTGCCGAGCACAGATCGATGTAGTTAGATCATAGGAAAATAAATCGATACATCGATGTAGTAGATGAATCGTTACACCCCTAATATATATATATATATATATATATATATATATATATATATATATATATATATATATGTATATATATATATATATATATGTATATATATATATATATATATATAAGGGATGCACCGAATCCAGGGTTCGAACCCTAGGCTTGCACTATGCGCGCCCCGCTGGTCGAACGTAATGTTCGACCATTACGCTGTTGCGCATTACGCATTATTCGCTGTTGAAAGTGAAAATGGAACTCATGAACAGAAAACGTGGCAGTATACTTTAAGTCAAAAGAAGGCGATTCAAGTTGAGCTACACGTTCAATTTGCAATGCCGATTTGTCTCGTGATGACAAGGACCCTAAACAACAGCCGCTGTTAGAACATTTGCATATGAAACATCCGAGAGAATACGAGTTGTGCATGAAGGAATCTACAGACAGCAGCCAAAATGTATTTTATTTTACCGTGCAAACAGCCTATAGATCTATAGATCAGATAAAATATAAATACATTTATAAAATATATAGGCCTACACTAAATATTTTTCACTTAAATAATTACCAAATTAAGATGACAAAACGAAAATACACTGAATCCATTAGCTTTGAAGAACCGGAATTAGGTAAATAGGTAGATAATATACTATATATCTTTTCTTTACATAAATACTATTCTCTTAAAACCATCATTTCGTTATTTTTACTAACCCAAATAATGATTCATCCGCTAGGTTGCACGTGAGGGGGAAAAAATAGGTTCCTTCCACTTAAAAGTTGAGCTCTTTTTATTTTAATATAGCCTATCTCTTTACATAAATACTATTTTCTACTTAAAAAAAAAATAACTTCGTTATTTTACTAACCCAGTGTTTTGTATGTGAATGCTGTTTCACGTGAATATTAGGCTACCACAGGAGTGAAGCACAAAGCTTTGTTTAGCCTAGAAAGGAAATAATGGTCAGATAGCACTTTTTCATTCTGTTTTGCGATCTGGATATGGTCACTCGATTTTCCGTGAATTTGAACAATAGGCCTAGTAGTCCATTTTATCCCAATGGACATGGACATCTCGTTTCTTTTCCCAACTCTTCACTCACGTCGCACCCATGTTCGCAGGGGATTATAAACGTTTCTTCCTTTCGTTTGCTTATAATTAAGTCTATTATAACTATTCACATCCTTTACTGTGGGAAAGTATAAAAAACACTGTAAGACGAATACCTTTTTACTTCAAATTTTATTTAACACAGTTTGTTCTTGTTATTAAACTTGGTAAGGCGCGTCAAGTTTGGTTTATTTGAATAGTGCATTTCACACACGCCGGTGATTTTAGTTTCGTTTTCTCTGGCAGTGAATAATCAAACATTGCCTAAATGTCTTGACCCTGTGGAAAATAAAATCCGCTCTTCAGACCTTTTAGAACAAGTGTTGCTTTGCAACATCAGTAGAACATATGAAGACGAAGATATTCAAGAAGGTGTCTATTCAGTGTCCCATTCCTCTCAAAGCGCAGAGCGGTAGGCCTATATGACGCATCTTTGCGGGGAAATAGTATGAATCAAATATTTTTCTAACTAATATTTAATTTTCATATATTCTTGAGGTTACCATTATTTACTGAAAATCGTTTTTGTTTTATAGGCTGTGTTGTTTCACTGACGGAAGTGCTAAAATAGCCTAAACACGCATGCTTGATGTTTCAGCCTCAAATGATTTCAAAATGTAGGCTATATATCTGGCATAGACTACAGCATTTAAAATAGCATAGGCTATATGCATTAGTTACATTCTCAATTTAATTTACAGAGCAATCCCTGCTAAGTTTTTAGTTTAACCCTCCTATTATCCTTGGGGTCAATTTGACCTCATTCAATGTTTAACGTCTGTAAAAACACGATTGACATCATTTTTTTTCCTTTAGATTGAATGACTTTTCCTAATTTAATGGGGACAACTCTTTAAACATAAAATTAACATGATGATATTTTTCCAATGTCCTGTACACATTTTGTAGCATCTGTGTTCCTTGGGGTCAATTTGACCCCAGGCTCATTTAGCTGTATAAAACATAAGAAATATAAAAATGTTACACCCATTTGTTTAGGTTGTTTTATTGAGGTCACTATAACATGCTATAATTTTATATATTGAATGTAACATTCAAACAACTTCCCTCTGATTTAGGGCTCTAATCTAACCTAACCAAACCATACCTGTAGTATTGCGAGAACCACTAGTATTTCACGTTATTATGGCCCCACCAAGTGAATGACAGGATAGCCATAGTGCTGCTAATGTCATCAAAATGGTTCCAGGGCCCACCAGATATGCTGTCAGACATAAATGACCTGAGACATAAACTTTTGTAAAAAAAAAAAAATCATATTCTGGAGGTTTAAATTGCTGGGGTCAAATTGACCCCAGAGGGTAACAAATGTTACTAGATTCGAGGGTAACAGGAGGGTTAACTAATACTATAGAAGAGGATTAGTGTGTGTCGCACACTACAGACTCGCAACGGGGGCGTGGCATCACGATGGTGGCGCTCCATCTTGATGTCGGCACAACCCTAGCGCGCGCCTCTAGCCTGGGAAAACCCAGACAACTTCCGGCAAATTTAGATTTGCTCTGCAAGTAGTCTGGCAAAGAGCCCATTCAAACCCATTTCTAAGCCCCAGAAATCGAGGCACCAATCAGAAACGTTGAGGCGGGCTTTACACGATGACGACAGCGCAGCGACAGTGAAGCAGATTCTGTACACTGACTACAAAGATGGATGCAGCAGTGGAACATCACTATCAGCTATCGCGGCTGTTTTAAGCGATTTAAACTTTTCCATTCCGTTAAAACCAGAGCAAAGAACAACACAAGAAGCCTTCATATCTAAAAAAGATGTTATCGCTGTCTTACCGACTGGATTCGGCAAAAGTCTGATATACCAGCTTGCTTGTCTTAGCGAGAGCCCTGGTAGTGTTAATGTTTCACAAAATATAGTTTTAAGTCCTTTCAGGCGAGAATGTAGTTGTTTTTAAAGCCAAAATCTGTGGTTTATTTATGAAGAGAGCGCCTTTTTGAAAATTTGTCCAGCGGCGCTCAATTGCTCAACCCCACCGAGAGGCGCCTTTCCTCGGCCAGTCCTTCTGCCGTCTGCCGCTGGCTCTGATGTGAAGATATGATTCGTCTTGTGTAGATCTAACTGATCTTTGCTCTCATTATTCTATAATTTGTTCCCTGACAGATCGTTTTGTCTGAGGGTAAAGTGAAGTTTCATAAATTTATATTTGTAAGCTATTAAACTTTACCGTTGTAGTCTCCTAGCACTGACTTTCTTTGACTGAATTGCTTTATGTATTGTATAGCTTCTTATACCTTTTACTTATACTTTTAAAATGGATATTGATCACGCATTAAACTAACATTTAACAAAAAGAGACTGGGTTTTGTTTTATATCATATCTCATTGTATTACAGTGATAATCATAGGCTATATTATGAACACATGATATTACATGTTTTTATTTTTTAATGTAAACGAAAAGAGGCCGGGTTTTTTAAATATTTCGTTTTGTTATATACATGCATTGAAGATAATATGCATTGCCTTCACTACATTTGTGTGGCTATAATATGTTTAATATAATAACTATTACCGTCATCGGGAGTTCATTCTCCGGAGTCAAACTTGGTAAGTCACGGACGCAAGTTAGAAGTTCACGTACAAAATATGTCATAAAACACCACTGCCTCATTTCATTAAAAAAAAAACTTAAACATATTAGCCACACACATGTGGTTCAGGCAACGCGTAGTTAGGCCTACATTCATTATCTTATATATTTATAATAAAACGAAGTATAAAACACCCTGCCTCTTTTCGTTTACATTACAATATGTGGTTTAGGTAAGGTGACCAGATTTCTGAAATGGAAACCGGGGACATTTCCTATTTGAGAACACAAGCACAGACCATAGACAGTGGTACAGACAAGAACACATATTGAGAAACGACCAGAGTCTCAGATGTTTCTCCGTCGCTCTGCATACGTCATCTCCCTCATCGCTCTGATTGGTTTTAGGTCTATCCAATTGCGCCGAGAGGCATTTGAGCGACGCCCGTTGGTGACGCCCCTTTGGAAATGATTTGTCAATGAAGCTTTGCCAGACCATAACTCAGTTACTACTGAGAATGGTCTGGTTTTAACCAGGCTAGCGCGCCTCCTGCGCTCTCCGTTGGGTTGTTCTTTGAAACGACAGAGGACGACTTGGGGTAATTTTTCTAAAAACCATCATGAAATAGCGGCGAGAAGAACATACACGACAATGTTTACTTTAGTAAACTTGACCAAAACAGTTAATGGTCAATAGCATCCCTACACTGCTGTGGACGTTGTTAACTTCATTAATGTGTTTACTGTGATAATGGACTGCGGATGGGAGTAGGATTCGGTTTCGGATTCGGCCGAATCTTAACCAGTGGATTCGGTATTCAGCCGAACCCCAAAAATCTGGATTCGGTGCATCCCTAATATATATATATATATATATATATATATATATATATATATAAAGCAGATCTTGCCTATCTACGGCCTTTCTGTATGCGATCATGCTCTCTTTCCACAAATTATGAAATACCTCTAGTTTTGTTTTCTTCCAGTTGAGTTCCATTTTTCTGGCTGCTGTTTTAAGGGCCCGAGTGTGCTCGTTGTACCACGGCGTTGGACTATTTTCTTTAATCATTTTTAAGCGCAGGGGAGCATGACTGTGTCCAGCTAAACGGATCACAGAAATAATTTTTAAGAAAGAAAAAAGAAAGAAAAGAAAACATGATAGTAGGTAATGATCTGAGATGTCATCGCTCTGCGTATCAATATTTATTCCATGTGACAATATTAGGTCTAAGGTATGATTTTGGCGATAAGTGGGTCCTGACACATGTTGCCCAACTCCAGTAGAGTTTAGAATGTCTTTAAATGCTAATCCCAATGCGTCTTTTTCATAGTCTACATGTATATTAAAAGCACCAACAATTAATACTTTATCTGCAGCCAGTAATACCTCTGATAGAAAATCAGCAAATTCTTTGATAAAAGTCTGTATTGTGCCCTGGTGGCCTGTATACAGTAGCCAACACAAATGTTAAACGGGATTTATCATTTACACTACATAGCGTTACAAAAAGCACCAGCACTTCAAAGGAATTATATTTGAAACCAGACTTCTGAGTAATACTGAAGATATTATTATAAATTACAGCAACTCCTCCCCCTTTACCTTTCTGATGCGGCTCGTGTTTATAACATTAATCTTGGGGAGTGGACTCATTTAAAGTAATGTAGTCGTCAGGATTTAGCCAGGTTTCTGTCAAACACAGCACATCTCGATTATTATCTGTAATCATATCATTAACAATAAGCGCTTTTGGGGAGAGGGATCGAATATTCAGCAACCAGAGCTTTATCATTTGTTCATCTGTATTATATCTATTGTTTATTTGTTGGACATCAATTACATTTTTACTGTTGAATGATTTTGATGTTTTGTTGTATTTGTTAATTCGGGGAACAGACACAGTCTCAATGTGATAATATCTAGGTGAAAGAGTCTCTATGTGTTGGGATTTATCTGACTCCGGTGACGTGAGACAGATAGCAGACGGTCGGTTTAGCCAGTTTGTCTGCTTCCTGACCTGGGCCCTAGTTAGTCAAGGTTTAGCTCTAAGACTATGTGCCAAATTACTAGAGAGAAGAGCAGCACCACCCCAAGAAGGATGGATGCCATCCTTCTTCAACAGGTCAGGTCTGCCCCAAAAGCTTTTCCAAATGTCTATGAACCCTATTTTATTTTGCAGACACCAATTAGACAACCAGCCATTGAGTGATGATAGTCTGCTAAGTATCTCATCACTCTGCCTAACAGGGAGTGGTCCAGAGCAAAAAACTGCATTTGACATCGTACTAGTTCACACACCTCTTTAATGTTAATTTTGGTGATCTCCGACTGGCGAAGTCGAACATCATTAGTGCCGACGTGAATAATAATCTTAGAGAATCTTTTAGAGCACTTTTAAATTTGCTTTGATGTCAGGCGCTCTGGCTCCCGGTAAACATGTGACTATGGTGGCTGGTGTCTCTATTTTCACGTTCCGTGTAATAGAATCGGTAATAACTAGGGCACTTTCAACAGAATACTCAGTGGGTGCATCACTGAGAGGAGAGAACCTGTTTGATGTTCTAATCGGAACGGAAGAGTGGTTTTTAGATCCGCGACTATGCTGTCTCAAAGTGACCTAGTTGCCCTGCAGCTGGAACCGAACAATGTAAAGAGTTCACTAAGCTATTCGCATCCAAATCAGTGTCTAAAGCTGTTACATTCTCACTACTCTTAGATAAAGTCTGGATGCGTGTCTCTAATTCTGAAATCTGAAACAACACCTCATCTCGGCCAGATAAGGCCTCCACACACAGCCTCACGTGTGTGTGTGTGGGACAGGAAACCAGATGCCACTACTCAGCCAGCAGGCCCAACTCACAACTTGTGCAACCTTCTTCGACCATATGAGTCTATGCAAGTTCACCGTCATTCCTTCGCTCAACACGGAAGGAAATGATCACAACTACAAAACCCTCGGACGGAACCATCAAGACTTTCTCCTGTGGCCGTATATCTGGACTCCCTCCCGGGCAAATGCAAGTAATGTACTAAGAAATACAAGTCGCTGTGTAGTTAGAAAAACTGTAAACTGTAAAGTTTATTAAAGATGGTTCTTCCTAAGGTTTCGACTCTTTGCATAACTTCATCCATCTGTTCTGACCCTTTTTCCTCCAACCTCTTGTCATGTATATGTTTTGTGGATGTATGTTTCCTGTTAGTTTTAGTCTTGTTCCGTGATTTAGTTATTAAAGTTTGTGCACAATATATGTTTTGTCCTGACTTCCTGCCTGCAAACAAATTGTCCCTTAAATGATCGATCTTGCTATGCGCTCTAAGCGCTTATGTAAATTCAAAGAAATAATTATTTTTCTGTCGCCATGAAAAATATCCTTTTCTTAGAATTAATTAATAATTAATACGGAACGTTCATAGGAGGAACTGATTGATTGATTGTAATGTTAAAGGGATAGTTCACCCAAAAATGAAAATTATCCCATTATTTACTCACCCTCAAGTCATCCTAGGTGTATATGACATTCTTCTTCTTCTAAAGTAAAGTTTCGGCCGACCGCCTTCCATGTTCAATTTATGGAAAAAGTGTTGATAGGTCCTCTGCCGATTGAAAGACTAATGTGACCAGGTACGCTCGTCATGACGTCACGTACGCATCTTGAGTTTCACTTTCAACTTTCAACACTTTTCCACGGAAGGTGATCGGCTGGAACTTTTTTTTTTATAATGAAGATTTATTCGGTTACTAAACAGCAAACAAAATGTATGTACAGCAAATTCATTACAAACAAGGAGGGTAACCGAAAAGGTGTAGGCTGAAGCCATGGCTTATTACGCCTACCCTATTTACAAAACAACATCTACCCATCAAAATTTAAACATAAACAATATACATGTATAAACATATGCATACATACACACATGGTCATATACACGTACTGTATATATACTCATATACATACATACATACACACACACACACTTAATTACAAATATTTGTTTGTTGCTTGTGTTGTTTCAATTAATGCACAACAATTATACATAAACTTATCTTAGACAATTTTTCTAATGCCAAATATATGGCATCCATATATTTGTCAAAAATTTGGATTTTTAACTGTTTTATAAAATAATATAAAATAATGCTAAAATTTGCTCCTCTTAAGATCATCGGTGAGACCATTCCAGAAGTCGACCCCTTTTACTGAAATGGTGTTCATTTTAAAGTTTGTTCTGACCATTTTTTTTTTAAACATATTCTCTCCTCTTAGGTTATATTTCTGTTCCCTGTTTTCAAACAAACATAGGATGTTTTCAGGCAATATTTTCCTATTGACTTTGAACATGAAGACAACGGTATTCAGACTGACTAGATCGGGAAATTTTATTGCTTTAAATTTGCAGAATATTGAGTTTGTCGGTTCATTATACGGTGAATGATTGACTATCCTTTTGGCTTTTTTTTGTAAAATAAAAATAGGTTTTGTGTTTGTGGTGTAAGCATGCCCCCATATTTCAACACAGTAAGAAAAATATGGAACAATAAGAGAACAATACGGAATATACAAAGAGGGCGTATTTAGAAAATACTTGGTTTTATGTAATATGGCTATTGTTTTGGAGAGTTTTGATTGAACATGAGCAATGTGTGGTTTCCAGGATAATTTATGGTCTAATATTATTCCAAGAAATTTGTTTTCATTCACCCTTTCTAGTACCACATCATCAATCTTTAAGCTCATGCTGGTTTTAATTTGTCGATTACTGAATATAATATATTTGGTTTTAGTTAGATTAAAGGATAGTTTATTTCGGTCAAACCATTGCTTGATTCTGGATAGTTCTCTGGTCACATCAGTAATTAGTTGGTGAAGATTATCCCCAGATACATACAGTGTTGTGTCATCTGCGAATAATACACATTTTAACAAATCGGATACCTTACAGATGTCATTAATATATAAAATAAACAACTTAGGACCAATCAAAGAACCCCGAGGCACCCCACAAGTTACTTTTCACATTTCTGATTGATGATCATTAAAATGTACATACTGGTATCTATTGTCAAGATAACTTTCTAACCATGAGTTAGCACGGCCTCTAAAACCATACTGCTCTAGTTTATTAATGAACAATTTATGATCTATCTATGGTATTGAAGGCTTTTTTGAGGTCAACAAAAACAACCAAAGTAAAATACTTTTTTCTAATGCAGATGCTATATAATCAACTAATTTAATAACAGCCATTGAAGTCGATCGACCGCTCCTGAATCCATATTGATCGTCACTTAATATCATGCATTTTTCTATGAAACTATCAAGCCTCTTCAGAAAAAGTTTTTCCAGTATTTTTGAAAATTGGGATAATAATGAAATTGGTCTATAATTTGAGTATAAATGACTGTCACCACTCTTATAGATTGGAATAATTTTAGCAATTTTCATCTGATCTGGAAAGACGCCCGATTTAAATGACAAATTGAAGATATAAGTCTGGGGTTCTAATATTACATGGATTATATTTTTAACTAGTTTCATATCAATATCTGTCCAATCGGTTGGCCTTTTATTTTTAAAACCATTCACAATCTCCAGTATTTCATTTTTGGTAATGTCAGACACATACATGGAGGAAGAGTTCCTACTGATATATTCACAACTCTTTATGTTTTTACTTTTTGAATCAATAATGCCTTTTGCCAGATTGAAACCAACATTAACAAGATAGTCATTTAATTTGTTTGCTATCTCCTTTGGATTTCTTATAAGGACTTCTTTGTCATTTATGAAATAACTGGGAGACTCTCGTTTGTAATTTGTTTTTTTATTAATTTAGTTTAGTACTTTCCAAGTTCCTTGCATATTTTTCTTTTGTTGTTCTAAGAGGGTGTAAAAATATAGCTTTTTACTATTACCGATAATACTTACCAATTTATTTTTGTATTTTTTATATTTTTCTTCTGACTCGATAGTCCTATTTTTAAATTTTTTTGCATATAGTATATTCTTCTTTTTGCATGCATTTTCAATACCTTTAGTTATCCATGGCTTATTTGCTGATTTATTTTCTTGGTTATGAATCATCTTCATGGGGCAATTGATATTATACAACTCAGTGAATCTATACAGGAAAGTATCATATGCCACATTTGCATCACTTTCTGCATAAACTTCAGACCAGTTTTGGTTACTAAGTTCCTTTTTGAATTCTTCAATATTTTTAGCCTTTCATCTTCTTATCAAATTATTAATGGTCTGGGATTTGTTATTTCGTATAAAAAAATTGGAAATATTGCAAACTCTGGCAAATGATCACTAACATCCCTAATAAATAAGCCCCCAACAACTTTTTCCTCAAAGCTGTTGGTAAAAATATGGTCTATTAGTGTTGCTGTTTCTGTTGTAATTCTGCTTGGCTTATCAATGAGTGGACATAAATGATTGCTGTACATTATATTTATAAACTCAGAAATACCTTTGAGAACACGTTGATTAATTATATCAATGTTGAAGTCTCCACACACAATTTGTACTTTGTCAGTGGTCATGTTGTTAAGCAAATCTGCAGTTTTTTCATTAAATATTGACAAGCTTGTTCCTGGCGGTCTGTACACACAGCTAATAATTATGTTTCTGAAATGTTCTACTTCAATTTTCACTGTTACACAGTCCATAACGTTGTCTATGCTGTATGAAACATTTTTTACAATTTTACTTCTTAATGATTGATCTATATACATTACAAAGCGACTCCTCCGCCCTTTTTGTTGTTCCTATTGGTTGTATACAACTCATATCCCTCAAGACCCACATCATCACTCACTAAATTTTTTAAAGGACTTAAGAAATTCTTTGACAGCAGAGTCATTTTTGCATAGACTTCTGCTATTGAAATGTATGATGGACAGAGCACCATACATTTCCACACTCTTGTTGAATTCTTGTTCTGTGTAATAATTTATGTCAAAATTGCTATAATAATGCATATCCGGATCAATATCATTATCAAAACTATACCTCTCAAGTTCATCCCGGTCAGACATATCATCTATGGTTATATTCCCCAATTTCTTCACATTAATACAAGGTCCTTTATCCTTTGTGTAAGGAGTAACAGTGTTCACATCAGATCCTTGTGCCGCCATGTACACATCTTTTGTTGCAATTTCCAATGACATAGCACACATTTATCTGTCTCTCTCCAATTTAGCCCAAGCATTTCAGCTTTGGTTACCACATACCTGCTGAAGTGGCCCATCACTTATAGCTGTCCAATTCTTGCAGTTTTCTTATTATGGTTGGCCTGTTTTGATCTTCTCCATTTGGCCAGATGTACAATTTCCATTCATTGTCCATGTTGCTTATATTTTGTCTTGCTTCCTGAGTATACGGCTCCATTTTGCTATTTCAGCATTTTTCTTTGTTAAATGCTTGTTTATGTAGACTCCGGTACCTTTTAATTTTCTGGTCTGTCGCAGTAGCGCAATCTTGTGCTTTTGTGAAACGAACTGTACAACTATGGATGGCTTCTCTTTACGATTCTTGTTTGGGATTGCATAACAGCTAGAGATATTCCTATCAACCAGATCGATATGTTTACTGCTTAGGTACAGCAAAACCTGTTGTTCAAACGTCTGCAATTATTCTAGGGGAGCATCCTCGCCTTCATTTGCTCCAGCTGCTGCTCTAGCATAGCTACGATGCTTTGTCTCTAGTCCAGTAATGATGACATCCTTACTCCAAGTTTGTTGTTCCAATGCATCAATCCTTTGTTCAAGTTCTTCAATCTTTTTGTCTCTCAGATTTACTATTTCTCTTAGGTTACGTATCTCCTCCATGAGGGCCAGGATGCTTTGTTGTTGAGTAGCAACTTTGCTGGTCTCATCTGCCATAAACTTTAAGGAAGCTTTTATTTTCTTCCATCTCGGCTGCTTTTCTTGTTGCCATTGACTTTTGTGCACAGATATGTTCGCAAAAATCCAGATATCTGGGTAGATTTATTGTACTGTTGATTTATTGTATCAACTTTATAAAGTTTTAAATAAGGATATTTTTCTTACACAAATGCATCGATTCGCTTCAGAAGGCCTTTATTAACACCCCGGAGCCGTGTGGAGCACGCTATTCGATGGACAGGTGCATTTTTTATGGACTTCAAAAACTATTACTCAAAACAACTATTCAAAACAACTATTACTGCTTTTATAATGCTTGGATTAGCCTGGACTTTTGTAATATTACTCAGATTTTATTCGTCTGAAAGAAGAATGTCATATACACCTAGGTGAAAATTAGCCCATGATTTACTCACCCTCAAGTCATCCTAGGTCCTAGGATGACTTGAGGGTGAGTAAATCATGGGCTAATTTTCATTTTTGGGTGAACTAACCCTTTAATAGCTACATCAAGTTAATCTATTTAACTTATTCAAATATTCATAATTAATCATAATGAGTTATGAATAATTATTCATATTTCCCCTCAGAGCTAATTCGCTACAAGTCATTACTGCTGTGCTGTTTACAAATATCAGAAATTGAAGCTTTTATTTTTGGTTAATTTAGCCACTGTATCGATTTAGTCACTGTTATCAATTATCCCCTGACTATATTCTGGGGGTTTTTTTTGGCCCGATGCCAAATTTACTTGCCGGCCCCTGCTCTAGGCTATCTGGCATGCTGAGGGATGAAACTGATGAGGAAGATTATTTACAAAGCAATCTTTAGAGGCAGCAGTGATAGTCCTGCAATATTTAAAGCGATAACGGCTTTGCAGCCTTAGCTAAATTAAGCATACATGATACTAGGCAATGATCTGAGATGTTATCTACTTATCGTCTATGTGGCTCAAAACTCCCTCTTGACCCTCCAGCATCTGCAACATCCTTTTCTGGAAATGTTCTGGAGCCGAAGATATTCCAAAACAAAGTCGGTTTGTCATATCTGTTTCTGTGTCTGGCGCTCGTGGGACTTTTATGTTGTAGTTCTCTGTGCATTGTCAATGTGTTCTTTTCTGTGTCCTGTTTCCTGTGTAGTAAGTAGTTAGTAAGAGTTTTGTAGTTCTTTGTAGTTTTTCATGTCGATTAGTCTTCCCAGGTGTTTCCTATTTACCACACCTCTTGTTATCTTGTTAAGCTAATCTTCCCTGTGTATTTATAGTCCTTGTTTTCTCTGGTTATCAGTCGGTCGTTGTTGGCTGTTATGCAGGTGTATCCCTGTGTTTTGGTTATTTTGTTCCCGATTCCTGTTTCGATTGTCTGTTTAATAAAGTCTCCCTGCATTTGGATCCTCATCTCTGCCTGCCGCCTGTGATTTCCCTTGAGTGCCGTGACAGGTTGAAGCAGAACCTTCCAAAAGGAGTAATAAAGGTGATAAAGGAGTTTGCCAAAATCCTGAGTTGGTGTCAAGTTTTGAGAAGACCCTGGATCCTTCAAGTTGACCCAGGGAATATTCCACGGAAGGAAGAATGTATATTTCCCTGTTTACTACGCTGTTGAGCTTTGTTAGATCCATACATATGCGCACTGCCCCGCTTGGTTTCGGAACAACTACTATGCCTGCGCACCAGTCGGTTGGTTGTTCTACTCTGCTAATCACTCCCTGTTTCTCCATGCTTTCCAGCTGTTTCACTTTTGTCATGAGGATTAATGGAATACGACGGGGTGTTGACAGTGAAAAGGGCTTTGCATCGGGTTTCAGAAATATCTCATACTCTCCCTGCAGTTTTCCCAGACCCTGGTTTTTTCACTGACTCCAGACTATCAAGGTTCACTGTATGTATTCTCACTATGATGCCTAGAGCATGGATCACCGGCCGCCCAAGTAGCGCCATTTTCAATCCCGAGATCACATATATGTTTTGGGTTGTGGTTTTATTTTTCGTCCTGAGTTTAGCGGTGCACCTACCCTTGACCTGCAGTGAATCTTACCCTGGCCCCTGCAGTATCTTTGAAGTTTTCTGCCAAAGTTAACCAAAGTTTTCCTCTTTGAGCAGTTCTTCAGAAATCACTGTGACGTCTGCACCCGTGTCTACTTTAAACAGCACCTCAGAATCATTCACTTTTGGTTTTATCAGCCAGGGGGCATCATTCTGCTCTGTACTGATAGTACCTAAGAATGCTATATCACTCCCTTGTTCATCACATCATGTTTACTTCACTTACTCCTCTGGACCTGCAAACTTTTGCATAATGACCCTTTTTCTTACAAAGGTTGCAGTATGCTTGTCTTGCTGGGCACTGAAATTTGCTGTGAGATGGAATTTTCCCACACCTTTTGCATGGAATGTTCTTTTCTGAGATTGTTTGCTTCTCTGCCATCCTAGTAGGCTTCTTACTTGGAATCATTCCTCGTCCTTTCTTGTAAGTTTTTTTCTCTGCATGAACAATGTCTACATTTGTTGCAAAGTCACCTTTGAAGTTGGCTTTCAGCTCCTCTTGCTGCTTTTTTACCAGCTCACTTTGGCGTACAGGTGTGACGGCCTTCTCTAGAGTGAGTTCGGGATCCATCTGAAGTTGCTCCAACAATCTTTTATCTCTCAGTCCAACCACTAATCTGTCGCAAATCATTTCACTATATAATTCTCCAAAGCCACAATGCTCAGCTAGGCAAAGTAGTGCTGTGATAAAATTATTGGCAGACTCTCCCGACTCAGCCCTATGAACCCGGATGAATCATTGGTGCGTTTGGATGTGGCGGTGAAACAGAAACCAGAAGAGGTGAGTGATAACATTATGAGTAATTTAAATTATTTTGATAGTAAAAAGCCAAGTTGTAGCAATGTAAATGGTACTGAAGTTGTAAGAGAGCAACCTGTAGTTAGTCATGTAGACAAACATGGCAGTGGTGTGCAGAGCGCTAATATGGAGGAGGATGATGCTGTTTCTGATATTATGATGCAGAGTCAGGATGATATGAAGGACGACGAGAGTTTGTCGGATTTGTAAGATCTCTATAAAGTTGATGATGATTTGTATTCTGTGGAACAGATAAATGCTTTTTTGGACGAGACTAAAGAGAAAAAGGTAGAAATAGGAGATTTCTTTCCTGACATAGAAAAGTTTGTTGCTTCTGTAGTGTGGGCACGTAAAATGTACAATCATACAGTGTTATCGCAACAGAAACGGTACAGACTCAAGAAGTATATAAGAGCGATAAGACAGGGTAAAAGGAATAAGAATGAAAGAAAAAATCATTATGGCTTTATACATGCATTTGTGTATCTTTTTCCTTTTTTTCTGCTGTTCTTTCGAATAGGCTCTCTAAATGTGAATGGTTTGAGGGATAAGAAAAAGCAGGCTTTAGTTTCAGAGTATTTTCATATTAAGAATATTGCAGTAGGTTTTCTTCACGAAACACATTTGTCTGAGTCTGAATGGGGTTTGTGGTGGAAGGGTATATGCTTTAAAGAATATGCTTTAAGTCATTGCTCGAAGCGCAGGGGTTGCAATCTTGTTTAATTCAACTTTGAAGGCAAAAATTGTATCTAGATATGAGATAGAACCTAGAAGATTACTTTTAGTAAGAGCTGAAATACATAATTTTAATTTTCTTTTTGTTAATATGTATGTCCCTAATGGTGGAACAGAGAGTTTTTTTGTTTGAGAAATTGGGTCGTGTTTTAAAAGCTCTTAAAGGGTTAGTTCATCCAAAAATGAAAATTATGTCATGAATTACTCACCCTCATGTCGTTCGACACCCGTAAGACCTCCGTTCATCTTCAGAACACAAATGAACATATTTTTGTTGAAAGCTGATGGCTGAGAAAGGCTTCAGATAGGCCTCCATTGGCATTCAGTACATTTACACTCCCAAGACCCATAAAAGGCACTTAAAACGTCATTACAAAGTCCATCTCACCACAGTGACTCTGCAATAATTTTACGATGCGACGACAATATTTTTTGTGCGCCAAAAAAAATCAAAATAACACCTTTATCCAACTTGTTCTTGTCTTCCGTGTGTGCCTCCACGACGCATGCGCGAGAATATGACACAGATCCGGCGTTCGGACACATGACCCAGAAGCGATTTGTTTACAAGCAGAGGAAGACGCGCGTATCTAAGCTGTTGAATTCTACATTGATCGTGCTTTAGGTCTCGGCGTAGTTCTCAAAAGGGGGTTAAAGTGTGCATTTCATGGATTCCCGAACCCCGGCGCTACGTCATATTCTCGCGCATGCGTCGTGGAGGCACACACGGAAGACAAGAAGAGGTTGAATAAAGTCGTTATTTTGATTTTTTTTTTGCGCACAAAAACTATTGTGGTCACATCGTAAAATTATTGTAGAGTCACTGTGGTGAGATGGACTTTGTAACGACGTTTTAAGTGCCTTTTATGGGTCTTGGGAGTGTAAATGTATTGAATGCCAATGGAGGCCTATCTGAAGCCTTTCTCAGCCATCAGCTTTCAACAAAAATATCTTCATTTGTGTTCCGAAGATGAACGGAGGTCTTACGGGTGTCGAACGATATGAGGGTGAGTAATTAATGACAGAATTTTCATTTTTGGGTGAACTAACCCTTTAAGTCAATGGATGTAATTATAATGGCAGGAGACTGGAATTGCACTTTGATTTTAATATGGATAGAAATGCTGAAGAACCTCACCATAAATCAGCACTTGCATTATCTGAAGTAGTTAAGAGTTTGAATCTTGATGATATTTGGAGAACAAAAAACCCATTGCTTAAACAATATACTTGGGTAAAAGTTACAGATGGTAGAGTTCATGCTGCCAGGATAGATAGAATTGATGTTACATGTGATTCAAGAAACAGAGTGGGAAATGTTAACATTATTCCAAATCATTTCAGATCACAAAATGGTAACAATGGATTTTGTATTGTTAAAGGAATGTAAAAGGAGCATGTATTGTTATTTTAATAATAAGCTTTTACAAGACATTGTTTTTTTTGCTATTTTTTTTAATAGTTTTCGGAATCATGGCAAATGCCAAAAAGGACATTATGTTGATATTAAACAATGGTGGGACATCTGAAAGGTACACATTAGAGTTTTCTGTCAGCAATATTCATCATATTCAAACAGGATATTAAAGGGGTGGTAAAACACATTGTTTTGAAGGCTTGACTGTGTTTGTGGGGTGCACTGTAACATGTGTTCATGCTTCGTTTTAAAAAAAATTGCCTTATTTTTCATATATTTGACCTTTATTCTACACTGCTCTGTCCCTCCTTGTAAAACGGTCTGATGCTTTCCGGGTTGTATGAAGCCAGTCCCTCAAAAATACGCGATGGGCTCAGATTGGTCAGCTGGCCCAGTGTGTTTTGATTCGCTCACCGCAGTGCACGGTTGTCGGAAACGTCACGCCCCTTACCTTTATCGGAGGCTGTGCTTTTGTCAGTGTTAGAAACAACGGCGTCAATAAAACCACACCAGTCTGAGCCCGAATCAGACCCAGAACATTTGAGTGAAGATGATCGAGCAGAACCTGTTCAGTCCTCAAGAGTAAAGACTGCGGATCTATAATGATCGCTACTGAATGGCACTTTAACTTTTGTATTTTTAGAACGATTATAGCCAAATATCTGTCACAAGAACTAACCCAAAACAAACACTAAGCACTGGCTTAAACTAGTAAGTTAGCCAAATCACACACAGAACCATGTTTAGCAAGCCTGTAGATAAACAATACATAAAAGCTCTAATCAAAGAATCATTTACACTAATGCCAGGTTCGCTGTTGAGATTTTAACGTTAGTGTTTGTAACGATAGGTGTTCGTCGGATAACGTTAAGTATGAATGAGCATTTAACAGACTGGTTTGCAGAACAGCGTTGTCATCTGTTTACTTCCTTGCTACAACGTATTACAGGAAAACACATCGATGAAAAATAAATCAGACTTACAGGTTGTGGCCCGTGAACAGCTTCTGTTTGTAAATCCAGCTTTCAGGACAAGCCGTTGTGCATATCCTGTATTGAACTCGCGAAGTTTGTGGAAGTGTGTGTTGTCCTCCGTGAAATGTGCAGCGCGCGCGTCATGCATCCACGCACCGGCAGTGTTTTTTTCACGCAGCTGACGTTGTGCAAATCTGGCATTGAAATCGCGAAGACGGTGGATGCAGGGAGCCCTGCGCGCGCCTGATTCCCCGCTGACTCAAACACACGTGCATATAACATGCTGTATGTTAAACGCTCTGCAACGCACCCCCTTCCCTATGAAGGCTGAACAGAGCAAGTACCCCAGACCTGCAATCCGGATGAAAATAACAGCGTTTCCTCGGCATCGCGGCAACAACACTCCAGCCTACTATACCACAACAGCGCCGCGATACAAAATGGCCTCACCCCCCCTTATTTCATATTCCCCGGAGGAGGGGTTTATGTAAATATTGGGCCTGGTGATGTCAGCAAAACCTGGGTGAATGTGTAGTAGTCCCTAGCGGCCGTTTGCTGTAGTCCTTAGAAACTGATTTCTTTAAAAGCAAATATCTCCCTTTGCTTTAAACTTTGAACGTTGTAACTTTGCAGATGTTGTTTATGCTCAAGCAGCAACATTACACGTTAGCTAAAGTTAGAATAGTGAAATCGTGGTTTACCACCCCTTTAAAGACCAAGATACAGGACTTGGAGAACGAGATCTCTGATGTAGAAGAAAATGATGGAAAGGAATGGACTTTATTTGGAACTGCTGTAATAATTTCACTTTTGGGCCCAAACAAGGGACGCCAATTATGTAGTGATTTTACTTTCGTCCATCCAAGGACGTTAAGTAAGGTAGTTATTGGTACTCACGTCACCACTGACGTTGTGATTTTTGGATCACACATCACTTAAGGTGTGGTTATGAGTACATCAGATGACCACCTTCCCCCTCTCTTAGTTTGGGACACTAGGCAAGGCCTTTTATCTTGGCTCTATGAGAACAGTCCAAATAGGAGGCTGTTCAATCATTTTAGATTGAATGTAAAGTGGGGAGAGTTGGTCAGCTGATTTATCTGAAAGATTGGTGAGATTTCTAACTTGTAGAGCCTTTTCTGTATTATCAAGATTCAAGAGTTTTATTTGTCACATACACAGTTATATACACAATATACAACTGGCAGTGAAATGTAAACAGGTATGATTATCATACCTGTTTACAAGATTATCAGCACAAGTAAGACACAATTGTAATAAAATAGATTTTATTAACAAAAGATAAACAAGAATAACTAACACAACTACTAAATGACTACAATGAATGATAAAGGAATAAAGTGCATAAGATACATAAAATACATGTGATTAAGTTGAGTGTGGCTATGGAAGAGTTGCATTATCTTATGGAAAGATAAACTGTTGTTTCTCTGAAACTAAGGTGAAGAACCTTATTATGCATCAAACAAATAACGGAAGATTATTTGTTATTAACTAGCATCAGTTAAATTAACTCTAATGTAAATTAGAAAATCATATACTAGAGTTGGGGTACTCGGACTTGGACTCGGACTCGGGTGAATTTGTACTCGGACTTGACACGGACTTGGACATTTTGGACTCTGAAAATATCCCGAGTGCAGTCGAGTCCGAGTCATGTGTAACAACAAAACCGCCATAAAACTAAGATAAGAAATTAATGAACGTCTCCCCGCTTGTGATTTTACTGCACCACACCGGCAGGCAGCAGTAGCATCATCTTATGCTTGCAGACAATACACACATCACACGGATCGCAATGCGTGGCTAGGGCAATGTCTTCAAAGTCAGCAATAATTTGTTTTGCTTTTGAAAATCATAAAGAATTTTTTTGCAAGAAATCCAGTAAAAAGAAGCACTCTGCGGATTGCAAATCAACTGATGTGTCTGGCACGACTTTCTACCGACATGTTCAAAGAAAACCTAGAGAAATGTAAGTTGCTTATTATAACTTTTAATACCAACTTAAATCCAAATAACTTAGGGCTGGGTGATATGACGATATATATCGGATTTTTGTGTGCATACTATGGACATCACAATTCTTAATATAATATTGCGTTTTTTTCTTTTCGTTTTTGCATTTAATTAATTATTTTTTAATTTTTTTCCGTTTGAAATATTTCTCTCAGTTTATTTTGGCTCTGTTTGAGTGTGCCTGTGAGTCTACGCGCTGATATGAGCCTTGCTGGTTAAAAGTTTCATTCGTGTGCTTGTGCACTGTGTTAACATGCGCTGAGCGCGCGCACTAGAAGCCTGTCAAACACACGTGATTACTGGACTAAGTAGTCTTACTGCACTAATACTGTCAAATACACACAAGGTTAACATAAACACAGTCAGTTATGTCTAAAGTGAAAGTAAAATCGGCGTGTGTCTGTATATTAGATGTGTAGAGGTCTTAAATTGACAGCAGCGCAGCCTATAGTGAACACGCTGTCGCTTGTCCTTAAAGGGACAGTTCACCTCTAAAATTATGTCATTATTTACTCACTCTAATTTTGTTCCAAACCTGTATTCATTTCTTCTGTTGAACACAAACAGTTGAATGGTAGCCATTGACATCCATATTATTATTTCCTACAATGGGACCAACTGGTTGGTTTCCGACATTCTCCAAAATATATTTTATGTCCAACTGAAGAAAGAACTTTATTCAGGTGTAAAACAACTTGAGCGCGAGTAATCGATGACAGAATTTAAATTTTTGAGTGAACTATCCCTTTAATGTTAATAAAACACAAAGAAGACAAAGAGAAAATCACTCTCACTCACTCACTAACTCACTCACTCACTCCTGACTAACTTTAGTAAATTTAATAAGAATCACTGTACATGTAATACAGTGAAGTTTGTTTTATTTTACATGTAATTGTTTTATTCAATTTCTATAGTATTTATTCTTACTTGAATAATCCTACTTGAGAAAATATATCATTATCGTGAAATAAGATTTTAATATCGCCCACCCCTAAACATAAGAATTTGGGGATACCAGAGGCAATAAACAATTTAAATACAATAAAACAGGTTAATTTGTGTTTTTCTTGCACTTGTAATTATAAAAGTTCTGCATACAGTATATCTATGTCCATTCTAATGGTTTGAAACCATTTTTGATTGGAAACTAGTTGATCTGTTGACAAAATAAAAATGTTAAAGGGCAATGGCTAGATGTAATAGTGGTATTTTTTGTTAAATTTCATATTGCCATTGGTTTAATGGGTTGAAAGGTTAAAACATTAATAGAAGATACAAATTTACAATAGCAATTTCTAATCTTTTTTCAATTTAATTACACTCTGGACTCGGGCGGACTCGACTCGGACTCGGTCGATAAGAACTCGGACTTGAGTCCAACTCGGCCCCTTTTGGACTCGGACTTGGACTCGGACTTGATTGTTTAAGACTTGGACTTGACTCGAACTCGACAAAGGTGGACTCGGACCCAACACTATCATATACTGATAATATACAACAATGCCAAGGTTTCTGGAAAGAGGTTTGGTTAAGTGATATTTACGTTCCACTTGGTTGAGTTAGCAGTCCGATGGAGGTGACTTCTTCCACTGGTTGTGCTGGGTGACAATGCAGTGGGAAAGGAGCTGGAATCCGTTTCAACAGTCTTGAACACGAAGATCTGTGGGATGCTGATCTCCTGGAGCACCAAAGGGTCCTAAATCTGGAACACGCAGATGAGGCCCTGAAGTAGGTGCAGAAGGTCCTTAATCTGGAACACGCAGACGAAGGAACCTCGAAGCGAAGGTTTGCTCTCCTGAGCTTAACCTTGTTGCAAATATCTCTGTGTGTTTTCTGACTCTGTGGGTCAGGCACTCAGGACTTGGTCAATCCGCTTTGGTCTCTCTGGCATGGAGACTCGGGACGTACTGTAGTCGTCTCGCTGGACTAAAACTCTGAACGTAGTGGTTGTTAATGTCTCTTTCCTCACAGACTGGAGGCTCAGAACGTGGTCGTATCTGTTGCTGCCTCACAAGCTGTAGATTCAGATCCTTGGATCTTTTGTTGTCTCTCTGGATGAACCAGAGGCTTAGAACTTGGTGAACTGTTACAGTCTCATCCTTGCTGGTGAGACTCAGAACTTGTTGCTTTGTCACAATCTCTCTCAAGGAGAAATTCAGAACAAGGTGTGTCTGTTGAAAGAGTACCTTTATCCTTTTCGGAATAGGAGGAGATTGCAATTTGGCGCTTCTCCATTCCAGTGTTGCGATTGGCTGCTGGCATCAGATGGGGTCCACAGTGAGACTCACCCTCCTTTCTCCTGTGGAACTCATTTGCATACTGTACACAGTTAGAAGTCTTTAAAGTGTCTTTAAAGTTTACCAATGCATTTCTCACTTTCCAAACCACCATCAGAATACCCTTGGCAATATTCTAAACAAATAGAAACCAAATATGATGGGAAAAGATTGAACTGTTCATTCATTTGTTCATTAACAGCTGATTCTGTGTAAGATGTTGCATTACAAATAGCTGTCACTGAGAATACTTATTTCTCTGAATAAGTATGAAATGGATGTGTGTAGTTTACGTCAGTCTTAAGGTTTCCAAACATAGTTATGAATGGATTTAGATGAATCATTGTGGTCTTTGTTTCACCCAGTACTGCTAAGGTCCTGTGGAATTGTTATGGCAGTCATAGACCAGGACACTAGAGATGTGGGTGAAGGGCAGGTACTGCATTTGGGCCAATGAGATATCTTGTCCTTCCTGGGCTTGGTACAAGAGCTGGTCTTTTTGGCCTCTAAGAGTTGTCTGGATGTTGTCATGGCATCTTATCTGATGGCATTGGACAGTTTGTTTGTTCCAGGAAATCAAAATGTAGCAAACCTTTGTCCACAGTTATGGACAGAGAGTGGCCCGGCCATAAACTGGGCCCTGGAATGTGCTGTCCACTACACTGCCCTTTCAGAGAAAAAGCTTCAGTTGAATTATTTATTGTATGATAAAGTGAAAGGTGCTCTTGTTAGGGCACGTTTTATCCAAAATAATGACATTGATGGACCCACAAAATTATTTTTTAATTTAGAATGAAAGACTAATAAAAGGAAAATGATGGTGGGTTTAAAAAATGATGAAGGTGTTGTTTTTACGTATGACCTTTGTGAAATGAGAAGAATTGCTGTTGATTTTTATACTAATTTGTACACAGCCAATGTCACAGATCCTAAATGTAAAGATTAATTTTTTTCATTAATTATTTTCATAATTTTCAAGATTAATTATTTTGCTCAGGCTTCAGTTTGAAGCCTGAGCAACAGGAGGATATTGATTTACCAATTACTTTTCAAGAAGTGACAAAATTTGTAAAAGGTGTTTCATCAGAGAAGGCTCCTGGTCTATGGTCTTACAGCTGAATTTTATAAATAGTTCTGGCATGTGATTGGAAAAGACCATTTTCAAATGGTATACTTTTCTAATTAAATTGCCCTAATTTGCCCTAAATCCCCCTACTGTGCAAATTAAGAGAACAGTTGACTGGTTTACATATGGAAGGGTCAAATATTTCAAATGATGTGAAATTATTAGCTTATGCTGATGATGGAACTATAATAATTAGGAACAGTAATGATATTAAGATGGTTTTAATCTTAAATGTTATGGAAGAGCATCATCAGCAAAAATAAACAGGACAAAACGTGAGGCCTTATGGTGTGGTTCAGAGAGGTTGAATGTCCCACAGGTGCCTAATAATGTTATATGGTGAAAAGATGGTTTTAAGTTCTTGGGAGTGTTTTTAAGTTCTGAAACGTACAAGAAAAATAACTGGGAAGGACTATTGGAGTGTCTCCGGTTATCTAATTGGAAATGGTTAATTCCTCAGCCCTCCTATAGGGGAAGGGCCTTAATAGTCAATAATCTTGTTGCTTCAAATTTGTGGCATAAAATAATTGTGTTGGACCCCCCTGCTGCTGTCATTAAGGACATTCTGGAATGTATTGTTGACTTCTTTTGGACAGGTCAGCATTGGCTGAAACCTGCAGTACTTTACTTGCCTCTTCATGAAGGGGGGCAAGGCAGAGATGTATAAAGTACTAGAGACACATACTTGAGTAAAAGTACAAGTTCCTTATCAAAAAAGTGACTTGAGTAGAAGTTGAAGTGCTCTTTAAGCACCACACTTAAGTAGAAGTACTAAAGTATTCAACATTTTTTGTACTTAAGTATTGCAAGTAGTTTATTTTAAAATGTACTACTCAAGTACTGAAAGTAAAAGTACAAGTATTGTGTTATGTAGTTATTAAAGAAAGTAGTCAAAAGTTTGAACATCATATTGTTTTTATTATTTCAAATGATTAAGCTAAAGGACAAAGACAATCACAATGTTGGTAGGTAATTTTTCTACACATTGCCATATAAATAACCTGAAAATACTAGTTCATTAAGATTAAATCTTACTATAACCACTCTTACTAAAAAAAAATGGGGTAAGCACACTTATATTCTCATTTCAAGAGGTGTTCTGAGTAAATGATTTGTTTGTAACACTTTGCAATATGGTTTGATTTGTTAACATTACATTAGTTAATGTATTAGACTAATACTAACATGAACTAACCATGATCAATACATTTGTTACTGTATTTATTAATCTTTGTTAATCTTAGTTAATAAAAATACAGCTGTTCATTGTTTGTATATGTTACTTCACAGTGCACATTAACTATGTAAACAAATAGAGAGCAATTTGAGTGCAAGACGCTCGTGTTGTTTTAAAGACAGTGAATGCGCGCTCGCGGGGCTCTCTCGCGCTCTCTCTCTCTCGCGCTCTGTCTCTCTCTCTCGCGCTCTGTCTCTCTCTCGCACTCTCACGCGCGCGCGCTCTCTCTCATGCGCGGTAATGTGGGTTTGGAATGGAATGATTCGTAACATTTTTATAATTGTAACGAGTAACGATGCAGCACATAAAAAAAATATTGCAGTAAAAGTATTAAACTCATCGAAAATATGTACTGAAGTAAAAGTGGAAGTAGGAGAAAAAAATAATACTCTAGTAAAGTACAGATACTGCCTTTTAGTACTTAAGTACAGTAGTGAAGTAGTTCTACTTCGTTACTATACATCTCTGGGGCAAGGTCTAATTGATATAGCATGTAGGATTGCTGCTTTTAGACTACGAGCTGCCCAGAGACTTTTGTATGGAAAAGATGTCTGTTGGGCTGATGTGGTTTATGGTCTTTTGAGGAGAGGAGGACGACTGGGATTAGACCGACACTTGTTCTTAATGAAGTTAAATGATGTGATATTAACTGAAATAACTCCTTTTTATAAGACTTATAAGTTTTGAGAATTGTACGTGAACAAGGTATTGCAGGTGGATCATGGATTAAAGAAGAACCTCTTATAATCCTGCATTACCTATGAAAATCTTGAACTCTCATTCAATGCAGGCTGCTATGGTGAAAGCCCAGTTTATAAAAGTCTCTCATCTCTGGAGTAAGAGAGAATGGTTGCCTTCAAGAGATATTGCGGCCATCTTGGTATTAAATCACTCCGTGCTGCAGAAAGATTAAGGACATAATTTTTATCTGTAATACCATCAACATTTACAGAATTTTTGGAGGAGGAAACAAAACAATATAATGATGAAATGGAGTTTCCAAGTGTAGGGGTAATGGCAGCTGTTGAGAAATGGCCAGAGGAAAAGGAAAGTTGTTGAGTTTTAAAACTCCAGAACTTAGTTTGTTTGCTGATATTGGAAAGAGAGCAATGTATCATACCTGTGTAAAAGTTATGCATTTTGAATCATTAAAATGTATTTCAGACTCTAAATGGCAAGGGATGGAAGGATTTTATGTAGCCCCTACTGGTAGCTGGAGGACTTTATATAAACACCCTATTGCTAAGTGAACTGCTGACCTCCAGTGGCGGATAATGCATGGAATAATTAATACTAATAGACAAAGGGAACATATTGATCCAACAGTAAGGGATGAATGTCCATTTTGTTTTGAGTCTGAAGATGTGTTTCACTTATTTTTTGAAAGTGTGAAAGATTGAAGTTAATGCTTCTAGTTTTGGAACAATGGAGTACAAGAATTTTGAATTTATAATAAATGGTTTTATTTATGGGCCAAAATATAAGTATCAAAACAGAAAAATAGATGTGTTCATACATTTTTTATATGGTCAAGTAAAGTTAGCCGTGTGACTAACAAGAAAAGCAAAAATGAATGGGAGTGTCTCTACTGATGTTAATATGACTTTAAGTCAAGTTAAGTCAAGTCAACTTTATTTATATAGCGCTTTTAACAATGCAGATTGTTTCAAAGCAGCTTCATAGTGTTAAACAGGAAAATAATGCAACAGAATTATATTCAGCCGTACAACCGTTCCGGAGAAAACAATCGTAGTCATCGCATCGGAGACGGGTTTATTGAGGATGCCATGTCGATGAGGTAATTTCAGGGGGAGTCTAATTGACACGGTCTCTGCGGACACATCAGGGTCATGCGTTGGTCTTGTCTGGGCGCAGGTCCAACATGATCTGGATACGGCCTAGATCCGGCTGACTGCAGTGGACCTCGGGATAAAACAGAGTGACTAACATTAGTGTAGGTGCCATCCTTTTTATGATGTAACGAGTACATCAGGTATTATGGGAAGTGTTCCCGGTTCCGGCTGACCTAGTTAATGCAGCCTAACAATCATTTCATTGAAAGTGTTTTATGTGTATGCCATAGTAAAGAGATGTGTTTTTAGTCTAGATTTAAACTGACAGAGTGTGTCTGCTTCCCGAACAATGCTAGGAAGACTGTTCCAGAGTTTAGGTGCTAAATAGGAAAAGGATCGACCGCCTGCAGTTGATTTCGATATTCTCTGTATTATCAACTGGCCAGAATTTTGAGACCGCAGTAGACCTAATGAATAATGTGTTAAAAGCTCGCTCAAGTACTGGGGAGCTAAACCATTTAGTGCTTTCTAAGAAATAAGCAAGATTTGAAAATGTATGAAATGTTTAATAGAGTAAATCCTGACTGGAATTCCTCACAGATACCATTTCTTTCTAAAAAGGAACATAATTGTGAAGACACTGCCTTTTCAAGGATTTTTGACAGAAAGGGTAGATTGGCCTGTAATTGACTAATTCTGTAGGATCAAGTTGCGTTTTTTTAATAAGTGGTTTAATAATAGCCAACTTAAAAGTTTTCGGTACATATCTTAATGACAAAGATGAATTAATGATATTACAGTTTTTTTGGATTGCTTAAGCACGATTTTCAAAACAGGGCCCGCGTTTTCAAAACACTACACACAATTAGCACAACCACACACCCAATTAGCAAAACACTACAGATCCTTTGCATAATTAAACACTCTTGTAAAAACTATACACTTCTGTTTCAAAACCACACTTTGTTACCATATGAAACACACACGTTTCACATTAACATACTCTGTTTGCACAAGTTACACTCTGCTGTGATAAACCTAAAACACTTTTAGCACTTCTACTTCCCTATGATTAGAGTAGGCTACCATCAACAAAGTACAAATATAATGTAAAGTCACCAAACACCACACAAGACCAATGTTGCAGACTGAAGAAACTAATTTATTTGTCAACACGCCCAAAATGTTGACATGGAGATCCAGAATACTGTAACAAAATGTCACTTCACATATTGTACTGTAAGTTCAAGGAACAAAAAAAACTATACATCGTCTCTTCGCCTAGCTGGATCTGGCCAGAGAATTTCATCAACATCGCAGGCAATGTTGTCATTGGCAAGACACCTTGGAAAGAAACGTCTTGAATGACGAATCCATCCTTGCATTGCTGCAACCTCCATCTGGTCACAGGCCTCCTCCATGGCTTGGATGAGGGGTACCTCAGCCTGGAGACGGAGATCATATACCTTCCACGCCATGCCGAGAAAAACTCTTCTATAGGGTTGAGGAATGGAGAATATGGTGGAAGATATAGGATAGTGAAATGTGGATGTTGCTGAAACCAGTTCTGAACCAGAGCAGAGCGGTGGAAAGACACATTGTCCCAGACAACAATGTATTGCATATGATCAATTTGATTAGCTGCTGTTATGTTGTGCAATTGGTCCAAGAATGTAAGTATGAGTGCTGTGTTGTAAGGGCCCATATGGGCATGGCGGTGGAGGACCCCATTCTGTGTAATGGCTGCACAGAGTGTTATATTACCCCCACGTTGCCCGGGGACATTGACTATAGCCCTTTGGCCAATGATGTTTCTTCCCCGCCTTCGTGTTCTCGCCAGGTTAAAACCAGCCTCATCTACGTAAATGAACTCATGCAGGATCTCCTCTCCATCCATTCGTAAAACTCTCTGAAGAACAGTGTCAGGCAAAATTGTATAGTTCAGTGTAGATCTAGTATACATAGTACAGTACAGTAAAAGAATATGAGACAGTATGCAAGATCACACTGCTATAGTGAATACATACCTCTGCATAATCATGCCGCAGTCGCTTCACCCTTTCGGAATTGCGCTCGAAAGGCACTCGATAAATTTGCTTCATTTGAATATGTTTTTTTTTTAGGATGCGTGCCAGTGTTGATGTTGAGACCTGATGGATATCGTTGAAAGTGGCATGGTTATTGACAATGTTAGCTTGGAGCTGCTTGAGTGTTATAGCATTGTTGGCCAAAACCATGTTTACAATCTCCCTCTCTTGCTGTTCTGTGAACATAGGAGGCCTTCCCCCTTGTCGCTCCTGACCCTCAATCCTATATATAAAAACAAATCCATACAATAGTACAGTAATTTTACAGGAAAAGGTAACAGAAGTGCTGATAGTGCATAGAATACAGTACTGTAAGCAGTAAAACCGTGCAGATGTTTGTGATATGATGATATTTTTACAGTACCTATTTTCCAGTCGAAATGTTCTTATCACACTTGCCACTGTGTATCGGCTTAGATTTGTCTGTACTCGCAGTCCAGCCTCTCTCAGCGTCAGTCCGTGGTTGACAACGTGATCAACCAGTGTTGCACGGATCTCATTTGTGAGATTCGGTCCTCTTTGACCACCTTCTTGTCTTCCTCTACCTCTACCTCTACCTCTTCCTCTTCCTCTTCCTCTACCTCTGCCTCCAGCATGGCCTCCATCTCTTCCTCTGTTGATTGCTCCTCTGTTGATTCCTCCTCCTCCTCCTCCTCCTCCTCCTCCTCCTCCTCCTCTTCCTCCTCTTCCTCTTCCTCCTCCTCTTCCTCCTCCTCTTCCTCCTCCTCTTCCTCCTCTTCCTCCTCGTCGTCTTACTCTTTCTCTGACTCTTTCCATTGTGCTTGTAGACTGAGGAACTCACCTGCTGCTTTTTATAGTGCTTATACACCTGATTGGTGTGTCTACAATTAAGCGAACAAGTGTTTGCACACCTGATGACTGTTTTGAACCAATTGGTTGGACGGTGCGGTAATTTGACAGTCAGTGCTTTGGTAGTGCAAAGAAGTGACTTCATGATAGATTTTTGTGTGTAATGTATGTTAAGTGTGTTTAGTGTTTTGCAAATCACTGTGTGTAGAGTTTTGCAACAAGTGTGAGGTTGACAATGTGCTTATAGTTGTGCAAATATGGGCTGATGTTTTGCTTCTTGAGTGTAAGGTTTTGCTAATAGTGTACTACTTTTAATTTTAGTGTGTAAGCAATCCAAAAAAACTGTAAGAAGAGGATCTATGACCTCTGGTAGCATCTCTTTTAATAGCCTAGTCGGTATAGGGTCGAGCATACATGTTGGTGATTTTGATGATTTAACGAGTTTAGCCAATTCTTCTTCTCCTATAGCAGTGAATGAGTGTAATTTTTCCTCAGTGACACTACAATGCTCTATATGATGTGATACTGTAGTAGACGGTTGCATGGTTAAAATTTTCTTCCTAATATTATCAATCTTAAGGCCTGTTCACACCGGGACGATTTTCGCGCGCGTTTATCGCCGACGTTTAACGCCTCGTGACTAAACAATGGCCGCCAATGTGAGTGTTCACACCGACGCGTAAAACGCCAGGCGTAAAAGGGTCATTTTTAAAAAAACGGCTCGGGTTCGTTTTTTTTTTTTTGACGCGGCGCGTTAAAAACTGGCCGACCAATCAGATCGCCGCTTTTGTTCACGTGCCTGGAGCTGCTGAAGTTACAGTAAAACACGACTTGGTGGCGCTCAAGCACAAACCAATCTAGCCGAGCACACATTGGCGAAGAAGACAATGCAACGAGGAAAGATGAACGTCGAGCTGCTGGTCTCGTTGGTGTCTGAACACAGAGAGTTGTTTGACAAACGCCACAGTGACTACAAAAATATTGAAAAGAGGGAGCTGTTATGGAGAGTAATCGCAGATCAAATAGGACTCGATGGTGAGTTAAATTTTATCTATTTTTCTTTCATGTAAAGTTACAGAGGCTTGTAACTTTTTCCAACTTGACCATCGCCATTGTTTGTGTGCTGTAGTGGAGGAGATAAAACAGAAATGGAAAAGTTTACGCGACACTTACACGAGGAAAAAGCGCGAGGATGACTGCCGGAGTGGACAGGCTGCTGTAAACAAGAAGCCGTGGAAATTTATGAAGGTTATGGAGTTCCTCGCACCATCAACTGAATTTCGAAGGTAACGTATTATCATTAGAACTTACGAGCGGCAAAATTACTAAATGGTTCTGAGCCCCGCCCCCCTTGCCACAGATATGTAACGCATTGGCTCTAAAATGTTGTTTCTGATGTAAACTTTATTTATTTTTACAGTGTTCACAGCAATATTTCACCTGAAAACACGGATGAAGTGTGTGATGCGAGTGAAAGTGAGGAGGCACAAACGAGCACGTCTTCAGGATCATCCATCACCAGCCCAACTGTGATGAGGTCCAATGTAAAGAAAAGAAAGCGGTCAGAGATCCCAGACTTCTTGGAGAGGTACCTCTTATCCAAAGAAGCCAGGGAAAATGAGAAAGAGGAGCACAGAAGAGAGAGAGAGGAGCGCAGACAGCAAAGACAAGAGCAACAGAACGATGACAATTACTTGTTTGCGCTTGGCTTGTTACCAATACTAAGGAGATTGTCCCCAGCCCAACAGTCTTCAGCCAAACTCAAAATACATCAGCTGTTGCACGATGCTGAGTTTGGCCAGCCCTCCTCTGCTCTTTTCCCTCACCAGTCGCCTGTGTCCTACCATCAGGTCACCCCACAGACCCCTACAAACTATGGGTGCTCTGCCAGTTCTTGGTCACACCAATAGATGAATATTATATGCCAGTCACACCAATAGATGAGCATTATATGCCAGCTTCTGTGTTTTTATTTAATTTTTTACATTCAAAAAATATTTTATTTTAGAGTCTATAACGGAAAGATATTTGCCGTTTGTGTTTTTATTTAATTTTTTACATTCAAAAAATATTTTATTTTAGAGTCTATAACGGAAGGATATTTGCTGTTTTTTGTGTTTTTATTTTAACATTCAAAAAATATTTTATTTTAGAGTCTATAACGGAAGGATATTTGCTGTTTTTTGTGTTTTTATTTTAACATTCAAAAAATATTTTATTTTAGAGTCTATAACGGAAAGATATTTGCCCTTTTTGTGTTTTTATTTTATTTTTACATTCAAAAAATATTTTTGTGTTTATAACGAAAAGATTTAAGAAAAAAAAGTCTATTTATACTTGCACTACGGTCTTTTACGTTGCACTACTATCATTGTGACTTGTTTGCACTACTGTTTCTGACTCTTATACCAATGTCATGTTTCTTATTATTGTAAACTGTACTTAATTCACAAAAATAAATTGTGAATACATTGTCAAAAAAATAAAAGATTTTTCACTTACACTTTCTCTCTCTCTTTCTTTCTCTCTTTTTCTCTCGGACATTTTGTGCCACCACAGAAGCCCGCTGCCCCCTACAATGTTCAAAACCTTGCAGTTTTGCCTCACAATCATGGTCATCCTCTGTGGCACAATCCTGGTCATTTCCATCCGGGCGTAAGTAATTGCACAATGCACAAGCAGCTTTAACCACTTTGTCAACGACAGCTGGTTGAACCTGTAAAGTTCTTCGGAAAACCCGGAAGCGTTGGCTGAGGATGCCAAATGCATTTTCAGAGATGCGCCGTGCCCGAGACAAACGATAGTTGAAAATTCCCTTGTCTGTGGGTATGCGCCGTCCAGGGTATGGCTGAAGGAGATATGGTTTCAGAGGAAAAGCTTCATCTGCCACAATGACGTGGTTAACTTTTCCCAGCTCAGGAGCACCCGGAAGTTCTCTTGGTGGTGGAACATTCAGAGTTCCATCTCTGAGTGCCTTTCCCAGCACATAATTGGCAAAGATGCCTCCATCACTGTTGCTGCCATAGCTCCCCACATCAACCACCAGAAAGCGGTAATCCGCATCAACTAGGGCCAGCAAAACTACAGAGAATGTACCTTTGTAATTAAAGTAGAGAGAACCAGAGTTTGCAGGGGCCTGGATGTGTATGTGTTTCCCATCCATAGCTCCCAAACAATTAGGGAAATTCCATCTATCATGGAACCTCCTGGCTGTATTCCTCCACATCTCTTCAGTAGGCACTGGCAAATGCTCATCTTTGAGGCAATGCCAAATTGCATCACAGGTCTCACTCACTATCAACGCCACAGTCGACACGCCTAGTCGGAAGCTGGATGCAATAGTTCGGTACGAGTCCCCAGTGTTTATAAAACTGAAATACACAAATACTCGTTTTTAGATCTCCACACAACAGCACTTAATTTATGCTTTTACACTATTAATTAAAGTGAATACAAATATAGACGAACTCACCGTAAACACACGGCTAAACTAAACGCTGCTCTGGGTCGATTGGTTTAGGGTAGTGTGTTTGTTCTTTTGTCAACAAGGGCGCCAACTGTTGAAGTAAATCTTCGAACTCGCTGACGGACATTATAAAATACCCCCGAAAACGTTCATGATACATTTTTAGCTCTTGTATCAGTCGATAGAACTCCCCATGTTCTTCTCTTTTTTTAACTATGGGATGTATCCAAAATCTGCGTCTTTTCTGTTGTCTTTCCTCGTTCAACAGAACAACAATGTCCTCATCGCTGGAGCTGCTGGAGCTAGTGATGGGACATCTGAAGCGAGGCTCCGGAGTTTGTGTCGAGCAAAAAGGGGCGTTCCAGATGAAGCCCCAATTCGAGGCTTGTATCGTTTCCGTGAAAATCACGTGACGATGACAAACGAGGCCTCGGTTTCTGTTGAATACGTCATTGCTTCATTCTGAGTATCGCTTCCGGATAAAAGTGGTTCGAAACCTCGCGCCTCTTGTGGGGTTTGCAGTAGGCGTTTGCATTGGTGTTGAGGTGTTGGTTGTACGTAGTAGCGAGTAGATTATTAGAGTAAATTAGTTCAGTAGATTATTAGAGTAAATTAGCCTATATCTAGTTGTAATACCTATAATACGTATATATATATATATATATATATATATATATATATATATATATATATATATATATATATATATATATATATATATATATATATATATTTTATTCATTTTATTTATAGGCGCCTTTCATGACACTCAAGGACACCTTACAAAGTTCACACAAAAGATAAAAGTTTCATCAAACAATAAAGACAATACAGATAGAAATATATATATATATATATATATATATATATATATATATATATATATATATATATATATATATATATATATATATATATATATATATATATATATATTATTATATATATTATTATATATATTATTATTATTATATGTATAGCCTCCCAGTTCCATGCACTATTGCACTCCCAATCAGCACTGCACACACAATAATTTATTTACAATCATTTGGGCCATTCACTGTCATCACTAACCCAAAGAACTACTGAATAGTTGAACACAAAGTTGTGTGTTTGTGTGAGTTGTGTGTGCATAGGTTAATACAAGCAGAGTAAAATACTTTATTTAATACACAGGCAATAGAAAAAGGGTGTGCCCACACTATGACAATTTGGTTGCTCAGGATGAATAGATTTGTGTGCGATACATTGCTTTGCACAGCAGTTGTCACTAGGGAGCACACTGTTTCATGAGGCTTCGGCTAAATGAACCTTTTGGTGAACCAATGGGCTGGAAAGCCTCAGTGGTTCAGAAAGCCTCATTTGGCCATCACTAGCTGGAGCTGCTGGAGCTGCTGCTGCTTGAGAAATCCATGTTCTATTATGTGAGAAAGTTATGTGTGTTTCGGCTAACATGTAAATACTCTCTCTCTTCTTCTTCTTCTGTGTGACAAGGGATGCAGCGAGCGCAGCGCCACCTTGTGTACCGGGCTATATCTGTTTTTCAATAAGCGCCATCTAATGTCAGGGAGTGAAATTGCACGTTCACTCGGCGCATCGCGAGTGAAAATCGCTTGGGTGTGAACACTCAAGACGCGCCGAAAAACGTCACGAAAAACGCTGGCAATAAACGCGCGTGATATTCGTCCCGGTGTGTACAGGCCTTTACATGTAAAGAAGTTCATAAAGTCATTACTGCTGTGCTGTTTACAAACATCAGAAGTTGAAGCTTTATTTTTAGTTAATTTAGCTACTGTATCAAATAAATACCTAGGGTTGTGTTTGTTTTCTTCTAAGAGAGTCGAGAAATAAGCAGATCTAGCAGTTTTTATGGCCTTTCTGTATGCGATCATGCTCTTTTTCCACGAATTACGAAGAACATCTAGTTTTGTTTTCTTCCAGCTGCGCTCCATTTTTCTGGCTGCTGTTTTAAGGGTCTGATATCTGCCCGGCTTACTGTTTTGTATACTAATATACTTTAATTGGTATTGTTATAATTGTTCAAATAAAGAAAGACTAATAAAGTCTCTCTCTCTCTCTCTCTCTCTCTCTCTCTCTCTCTCGCTCTCTCTCTCTCTCTCTCTCTCTCTCTCTCTCTCTCTCTCTCTCTCTCTCTCTCTCTCTCTCTCTCTCTCTCTCTCTCTCTCTCTCTCTCTCTCTCTCTCTCTCTCTCTCTCTCTCTCTCTCTCACACACACACAGATCCATGCTCTACAGAAGAGTGGGGATAGTTTTCCTCTGGCTACAGCCTCAGGGAGAGTTCTAGGTAAGGTAAGTGAGGAGAGAGGAATTCTAAAACTGATCTTAGATTAGCTACAATTGACGAAAATTATAAAGAGCATTTTCAGATGATCCCTATTCTATACAACTATAGAATGTATAACTATACACCCCCCCCCCCCTCTCAAATGTATGGTTCTGATTTTATAGAGAAGCAATTTAATGAATAAATATTAGCATTATTATCTCTTATTAAAGCTTATTGATTTTTTTCTAATCCATTAGACATGGCATAACGATGTCTTAGAATAATCTGAAACAAGTTTCCATGAAAGTGACAATTCAACGCAGTTCATTTAACCACTTTTTATCTTTGTGTGAGTCACCAATAATGACAGCATGTACAGGTGGAAAGATATTTGGGCCAGGGCTAAAGGACAACAACAACAAAAAATAATAATAAAGCAATTGGTTCACTTCGAGCAGAATCAGTATTTTAATGTTCCTGTTCATATGTTCCTTGTGTAACATTACCGGTTTGATAATAATAATAAATTACGAGAAACTCACACACGTTTACACACACACACACACACACACACACACACACACACACACACACACACACACACACACACACACACACACACACACACACACACACACACACACACACACACACACACACATAATTGTACATTCCTTTTATTCACTTATTTTTAACACACTTATTTACATTTCTAATTTAAACCTAAAATATGTGTACATAGTATGTTGCTTATATAATTTATTTTTAATTTGTATATTGGGTCTATGCTATTTTGCACATTGTCTGTATATTTGCATATTGTTATTTTTTATTTTTATTATCTGTGTCTTGTCACTGTCATTCTGTGCACTGTGGAGCTTCTGTCACTACAACAAATTCCTAGTATGTGTAAACATACCTGACAATAAAGCTCATTCTTATTCTGATTCTCATAATAACAGTTTGATTAGAAAAAATACTGGTTAATAACATAATTTTTTATCCTTTTTTCATTAATTTATTTATTTATTGGCTAATATTTTAAACAAGAGCTTGAATAGAACTTTATACTAAGAGCTCCATCCGTCTCCATTTAGGTGCCGCACACAATTTGGGGACGGTCTCTGCTTCTTTGCAGTGCAAGTGTAAATAAAGAACTGGTTGTTTAAATAAGTACAGTGTTTTTTTACTCAAAAAAACCCCAAAAAAACATTATGTATGTAAAGGGTAATGTTTTATGTATTATTATTATGAAATAAAGTGTGGTAGCTATAAATTTGACCTGTCAGTGTTACATTCGCCTAGGCAGCAGGAAATCAGGAAGCGGACTTCAAACAAAGATAGGTCTTTAATAATAACGTAGGAACAGCTCTCAACCGCGCTGCCGAATAGCCCATCATGGGATATGGGAGCGTCGCGGAACCGGGTCCGCTCGCCATCACGCATATCAGCCAGGTTGAGCCATAGGTGTCTCCTGGCCCAGAGAGCGTACGGTCACCTTCGTCGCCCGGAGAGCGAGGTCGGTGGTGGCACGCAACTCATCTCTGAGTCCTGGGTCAGCTCTACCCCAGGGTTTTTCCTACATTGAAATTTTTTTGGCGGCCACCAAAACAAATTTTGGTCCCGCCAAAGCCTTATTTGAGCAGTTATTGTGATTTATGATTGATGTAGTAGATGACTGCTGCGCTTTCGTTAACGGAGTGACAGAGAGAACGATCAGAGAGCTCCTCCCCCGCTCGCATGCTCTCTGTCTTCAAAATAAGCATTCTTAGCTTTCTAATATTTCACATATTACGTTAATCAAAATCAAAAGGTCGGAAGACCGAATCCATGTTGCACGTGGCGCTATCAGACGATGTTTTCCTTTAATTACCGCTGCGTGTGAATTGCGCTCAAAAAATGTTTACTCTTCTCTGACCAGCTGACATAAACCATACTTTCAATAAACGGGAAACAAATCCGATCCAGTTATGAAGTGTTTTCTATGTGTTGACAAATCACAATGTTCTAACAGAACGCACACAACGCACAGATTCGCACACAACGCGTCTGCTAATGTCTGATTCGCGACCTAATGACTCCCTTTGAACCGAATAATTTTAACGCCTGGTTAGAACAACTGATCTGTCCAACACTGAACTCACGAATCAGTTTAATAATTTACTCTGAACACATCTGAAATGAGAACACAAGTGTGCTTACACAATTTAGCAAGAGTCAAGTCAAGTCAAGTCAACTTTATTTATATAGCGCTTTTAACAATGTAGATTGTTTCAAAGCAGCTTTACAGTGTTAAACAGGAAAATAATGCAGCATAATTTTATTCAGCTGTATAGCCATACTGGAAAAATTTCAAGTATCATACAGTGACAGTGTGGGCTTTAGATCAATAATTTGATCAGTAATTTAGTTTAAATGGTTAATTTAGTTTATTATTTAGATGTATTTCGATGTTTAGTTGAAAAATTTAGTGTCCCCAACTGAGCACGCCAAGCCAGAGGCAACAGTGGCAAGGAAACCAAAACCCCATTAGGTGACCTAATGGAGAAAAATAAACCTTGGGAGAAACCAGGCTCAGTCGGGGTGCCAGTTCTCCTCTGGCCAATTAACAAACAGCGTATTATTATTATTATTCTGGCAGTTTTACAGCTCGGAGGTCATAATAGATCAGAATATTCGAGGGACCGGGGGCAACATGCTGGAGACGGGTTTATTGAGGATGATGTTGATTAAATAATTATTAAAGTGCAATATTCGAATGATCGGAGGCAACACGCTGGAGACGGGTTTATTGAGGATGACATATCGATTTAAGTATTATTTAATTGTAATATTCGAACAATCTGAGTCAACACGCCGGAGACAGGTTTATTGAGATGCCATATCGATGAGGCAGTTGCAGGGGGAGTCTAATCACAGTCTCCCAGACACTACGGGGTCCTGTGTTGGTCTTCTCTGGGCGCAGGTCCACCATCTGAACTGGATACGGCCCGGATCCGGCTGACTGCAGTAAACCTCGGGATAAAACAGAGAGACTATCATTAGCGTAGATGCCATTCTTCTGATGATGTAACGAGTACATCAGGTGTTATAGGAAGTGTTCCCGGTTCCGGCTGACCTAGTTAATGCAGCCTAACAATCATTTCATTGAAAAAGTGTTTTATGTGTATGCCACAGTAAAGAGATGTGTTTTTAGTCTAGATTTAAACTGACAGAGTGTGTCTGCTTCCCGAACAATGTTAGGAAGACTGTTCCAGAGTTTAGGTGCTAAATAGGAAAACGATCGACCGCCTGCAGTTGATTTGAATATTCTCGGTATGATCAACTGGCCAGAATTTTGAGTCCGCAGTAGACGTGATGGAGTATAATATGTTAAGAGCTCGCTCAAGTATTGGGGAGCTAAACCATTTAGTGCTTTGTAAGTAATAAGTAAGATTTTAAAATTTATGCAATGTTTAATAGGCAGCCAGTGCAGTGTTGACAGAACTGGGCTAATATGGTCATACTTCCTGGTTCTAGTAAGAACTCGAGCTGCTGCGTTTTGGACCAGCTGGAGTTTATTTATTAAGCGAGCAGGGCAACCACCCAGTAGAGCATTACAATAATCTAACCTTGAGGTCATGAACGCATGAACTAACTGTTCAGCATTTTGCATTGAGAGCATGTGCCGTAATTTAGATATATTTTTAAGATGGATGAAAGCAGTTTTACAGATGCTAGAAACGTGGCTTTCAAACGAAAGATTGGTATCAAAGAGCACACCCAGGTTCCTCACTGACGACGAGGACTTGACAGAACAGCCATCAAGTGTTAGACAGTATTCTAGGTTACTACTTGTGGAGGTTTTTTGTCCAATAATTAAAAATTCTGTTTTTTCTGAATTGAGTTGCAGGAAATTACCAGTCATCCAATGTTTTATATCAGCTATGCATTCCGTTAATCTTGTGAATTGGTAAGTTTCTTCAGGGCGTGAAGAAATATAGAGCTGAGTATCGTCAGCATAACATTGAAAACTAACGCCATGCTTCCTAATGATATCTCCCAGTGGTAGCATGTACAGGGTGAAGAGTAGCGGTCCTAGCACTGAGCCTTGTGGTACTCCATACTGAACTTGCGATCGGTGTGACATATCTTCATTTACTACTACAAACTGATAACGGTCGCATAGGTATGATTTAAACCATGATAATGCAATTCCACTAATACCTACATAATTTTCGAGTCTATTCAAAAGAATGTTGTGGTCAATAGTATCAAATGCAGCGCTAAGATCGAGTAACACTAATAGAGAGATACAGCCACGATTGGATGATAAGAGCCGATCGGATGATAAGAGTGGGTGTAAGAGTTAGTTTTAATTATCCACAGTCTTTCAGCTTATTTATGTTCACAATGTGTAGTAAAATAAATAGCCTATAAATCATTTAGTTTAGACTGGAGTGAGGTAAACCTAGAACAAAGTTGTTATTAGCTAGCTGATAATTTTATGAAATTGTATATGGGAGAAAATTAGGCTATTTGTTTATTTTTTTAATACTACTTTTTAATATTGATATGATTATATACCAAAACAATTATCTGTAATAGTGTAAAAATAAGGTATCAAAATAAGATAAACAAAAATTACAAACTTTCTTTGAATTTATTTAAAATTTATTGTCAGAATATTGCGCTTGCAGATCACATGGGTAGGGTACTTTTTTACTGTGCGTGTGTGTGTGTGTGTATGGATGACCAAGTCTGTCAGCCACCACCGAAGACCATTTTTGACCCAGGAAAAACCCTGTACCCTCGTGCATGTCGCACAGCAACTTGGCCTGGTAGACCTGAAGAGTTGCCATGGCGTGCAGAGAAGCGGTGGCCTGCCGGTGGATTTCGCCAGCAAGGTTGATGTGAACCTACAGGCCTTGGAGGGGTGCTTTGGGTCACCACGCCAGGTCGAAGCACTCTGAGGACACAGTTGCATCACAACAGAGCGTTTGACTGGGGGGACCCCAGTGTACCCTTTGGCCGCCGCCCCATTGAGGGCGGAGAAGGCGGAGGAGGCCGCCGAACGGTCACGGGAAGACAACGGGGTCTTCCAGGACCGCGCAAGCTCCTCATGCACTTCCGGGAAGAAAGGTATTGGAGGGGTGGCCGGACGGGTGTCTGGATGCTCCGCCCCCAAAAACCAATTGTCCAGCCTTGAGCGCTCAGGTCGGGCCGGAGGGTTCCACTCCAACCCAAGAGTCGCGGCTGCCCAGGAAAGCATGGTTGTCAACTCTGGGTCCGACTCGGGCAATACTGGCGAATCATCATCCTTAGATGACTCCAGCGCACCTTGTGATGCGGCGATCGACATCTCCTCGTCCTCCGCGGCACCAAACGAGACAGTCGGGACAGCAGGAGCCGGCCCGATGTACTCGCCTGAGTGCGCGGCGGGTGCGGTGTATGAGAGGGGGTGTGGGCCGAGGCATGAGCGTCGGAGCTTTATTCTACACCGTCACCCTCAGGTCACCCTGGCCACCAGCCAAAGTGCCGCCTCTCGTGGAGACCACAGATTGGGGTGTGGCAGAGTGGACTCTCGCTCCGGCATCCGCACGGAGTTCACAGAGTCTCGACCGTAACACTGAGATGGCCATGTTCCCGCAGTGGGAACATGAGTCATCCACAAGCGCTGCCTGAGCGTACTGAAAGCCCAAACACGTCAGACAGTGATTGTGCCCATCGGAAGGCGAAAGAGATCGACCGCACCCAGAAGTACACGGGCGAAACGTCCTGAAAAGGACGTGCCACGTGTGAGCTCTTTTTGTGAGAGGAAACCTCGCAGTCAATGCCGAAGCGCCCAGGGAAACGCACACCAGCTGGATGCAGTTCACTGCACAGATCAGCAGGCAGGAAGTATGCGATCGCTGAAACGCGCCGTCACACCAACACCGACTGGAAGGCTGCTCGTCTCGAAGAAGCTGACAGAGTCTCAGAAGGCTTTGGGGAGTGAAGAGGTAGGTACTCTTGGCTCCGAAGCAGAAACATAATGCGACATTGCCAGTGTACTTCCTTATATACCCACTCGGTGGGGCGGAGTCCGCTATGCAAATTCCGCATACCCATGGCATTGGCACTGCCATTGGGCATTTTCTAAATCTCGAAGTTGATAGGCTTCTAAGCGAAACCCCATTCGTCAGTCACTGACGTTACTCGGAGTGACTGAACGAAAGGGAACATGTATGTACATTCTTGTATTTTTGAGAGAATAACATTTATGCGTGGTTTTTGAAAAAAACTAAAAATGTAAGTCTGAATTAAGGCTACAAAACATACAATAGATATGTGTCCACAAGACTTTTGACTAATGGGTGTTGTTGCCTAGAGTTTTTGCTTCAAAATGATGTGAGAATCATTGTGCCTACACATTCACATAAAAAAAATATGAATTTACATTTTGTAAGACTTTTTCTGTACAAAGGCCGTATGCGAAGGGGTGTGAACAATCATGAATATTAATAATGCTGTAAATCACACCTGAGAGAACAAAAGAACGCATAATGACCTGCATAATGAATGAGCCTCAGCTATGTGAGAGGGAATTGAGCAAAATGACAGAGCAGAGTGATGTGACACTAGTCTATTTTACAATAAACACTTCATAATCTGTCCAAAACAGGCCAAATAAATCTTCTATAAACATATAGAAGTCTTACGTCTATGGCATTTTATGTTGCAGCAGGATTCATATTTAAACTGTCTTTTTACGTTTAAAATTCACAGAAACTAACAGAATAAACTTCTCACAATCAATTGGCAGTTACTCTTAGAAATAAACAAATTTTCTTTTTAGTTAAATTATTCCAGAATTATTCCTCCTCACCTAAAGACAAGTTTACTCTTATCTTAGAATATTGTAGGTTCAAAATGAATAATGCCCCAAGGTTGTCATCTTTTTGTGAATTTCTTAGAATTTCTCAAAACGATGTAAAGTGTTGATGTGTTTATTTGAGTTGATGTGGGCGTTGACTCTGCTCTCATGGTTCGCGTCAGTATTTGAATCTCAAAAGAACGGCATGGTACATTAGCGGATAATGAAGAATCTCTCTTTTTCAAACAGATAATATTTGTTTTCGTTTTGATTTACATTATTAAAATCCTGAGAGAGAGGCTGCAGAGTCCGCGCATCATGTTTGTTTTCTTTATTTTGCAAAAAGCACAACATTTAGTTTTTATTGTGACTCTACACAAATAAAAGTAGAAATTTAACAGATAATAATTATATACAACACTTGCCTGAATGATAAAAATCAACAGAGATATTTGAGTCTCTTTGGCACTGATAAAAAAAAAGTGAGTTGATCACGTCGGCGCGACAGCCGACTCGAGGGGCTTAAATACATTTATAACATTAATGGTTTGTAAAATATACACTGATGTCTATAGAAGCGGAAATAATCCTTTCAAATATAATTTGACGACATGTTTTATTTATATCTGATACTCTACACATTGCGTAGGTAACAATAAAGTTTACTCTTATCTTAGAATATTGTAGGTTCAAAATGAATAATGCCCCAAGGTTGTCATCTTTTTGTGAATTTCTTAGTTTTGAATCTAAAAAGGGTGATTCGAAAACAAATATTCTTTGTTTATGTAATCAGTGTATGTGGCAGGGTGTCTCTTTCCCGGTGTGTCTCTTCGCTTTGTTCGCTGTTTTGTGTTCTTCTATTACGAGCTCGCCAGCTTTGTTTACCTGTTAGTCTGCACCCCCGCTTTTGAAAAAATCCTAAGAAATGGCATAATCAGACTAAAACCGTTACAGTTAATGATTCCTTTGCACTAAAATCATAAGTATGGCGTCATTTGAAAGCAGACACTTGGCAGTTTACTGTAAATTCAATAATAAACTATGCAAGAAACATCTCATGGATGCTCTGGGACGCATCCTCAGTGATGTGTCCTGGGATCATTGGGTGTTTCGGGTCTCGCAACATCATACACCCTCGCCCAGGCGACCCAGCCGGGGTTAATCAAGCCCCGACTTGCGTCCCAGTAGCAGTCCACGGATCAGCCCTCTTAATCCAAAGCCACCTTGTGGCCTTCTCTGCGGCTTCGCTCGCGGATTGAATGGCCCTCTTCTTGGCCGCCCCTGTAATGCCCAAACGACAGAGGACTTTGCACAGTGAACGTCCTGCAAAGCCTCTACAGCCGACTTCTATAGGCTCATAGAAGGTTTTCCAGCCTCTCTCCCTGCACCCCTCCACCAGTTCCTGGTACTTAGCACATTTCCTCTCATTTGCTTCCTCAATACGCTCTTCCCAGGGCACTGTAAGTTCCAGCATGATCAGATGTTTTGCAACCTCAGAGGTAACTATCATGTCTGGGCGGAGATTTGTTGTTGCAATGTGCTGAGGAAACCTTAGTTGTTTTCCCAGGTCGACCTGCAACTGCCTGTCCGAGACTTTGTGGAGAAGACCTGTTGTTAATTGTGGTCGTCCCTGAGGTTTCTCTCCAGCTTTGATGAAGGGGACTGCCTTCTTTGGTGCATGATGGTGTTTGCTTGTGCTGATTGCTGAGGCTAAGCTCTCAGCAATTGCCTTAATCACCTGGTCATGGCTCCAACGATAGCGACCATCAGCCAGAGCCTTTGGGCAGCTGCTGAGGAGATGTTCTAGAGAGCCTTTTCCAGAGCAAAGAAGGCAGGAAGGTGTCTCGCTCTTCCCCCAGACATGGAGGTTCGCTGGGCTTGGCAGGGCATCGTAAACAGCTTGTACCAGGAAACGGACCCGATGGAAGTCTGCTTGTAAGATATTCACCCAGGTTATCCTACGCTGCAGTGTACTCTCCCACCTAGTCCATGCTCCCTGCTGCCGAAGTCCCACCGCCCTGCTCACTCGCTCTTCCTCGACGCCTGCTCTGACCTCTTCCTGGAGTAGATGGTGCCTTTCCTTGCCACGGGCCTGGCTGACCAGAGACTTTGGGAAGTAGCCTAAGCCCGCTCTGCCTGTCGCCACAGTTCCCAACAGTGCCTTTTGTCTTAGGCATGCCTCTGCCTCCTCCACTGCTTTCCCAGCCTTCCATTTCCTTCCTGTCCTCACTTCAATGCCGGCTGATGACACCTTGCAGTCCCTGGAATCTCTATACTGTAGGGCTTCTCTGGTGCGTACCACCATGAATTCTTCAGTGAGGCCACTGAAGGGCAACTGCAGGATGTTACTCGTCCCATACAGTGCAGCGCTGGTAAGACTGCGTGGAAGGCCCAGCCACTTCCCAAGAAAGCCACTGATCTTCCTTTCTAGGGACTCAACTGTTGTCATTGGGACTGCATAGACCAGCAAGGGCCACAGGACTCGGGCAGGATGATATGCTGGTAGATCCAAGCTTTAAATCTACCAGGCAGACCAGACTTGTCAACCTTGGTGAGCCAAGCTCCAAGTTCTTTGCTGGACTTCTGGATGGTGACAGAGTCTTTCAGGCTGGAGTCAAAGAGCTTCCCCAAACTCTTGACAGGTTGCTCCGTGATGGTTGGGATGACAGTTCCCTAGATGGAAAAATGGAACTTGTCAACTTGTCCTTGTAGGATCCACCTGCTCCCTGGGACCGATGTCGTTGTGATGGTAAGGTCATCTATATAGGCTCTTATAGGGGGCTGTCGTACACCTGACTTGGTTAGGGGCCCTCTGCATTCCACCTCGGCTGACTTAACCACCATGTTCATGGCGAGAGCGAAAAGAATAACAGAGATGGTGCAGCCTGTTATTATTCCTTTCCCAATGCGATGCCAGTCTGATGTCCCTGACCCAGAAGTGACCCGCATCCTGAAATTATTGTAGTAATCCAGGATCAGGTCCTTAATCTTACTGGGAACATGATGGAAGTGTAGAGCGAGCTCGACCAGCTTGTGTGGTATGGACCCATAGGCGTTGGCCAGGTCTAACCACAAAACAGCTAGGTCACCTTTGATTTCATGGGCCTCTCTGATAAGTTGTGTAACTACACCAGTGTGTTCCAAGCAGCCAGGAGCTCCAGGAATCCCCCCTTCTGCACTGAGGGATCAATGTAGTTGTTCTTGAGGAGAAACTCTGTCAATCTTCGCGAGACGATGCTGAAAAACACCTTCCCTTCAACACTCAGTAGTGCTACCCGCGCACTGCAGCAGGTCTATTCACTGCGCCCAGAAAACAGAGCGGAGGCTGGTTCTCTACTAGTGAAGCTAGCTCTAAACAGACCACTTAATGGTATCTCTAAAATCGTTCTAGCCACTGAACAGGGGAACTATAGGGCCCTAGAGTATCGTTTCCATCCGCGTTTGTGATAAACAGCTCCTACTTCTCCCGGGAGTCCGCCTCTCTGCGCCCCACCCTCGACCAAGGGGGCGCACGAGAGGCAATGCTGGCCCTCGGGCCCCGTCTCCGGTCCTCGAACCGTGACGCCGCCTGCCTGGGACCCGGATCTCAACGGTATGCAGGTCCTCAGACACTGCCGAATGCGCCTCCACGATGCTGGCCCTCAGGCCCAGACTCCGCCTGGTGCGCGAGCACCACCTCAGGGGAACATCCCCTGAACGAGATCCCCCAGCAAACCTGCCTGGTGCGAATGTAACACTGCCATGGTGTGAGAAGTAGCACCGGGCCGATCTGCTGCCGCGTATGACCTGCCTTTAAAGTGAAACTTCATTTTGAAAGGCTTAAATGGCAGGGATGGAGCTCCTAGTGTCCTCGCTCACCCAGGGGCGAGATTACAAACATCTCGTCAATGGGTGGCGACGACACATACCCACATTCTCCTATCCTCCTGACATCAGCGACTTAATGCTGATGTCAGTGAATATGAACATGTGGGTTATCCCATGGCCTCCTAATCTAAATAGGAAGATCAGGAGGGAATGAAAAGCCCAACTGAGCCAATGATTTATGGCCGGGGAGAAATCGATCGTTAAATCTAACACGAACGATCTCTCCTCTAACGCGCCAAAAGGCAGCTGCAGCCCGCCTGCAGCGCGTCCCATAACATTCAATCGGCTCCGTATCCGCGGTCAGGATGGCCGAGAAGATAATCTCCCTTCTCACCGCCATCCCTAGAGCACTTGCAGATAAGTCTCGTCAGCCACCAGAACGCCTTCCCGCGACGATCAGCGAGCTCTGTCTTAGAAACCCATGACGTGCATCCACGCTCAGCCTCGGCGCGAGAGGGACCGCATCATCAGTCTTGGATGCCAAACCCTCCCCTCAGGAAGAGAGCCAGACGAGGGCGCAGCGATCTCGGATTGACAAACACTCACATATACAAAACAAACAAACAACTCCATAAGAGCTGTACGGTGCATGCTCTTGATCCCAGGCAGAAAACAAACAGCTGGTGTGCATAAATAATGAATTGGATTACCTTATCTCGAAGCAATCAGACAGAACAGTCCCTGAAGACGAAAAAGCGATGTCATGTTTGCAAGGCGCCCTTATATACTTCCTGGTCACACCTTGGTGACATCATGGCCTGTCGCCGGTCAATAGGATTGCCATGATTCGATAGTAGTTCAGAAACCTGTCACGCTGGAGGCGTTCCCCCGTAGCGTCAGCTGACACAGCACGAGTTCCCTTTCGAAAGGGAACATATTATACCAACTTCAAAACCCTAAACCTTCTGTCAAAAACATGATATATTATACCAACTTCAAAACCCCAAACCTTCTGTAAAAAACATGATATATTATACCAACTTCAAAACCCCAAACCTTCTTTCAAAAACATGATATATTATACCAACTTCAAAACCCCAAACCTTCTGTCAAAAACATGATATATTATACCAACTTCAAAACCCCAAACCTTCTGTCAAAAACATGATATATTATACCGGAGGGGAGGGGAAACCCCAAGGTTAAAGGTCAAAGGCATTAATCATTTTGACATTAGGTATAGCATACTTACTACTGTTAGATTAGTTGGATTGCTTTGGATTTTTGAACTGCAATTTATGAATAATTAATTAACTGTGTGTGACGGTTGTCTCTGCACAAGTAAAGTCAGACAGAGAAAGATATGTATTTTATTTTATACCCAGGCAATGGACAAATGTCTGCTAAGATCATTGGCTCAGGATTAATGGATTTGTCTGCTAGTGAGCAATAATGAATGAAGCTTCGGGTAATGAACCTTTTGGTGAAGCAATGGGCTGCAAAGTCTCAGTGGTTCAGAAAGCCTCATTTTGCCATCACTAAAAATAAAACCAAGGAAAAAAAATAAACAATAGCAAGGATACTCAGGAACAGAAGGCAACACACTAGACTAGAACAAAGAAATTAAACTATCAAACACACACTGTAAAAACATTCAGGCCTTCCAAGTCAAGTCAAGTCAACTTTATTTATATAGCGACTTTTACAATGCATATTATTTCAAAGCAGCTTCACAGTGTTAAACAGGAAAATAATGCAACAGAATTGTATTTGGCTGTACAGCCGCTCCAGAGAAAATGGGGATGTCATCTAGCTCATTTCAGTTATTATACAGTGACAATGTGGGCAGATCAGTAATTGAGTTTATTTAGTTCATTTAGTTTACTAATAAGATTCATTTGGATATTCAGTTGAAAATTGAGTGTCCACAACTGAGCAAGCCAAGCCAAAGTAAAAATTTTCTAGTGACTGGTCACATCTAAATTTTTTAATTAGCCAAATTGAATTTCTGTTAAATGAATTTTATCAATTGAGGCAACAGTCTGTTAACGTGGGGTCAATCAGAAATAATATGTTGAGCTAATGGAAAAATGTAATTTACCAAACTGTGAGGTTGGTCCAATTAAATATTTTAAATTGTAGTAACAATTGTTTATTTCTCACTGTCCCAAAATACAAAAATGACTTAAAACATAAATATATTAAGCAAAATACAGAACACAGACAACAGGGTTTACATTTTATCACATTACTTTATTAACAAGTCAATTCCAACACAGGATATTTGGTGAAAATACACTATTTTCAATAAGGAAAAACTGAATACATTCAAAAAGTCTTCTGCAAAACTGGATGTCTTAATGTGGTGTAGAAAACTTGATGTGGTACGCATAAATGAGTAAGAAAATCACAAGCTTGACGTTTTTGATATTAAAAGGTAATGGGCATCATTCATGAAACATGAGCAGAACGAATTTGTGTGTAAATCGTTCGTAAAGCCGCTCTGACGTAAATTTTCGGATTCATGAAAATGTTCGTATTTTCAAAACGTTAGTTGGTACGAAATAAATGTACACCTGCTCCCTACCACGTGTAAATGGTGCGTAAAACATTTGAACGTTCTGTGTTCTAATTTAGGCAAACTGACGACATTGCATTTTGATGCACTATGTACCATAATAATATTTAAAGAGTTGATTTGCCCCGTCATCGTTTTGTTTTTTTACTGTTCAACGTTGGGTAATAGGCAGCGCTCGTCACTGTCACTTTTTACCCGGCCGTCCAATCACAGTGGAGGAGGGGCAGGACAAAAACTACACCGACCAATCATCTTACTTGTACACCGACTGAACAACAATAATGGAGAAGTTAATACTGCTTTTTACTGCATTTTTTATATTCAGTAATATTCTTCAAAATTAGATACTAGTAACACATTACTGCCATGGATATTCTGTATCATATTCATAGCAATCAAAGTATCTCAGATGGAAAAACGCTGCCTTTGCAAAGCGCTCTCAAGCGCCACCAGCTGGCCGTTTTCAGAAGAGCACCAGGCGTTTTTAGCTGGCCAAAAATGCCTCGATGGACACATGATCATTTAATACACTCGCCTAAAGGATTATTAGGAAAAACCTGTTAAATTTCTCATTAATGCCATTATCTAATCAACCAATCACATGGCAGTTGCTTCAATGCATTTAGGGGTGTGGTCCTGGTCAAGACAATCTCCTGAACTCCATGGTTGTTGGTGCCAGACGGGCTGGTCTGAGTATTTCACAATCTGCTCAGTTACTGGGATTTTCACGCACAACCATTTCTAGGGTTTACAAAGAATGCTGTGTTTAGGGAAAAACATCCAGTATGTGGCAGTCTTGTGGGCGAAAAGGCCTTGTTGATGCTAGAGGTCAGAGGAGAATGGGCCGACTGATTCAAGCTGATAGAAGAGCAACTTTGACTGAAATAACCACTCGTTACAACCGAGGTATGCAGCAAAGCATTTGTGAAGCCACAACACGCACAACCTTGAGGCGGATGGGCTACAACAGCAGAAGACCCCACCGGGTACCACTCATCTCCACTACAAATAGGAAAAAGAGGCTACAATTTGCACAAGCTCACCAAAATTGGACAGTTGAAGACTGGAAAAATGTTGCCTGGTCTGATGAGTCTCGATTTCTGTTGAGACATTCAGATGGTAGTCAGAATTTGGCGTAAACAGAATGAGAACATGGATCCATCATGCCTTGTTACCACTGTGCAGGCTGGTGGTGGTGGTGTAATGGTCTGGGGGATGTTTTCTTGGCACACTTTAGGCCCCTTTAAATGCCACGGCCTACCTGAGCATTGTTTCTGCCACGTAGAATTAAGGCAGTTCTGAAGGCGACAGGGGGTCAAAGACAGTATTAGTATGGTGTTCCTAATAATCCTTTAGGTGAGTGTATGTATTGCTAGGCATATGGTCAATTAGTCTCTTTAGCATTTATGCAATATAGGCTACTGGAGCCAAACCTGAGAAAGAAGTTCACGAGATTCCACAGCGTTCCTGGCCACGTCATTTGCAGGGGATTGGCGGCGATTATGCTAATTATGACTGAGCGTGCACGCGCGTCCTATTTACGAATGTTTGGAATTCATTAATATACACACGTTTAACCACCGAATCCGTGGTATAGGAAGCGTTTGTGAATCTGGAGGAGAGTTTTCGTAAAGGTCCATTTTACGTGCAAATTACTCAGAATTTGCTCATATATTTACGAACGTTTCATGAATGAGGCCCATTAAGAGGCAGACGGCACCGTGTTCAACGGTCGCATGGCACACATATCACACAAATGACTTAATTTGCTTATTACCCATTATTTTAGATCAGTGCTTCCCAAACTTAGGGCCGCGGCCCCCCGGTGGGCCGTAGCGGTATTGCAGGGGGGCCGTGACTAGGTTCAATTAAAATATTAAAATAATTAAAATGTTCTAATTGTTCTAAAATGTGAATTTTTTATTTCCACCTCCTTATTACAAAAATATAAAACATATAAAATAAAAACATTCCATTAAGCCTGTTAGGTCGATTATAAATGGAATTTGGTTGTTATGACTTATCGGGCCCTATTTTAACGATCTGAAACGCAAGTGTCAAAACGCGAAGCGCAAGTAACTTTGTGGGCGGGTCTCGGCGCTGTTGCTATTTTCCCGGCGGGATAAATGGCTCTTGCGCCCGGCGCAAATCTAAAATGGGTTGGTCTGAAGTAGCTTCATTATTCATAGGTGTGGTTTGGGCGTAACGTGAATAAACCAATCCGAGCGTCATCCAACATTCCCTTTAAAAGCAGGTGCGCAAGTTCCATTATGGATTGCTATTATTATGGCGTATTTACCAGGCGCACGCCAGGAGCGGTTCACAGCCGAGGAGACTGATGTGCTTGTAAGAGCAGTGAAAGACAGAGAAGTGAAGTTGTAATGTTGTACATTATGGTAAAGGTGATTTCACAGTCTTTTTTTTTTTTCAGTCTTTCAGTTTTTTCAGTTTTTCAGTCGATTTTTGTTCCTGGTTCTTGACGGACAAACCAATTTGTCAGATGTCCTAATATACATATATGTCTTGCCACTATTGGGCAAACAGGTCTTATCCTTAATTATTACAATTAGCCTGAATCATTTGTAAGCTAGATTTATGCCTATTTTTTCACATCTTCGTGGCACACCACAATGATTTCCGTCATCTCATGTGTTAATATTTTTTTAGTGTAACAATTTATGATTTGCAAAAATAACTGTTGCATCTGTGTAGATTACATGAGCAAAGTGTATGCGCGTTGTGCACGCTATACATTATGGTCAAGCATGCGCCCTTAAAATAGCATAATGAACAACGCGCAACGCGCCACTGACGCAATTGTTTAATGGAACAGCAAAATAGCACCAGGGATTGTTTGCGCCGGAACACGCCTCCTTTTTTGCGCTGAACCGCCCAGGGAGCGCAAGTTCATTCACTAGTTTAGCGACGTGCTTATGTGGAGGGAAAAGCGCGCTTTGCGCGGGTGCAAAATAGGAATGACACATGCGTCGGTGTACAAAGTCAATTGCGCTGGGTGCAAGATAGGGCCCATAATGCTCAAACGCGCCGAATCAGGGAAAGTTGCGTTCAGTCTGTGTTTACAGTTGGAGTGAAAAATCATGCAGTGTATCTAAAGATTCTAGTCTTAGAATTTAAGAACCAGCTGTTGCTAGTCGTCCTCACAAAGATTTGATTTTACGTTTAATATTTGCAACTGGTGCAATCATGCTGAGGAGATGCATTCCCTGTAAAACATCATTCTTGTAATTTTATCAAACACAATCTTTTTATGTTTCTTTTGTATTAATTCACAAGTTAACTATTTTCGGCTATTCATTTTGAGCTTTAATGGAAAAAGGTAAAACTGCATTTTGTAAAAATTCAGAATAAGCAGTGATTTTATTTTAAAAATTAGATTAGATTAGATTAGATTAGATTCAACTGTATTGTCATTACACAAGTACAAGGCAACGAAATGCAGTTTAGGTCTAACCAGAAGTGCAATAGCAGCAAGTGCAGGATATACAACGTTTGCATAAGTGCAGGACATGAAATAAAAAAATAGAAATAAAGAGCGTTTTTAAATTGGTAATGTGAAAGCTGGGAGCGCACCAGGGTACCGAATCCGAGAGGAGGTGCTCTGAGTTTGGTTGCCCTGATTGTACTTGCAATGCGCGAATAGACTGCAGGCTCGCACTCGCTCGTATCCAGAGGTTAAATTGGGCCGGAGCGCAGCTCCGCCTCCTCAGGTCCACAACACACCCTGCTGGAGCTCAGCTCCGTCTCTTTCAACACGAAATATTGTTATTAGACTTTAATTATTGTTCGTCTCCTGGCAAATACAGGCTACATGGAATTATCAGACGTCATAATGCATTAATTGCATGCTCTGGTTCAGCACCGCGCTCACAGCCATCAAGGTAAAACCGCTAGAGCAGCGGTCGGGAACCTATGGCTCGCCAGCTCTCTCACACTTTACCAACATATCTAACATTTACTAACATGATCGATAAAAAGATTAGACACACATCAACAGAGATCCGTTCTCTGCAGAAAAAAAGCAGCCAATTACAATTCCCTTATTGTACATTCTACTGAAATTAGAAGTTTATGATAATAATATTCAAGTTGTGTGTTCAGTGCTGTTTGCGAGTGACACGATAAAATAAATAATAAAAGCATGATAAGTCACGAAAGACAACTGAATTACTGACAGGATGCGGTGCGCACGCTCCGAGTGCAACACGGACAAACGGACAAGCATACTCGGTTGCGCGCCTAAATGGCCAAATAAACACAGGTATATCAAAATGCCAAGTCGAGTATTCACATAAACATAGTAGATGTAAGCACTGTGGGCGTTCACACACACAAAGAGGATTTACTCATCAGTTGGTCAACCTCGCAGTGAAAGCCCTGCACAATTAATTCCATATTGCAACTTATTTATTGTTTGCTGCATAATTGTTTGTTTTAGTTATGGACCTAATAATTACTACTGTTGACATTTTATTGAAAAATTAATCATAATTTTATATAATTTTTACTGCAGCTCTTTTGGAAAAATGCATTTACCAAAAATGAAAAAAAGGCTATTTGGTCAAAAAAAAGTTCCCAACCCTTTTCAGGGACACAGACGACAATGAAAAGACTACAGTCAAAGCTCATCTTTTGGGGGGTATTGTCAAATAATCTACTGCCCACTGACATGGTTTTGAAAGCTATTTATTATAAATCTTTTGGCCTTCAAACTTATTAAAAATGCACATATGTAGATCAGAGAAATCAATTTTCTCGGGGGAACATTCCCCAGAACCCCCCTAACTACCTCAAGTTTGGGACCTCACTGATTTTAAAAACCCTGCCTATGGCCCTAAGTGAACTGTAAAGTATTTATCTTTGTTTGAATAACTACTCAACGCTACCTTACACATTAATACTGGAAAAAGAGCCCCTTTGGTGTAAAAACACATTAAGTCTTTTTCCCGCGTTATTTTGAATGAACATTCACCGTAAATAAGGGCTCCCCCTCCCTACAAAAGCCAATTTAACCACTGCTCGTATCCAAGGTAAATCATCAACAATATCATCCCTTACATGTTATATTTAGTATTTAGTATTGAACTAAATACATTATACTCTGCTAAAACTAAAACCTTTCTGAACAAGAGCGCACCTAGTCCGTGTTTCTCACTATGTTCAAGCGAATCGCGGCACAGTTCGAGTGCACCTTCTCTCGGGTTCGGTACCCTGGTGCACTCCCAGGTCTGCACGACAGCTTTCATATTACCAATTTTTCATGCGAACCGTGCCCCGTTTTGAACCATAGACCGTACTGAACTAAACAGCCAGTGTTTAAACGCCCTTTATTTCTATTTTTTAAATGAGAGAAATCACTGCTTATTCTGAATTTTTATAGAATGCAGTTTCAGTTTTTCTGTCTGCAGCACAAAATGAATAGCCTAAAATAGTTAACTTGTGAATTAATACAAAAGAAACCTAAAAAAGATTGTGTTTGATAAAATAATAAGAATGGTGTTTTACAGGGAACGCATATCCTCAGCATAATCACATCAGTTGCAAATTTTAAACAGGTTTAATAAAATCTTTGTGAGGACGACGATGGTATGGGGGGCCGTGGAGCTCTTACTATGTTTTTGGGGGACCTTACCACTCTGAAGTTTAGGAAGCTCTGTTTTAGACATATAAGACATGAGGAAAATAAAACTATTGGCTACCATTAGATAATAATGTGGTAACCGAGAACACACTCATATAACCAATGAATGCATATGAACTTGTGATTCTACAAAATGTTTTTTAAACTTCATACCTGGTCAATAGACCTTTCTCACAACTTCTGTATTTGTGACCGGAAATTTTCTTCCCCACCGGTCAGGGCAACAGGTAAACAAATGGCGCAAGCAACGAGCAAGAGTGATTGTAGCTTAACGGGCTGTTCTTGTTATTCCCAAAAGCAGCCATATCTGTCGTTTCATTCCTTCCCTGTTAATGGTGAAGTTTGACGGAAATGGATTCAGGCTATCCGGCGGGATGAAGGACCAAACTTCCTTGCTACAACCCTTTCAGCGCAAAGCCGCATATGACGCACCTCTGTGGGGAAATATAAAACAAATATTTTTTTAACTAATATTTAACTTATATATATTACCCTTATTGGTAACACTTTATTTTGATGGTCCCCCTATAGATAGTCTATAGACAGTCTGCTGACTATAAGTTACTTTACAAGTACATATCTACTTACTCTCATCGGAGTAGAATCTGTAGATTGTCTATTAAATGTTTTATATCAATCATTACACTGTATGCAATATGTAAACAGCTATTAAACATTCTGTTAGTAAAGTGTTACCAATGTGTTATCCGTTTAGGTTGTAGATGTTCAACATCGTATTAGCAGACATGCAACAAATCCTCAATAAGGTCTCAGTACTTTAAAGCACAGCAAAATAACAGCTTTTAAGTAGTCAGTATGTAGCTATTAACCAGTGTATCAACAGACTTTCAGTAAACATTAAGTAGTCAGTATGTAGCTATTAACCAGTGTATCAACAGACTTTCAGTAAACATTAAGTAGTCAGTATGTAGCTATTAACCAGTGTATCAACAGACTTTCAGTAAACATTCAGTTGTCTATTAGTAGCAACAGAACATAATTTCAAGTGAACTTTAAGAGCATGTCATGTTACTTACCCTTGATCTTTTGCTTTCGCAAGGATTTTCAGGAGTGCTCTACTGACTGTTTGTTGCGTATAAATTACCTTTCAGTAGACTGTCAGTTAACTTTGAGGTCAATTCATATAGTCCTCTGTTGACACATTAGGCCCATCAAAATGAAGTGAAAAACAAAGAAATGCTGTTGAATGACTCTTACAAGGATTTTCAGGAGTGCTCTACTGACTGTTTGTTGCATATACATTACCTTTCAGTAGACTGTCAGTTTACTTTGAGGTCAATTCATATATTCCTCTGTTGACACATTAGGCCCATCAAAATGAAGTGAAAAACAGAGAAATGCTGTTGAATGACTCTTACAGGCTACTACTAGTCAGCAGATTTTCAACAGACAGTCAATAGATACAATAGATATTACAGACACTGATAACTATTTGGTTTCATATTAAAGGTGCACTGTGTAAATGTTAGCGCCATCTAGTGGTGAGGTTGTGAATTGCAACCACCCACCGCTCAGCCCTCCCTTTCGAAGCAAATAGAGAAGCTATGGTGGCCTACACGGGACAAAGATGTCGTCATCGGAGAGAGCAGAGAGGGACTAGCGCATTGTAGATAAGTTTGTCCATTTAGGGCTACTGTAGAAACATGGCAGCACAAAATGGTGACTTCACTGTACGGAGCCCGCGGTGTATGTAGATAGAAATGGATCATTCTAAATAATAAAAACAAAACAGTACATTAAGTACATTCATTTATACACCACTGAAAACATGGTTAAGTATTTATATTGCATTTCTGTCAATAGATCCTCATACATACTACACACTGCACCTTTAAGAAAATGACAGTACCACAGTACAAGTGCATATCTGCCTACTGCAAAATAAATACCAGAGTCAATAGTTTGTCCAACTGCTTTTAATGAACTGCTGTATAAAAAATAAAAACTGCAGTGGACAACATGAAATGAAAAAGTATCTTTATTTACATAGATGTTTGTGTGTGCATCTGAGAGAAAGTCCACAGGTATGAAAAAATATAAAAAATATGGATGACCAAGTTGACAAAAAAAAAACAGTTTTAAGGTTTTAAACAAGATTAAAAAAAAAAAAAAAATCAAGTCAAGTCAGTTATAGAACTGACTGATATCATGCAGAAGCCTTCCGAGAATCCCCTGTCTGTGTCTCCTGCCTAGCCAATAAGTCCATTCTATATATATTAGATGTTTTTTGAGAGCCTTCTCTGACCGGTTTGCACGCAGCCTCCACACTTCCCTTTTGAAGTTTGCCCATGCCCTTTCAATGTGTTGTGTATGTACCCGTCAATGGATTAACAAAATTAATGCTATGGTTCACTGTGTGGTGTTGGTATCCTCTCGCTGAAAGCACTGAGTATGCACGCCACTCATCACTATGAATGATGCTGCCTCTTTTTACATGTTTCTCTATGATTGGTAAAAGGGTTTTCTTGTCTCTTTTGTCCACCAACCGCAATACTGGTTTTCGGGAAGGCAAAATCTCAACCATCCCGAATACCCAGCTTTTCCTTCTCCATGCACCTCCAAAATGCCCTCTGGCATACTGAAAAAAGAATGAAAGAAATTTATGTCAGACACTTCTGTTTTCTAAAAGTCAAAAGCGCTAGCCTCAAAATAACTGATAGGCCTACTACTGATCCACATTTTATTAGTCTTACAAAAAAGATTTATAAGATCTTAAGTTTCTTTTATTAGATCAATGTACTAATATTGTGTCTTGTCTACACTGTAACAAAATGCCAGGAATTTACAGGATTAAAGATTATTTTACAATAAATTACTGTAGTCAGAAATTTACAGTGAAATGAATGCATGCTGGGCCATTTTCTTACGAATTACTGTGAATCAACAGCAAAATGATGCTGACATCACAGTAATTTTCTGCTCTTGTTTTACTGTGAATTCACATGATAAAAGTCTTTAATCATGCCACTGTAAGAAATTATATTGTTTAGTACTGTAAGAGTTTTGAAGTCATCCGTAATGGTGATTATAGTGTTCCATTTGTTTGGGATCTTGGAAATTTCTGATCTAGCCGAGTCAGAAGTGTGACAAATGAAAACATTTGTTAAAATCAGCTAGAATAAAACAAGCAAATTGCCATATTTTAAGTTAGTCAACCTATACTAGTATTAGTGCTATTTCGGCATGAAGATTTACCAACCAATATCTTATTTCAAAATAATTATGGTTTGTAAATGAATATTTCACAATAGTAAAGCATCTTTAAAGCATATTTTTTCTTCCATTACCTAATGATGCACAAACATCAATACTCCACATACAAAACACCAATGGTGGCACCAATTTTCAAGAGTGCAGGTAGATACAAGAGAACTCCTACTGTGGGGTATCTGCAGGTTTCACCAAGTCAAATTTAAGACTTTTTAAGACCATTATGAATTAAATTTAAGATCTATATCACGCAATAAAAAAATGCAGAAACACAAAAGCAAATTAATTTACTCAAATTGAATAAAGTATTAGTAAACTTGCACTCCCTCGTAGCTCAATCCCGTCAGGATTTCATTATAGTGGTGGTCATTTCCAGAAATTTGCAACAACAAAAAAAAATAAATAATATTTTTCATAATTAGGATGCCACATATCCCATATTATTATGTTAGATGCACAATAGTCACACATGACAATAAAATAGACAAAATGCAGTGGTGTGCTATCTAGTTTTGATAACTTGATCGCTTAGAGTGGAAAATATGACCAAAATCTTACAAGTAAACCACAGCAATAAGCAGTTGCTTAATATAAGTAAAAAGTTCTCAAGTAATTAATGAAGTAAATGCCAATGATCAGTAATAAAATAAGAATTTATAAACAAATGACAATAGGACAAATAACTACAACATAAAGATACAGATACAAACAGTGCTTTAAGTTTAGGTAGCTACTGTTAGTTTTTTCACTGTTGTTGTTTTTTGTTTAACATTAACACAGACAGGAGCGGGTATAGGTTATATTAGATCGCTTTCCCTTTAAGACCTACAGTAATGCGCAGATCCAATACTGACACAGGTCCCAAACTTTTTTTACACACAACATAATCTGCATTATGGACATAGGCATAATAATGTGTGTATTTGATCGTTCAAGGGCAATAAGCCTAGAAATAGAACACATGGATTTCGGTATACTCGCGTGAGCGCTGATGGGGCAAACACGTGCACAGAATCTGATTGGCTGCAATATAAGATGCATGTTGGTCTCATTTATAGTTGTAATACTATAAATGGACTGACATAGACATAGACTGACATAGACTGAAACAGGTCGTACAGCTGTGACCGGACACAAAAATGAAAAATTATTCTGGCAGACCATGTGATGTCACTGTGCTTTATCGCTGCAATTGTTGTGTCCGGTCACAGCTGAACCACCTGTTTCAGTCTATGGGCCCAGCAGCCACAAATACCAGAGGAAGATCAACGAAACACTCCCAGAAGGTTCACAATAAGTTTACAATAGTAATGGGCGATATAAACGATATGCGATATAAACGATACAAAATTGGCCTACGATAGAGATTTTGCATGTTGATGACAGAATCTACCCGCGAAATTTAGAGCCACGAGCTGCAACTGGCAGCAATGCATCATCGTATTGGTCGTCTTGAGTAAACATAGCTGAAAGCGAAACGGAGGAGCTGGTATAAAAGACCAGTCAAACATCCATTGTTTGGACTTGGTTCGGATTTAAGCCGTCCAAAGCACAGTTGAGCGGGTGCGTGCGCACACACACACACACACACACACACACACACACACACACACGTCTGTTTATTTTGATAAATGAAATAATGCATTATTGTTCAATGAATATAGGCTACTGTCATTAAAATATGTTAAAATAAAAAATACAGAAACAAAACTTCTAATTACATTCTGGTTGTTTAGATTTTTAAATCCTTTTTTCTTGGATTCTGTGTAGAATTTAATTGTAATGTAATGCAAAGTTTGAAACTAGTCAGGGTATCTAGTAAAGAGATGTAATACTTGTTCCTTTAGTAAGCAGCCTGTTAAACAGCAGAGTCTCTCTGGGACAGCAGGCCATTCAAACAATAGAGGAGTGTGAACGACGTGTGTTTAAGAGCCCTTACAGTTCCTGCTCCAGCCTACAGGGGAGCTGCTGAGTATGACCTTAAACACACACACACACTATAGGTCCCCACTTGGTCATAAGTTTAAAAAAAATGACCAGAGTGTTTTTACTTAATTTTCACATGATTTAAACACACATCCTTGTAGGTCCCCACTTGGTCAAAAGTAAAAAAAAATCACCAGAGCGTTTTTGTAGTGTTTTTACTTGATTTTAACATGATTTAAAGCATGACCAACAGGGGACCTGAAAAATTTCCCCTCTTGGCTCAGAGGTCCCCTGTTAGTGAGTGTGTTGCGACACCAAGGTCCCCTGTTAGATAGGTAGACAAGTACACACACACACACTCGCTCACTGTCTTTGTAGTCTCTGCAGTGTTTTCCAACCGGAACCATTTTTTTTCTTTCAAATTTTTCAAATAATTCTCTCTTTGTAAACTTTGTTCAATGCATGCGAGTGCTGCCATACATTCGAATATGACCAGTAATTTTCGCCGTCATCCCCCGGATGTAGTGCCAGAAGACGCGAATGAGAAGTTGCGCGCGCTGTAAATTTTTCAGAATATATTAGGCTACTGTTGTAGCCTACAGTAGATTTAACTCTGTCTCTGTGTAATAATAATTTGTCTCAACTAATAATAATAAAAATGATGCCTAGATGGTTGCTTATTTTTCACTTGATCTTTTTTATAAACAATGTTTACTTTTAAACAGCATACAGCCTTTAAATGTTAATGTATTATTTACTTATAATGATTATCATCATAAATAAACTTATTGAATTGCATAATTTTTTTTAAAATACTTAAAAAAATTAAAAAAAATTGTGGTACCGAAATTGGTACAGATCTGGCACGCATCTCCCTGTATCATTGCGTGATAATTTTTGTAAAGTTTTAGCCTGGTCGCTATTCACTGCCATTATATGGATAAGCGCGCCTTTTTGGTGTTAAAGTCTCTGCAGCTAGTGTACTTGAATTTTTTTTTATCTGCAACAATGTTTGTCACGGACAGAAGAGAGAGACAACAGGGAATGCAGATAAGTAGATGTTTATTTGAAATATGGAGACAGGAGATGGTATCACACAAGCTTGCAGAGGAATAGTAGAACTGAGTGGGATGTAATGAAGACTTGAGGATACTTGCTGTACAGATGAAAGGTGGACACAGGAGGAACTGACTGGACACAGATCACTGATGGTGGTAGGTAATCAGGATGAAGAATCAAACGTTCTGATAAACAGACGAGTCAAAGTATGGTGCAGAGAATAGAGTCAGTGTATCTCTGACGAGACCAGACAGAGAGTGAAAGGAAGTGTAGGCTTATGAAGTGGTGGTGATGAGCGGGTGCAGGTGCAGGTGTGGTGACTTCAGTAATCTGGTGATAACGAGCGGATGGGCGGAGTCGGGTGATTGGACTCTGATGGTGTGGCAGGTGTTACTGGTGACTCTATGACAGTCCCCCCCCCCCCCCCTCCACGGGCGGCTCCTGACGCCCGCGCTACCCGTCGACGGGGCCGGTCTCGACCTCTCGGCGCAGGGCGGTTGGGATGGGAATTATGGAACTGGGTGAGGAGGGATGGGTCCAGGATGTCGTCCCTAGGGACCCAAGAGCGTTCTTCGGGACCATATCCCTCCCAGTCTACCAGATACTCCAGGAGGCGGCCCCGCCGGCGGGAATCCAGGATGTCCTGCACGCGGTAAATTGACTCTTCCTCTGCGACTTCGGGAGGAGGAGGTACGTCAACACCATCAGGTCCTGGGGAAGGAGAAACAAGAGGGTCAGTGAAGGGCTTTAACAGTGAGACATGAAATGGTGCGATACGGTAGTGTGAGGGAAGGTGAAGACGGTAGGTCTCATTGACCTGCCTCTCGATGGTGAAGGGACCTATATAGCGGGGACTCAGCTTTCGACAGGGCAGGCGAAGACGGATGTCTCTGGTGGAGAGCCAGACCTTTTGACCCGGTTGGTACTGGGGTGTAGCTCCTCTCCTGGTGTCGGCCTGGCTCTGGTGTCTTCGCACTGCTCGCTGGAGATGGACGTGTGCTGAGTCCCATACCCTCTCACTCGCTTCGAACCAGGTGTTGACAGCTGGGACCTCTGACGGCTCTCCTGACCAGGGGAAGAGAGGAGGCTGGTACCCGAGTATGCACTGAAACGGTGTTAAACCGGTGGTGTCTTGGCGTAATGAGTTCTGTGCATACTCGGCCCATGGGAGGAAGCGGTTCCAGCTGCCTTGGTTCTGGTGGCAGTAGGTTCGCAGGTATCTCCCGATCTCCTGAATCTTGCGCTCAGTCTGGCCGTTGGATTGAGGATGGTACCCCGAAGATAGGCTGACTGAGACTCCGAGTAATCTGAAGAAAGCATGCCAGACTCGTGAGATGAATTGGGGACCTCTATCTGATACGATGTCTTCTGGTAGACCAAAGTGACGGAATACATGGTGGAATAGTAGGTTGGCAGTTTCAAAGGCAGTGGGAAGACCTTTTAAGGGGATGAGTTTGCATGCCTTGGAGAATCGGTCGACCACGACTAGGATACCAGTATGTGAATCTGAAGGTGGGAGATCAGTCATAAAGTCTACGCCCAGATGGGACCAAGGACGACGTGGTATGGGCAGTGGCTTCAGCTTTCCATCGGGGAGTCGTCGTGGAGTATTGGAGATGGCACAGACTGAGCATCTACGAACGTACCGGGAGACATCCTGCACGATGGTGGGCCACCAGAACCGGTTACGAAGGAGCGAGAGGGTTCGCTGGCTGCCTGGATGTCCAGAGCCCGGAGACGTGTGAACTGAGTCCATGAGGGACAGGCGTAGTGATGATGGAACATACCTTTCCCTCAGGACCTCCCGGCGGAGCTGGCTCGGAACGGGTGGCTTTCCGGATTCGGTCCTCCATTGACCATTCGATGGGACTAACGATAATGGCTGGAGGGAGTATAGCTTCTGGAGGTAACACTTCGGGCTCAGGTGCATGAAGACGGGAGAGGGTATCTGCTTTAAGGTTCTTGCCTCCAGGTCGATATGTAACACGGAAGTTGAAACGGGTGAAGAAGAGTGCCCATCGGGCTTGGCGAGGATTTAGACGCTTGGCTTCTCGAAGATATTCGAGGTTACGGTGATCCGTAATAACTTCGACTTGATGGTGTGCTCCCTCCAGCCAGTGTCTCCATTCTTCGAAGGCCATCTTGATAGCCAGAAGTTCCCGATGTCGTAATTACGCTCCGCCGGGGACAGTTTATTGGAATAGAAGGCACATGGATGAAGTACTGGAGGCTTCCCCTGCTGCTGTGATAGAATGGCTCCCACCCCGGTCGATGAGGCGTCCACTTCGACCACGAAGGGGAGGTCCGGAATGGGATGGACCAGGATGGGAGCAGAACAGAAGGCGTTCTTCAGCTGTTGGAAGGCATGCGTAGCGGCTGGGTTCCAGGACAGAGTCTTGGGCCGGCCCTTGAGTAGTGAGGTGAGTGGTGAACTGATGATACTGTATTGATGAACAAAACGACGGTAGAAGTTTGCAAATCCTAGGAATCTTTGGAGGTCCTTGACGGTGGTGGGTTGTGACCAGTTCATGATGGTGTCCACCTTCCTCTGGTCCATTTGGATCCCTTGTGGGCTGATGACATAGCCGAGGAAGTGAACAGTGGTACGGTGGAACTCACTTTTCCAACTTCAGGAACAACTGATGATCTCTGAGTTTTTGGAGGACTTGACAGACGTGGTGATGGTGTTCAGTCAAGCTCTTGGAGAAGATTAAGATGTCATCAATATAGACGATCACAAATTGATTCAGAAACTCATGGAACACTTCATTCATGAATGATTGAAAGACAGATGGAGAGTTGGATAGCCCATAGGGCATAACGAGATATTCATAGTGACCTGATGGAGTAATGAAAGCAGTCTTCCACTCATCGCCTCTTCGGATGCGTACAAGATTGTAGGCACTTCTGAGATCCAGTTTGGTGAAGATTTTGGCTCCACGCAGCTGTTCCAGAGCGGCTGGGACCAGAGGAAGGGGATAGCGGAATTTGACTGTTTGTTCGTTGAGTGCACGGTAGTCAATGCACGGCCGCAAGCCTCAGTCCTTCTTTCCCACAAAGAAAAAGCTGGATGCAGCAGGGGAAGTGGAAGGTCGAATGAACCGTTGTTGTAAGGCTTCTTTGATGTACTCATCCATGGCCTTCTGCTCCGGGATGGACAGTGGATAGATCCGGCCCTTGGGTGGTGTGGCTCCAGGCAGCAGGTCAATGGCGCAGTCCCATGGCCGATGAGGTGGTAACTGTGTCGCTTGTTTGCTGAACACATCCTGGAACGCCCGGTACTCGAGGGGAATTTCTGTTGGATGGCTGGATTCTGGACTTTCGATCGATGTGGAGTTGAGGTGAAGATTTGAGGAAGAGTGGAAGTCATCGGGAGAAGGTTTCTGACAACAGATCTTGGTAACGGGTAGTAGACAAGATGAAGAGCAGGATTCACCCCATTGCGTAATTTCCCCAGTGGTCCAGTTGACTTGTGGTGAGTGTACTGACATCCACGGGCGTCCCAGGATGATGTCCGCGGTGGACCCTTCCAGCACCAGAAATGAAATCTCCTCCTGATGAAGACATCCAATGCGAAGTGAGACTGTGGGGGGGATTGATGACAGACTTGACCACGGCCCAGCGGTTTACCCAAGATGGTATGGATCTCTAACTTCTTTGTGATCCTTCTCCTCGGGAGGCTGAGCTTCTTGAGGAGTTCGTGTGAGATGAAGTTCCCAGAGGAGCCGGTGTCAATGAGAGCATACGCTGAAACAGAGTGGGAACGGGTCACTATCATGACCGGAGTACGTGATAATGGAGATATCATAGGAGGAATCTGGATTGTACTCACCGCTGGGCGTGGTGGTCGCACTGGGCACTGCAGAATGAGATGTCCTTCGGAACCGCAGTAGAGGCAGAGGCCATTGTGAATGCGTCGTTGTCGTTCTCCTACAGTGAGATGGTATGAGTCGATTTGCATAGGCTCAGGTGCTGGAAGGGTTATAGATGGTGTGGGAGGCGGAAGGTGCGCAGCGGTTTGGTCCAGAGCACAGGCAGTGAGACGTTGAGAGATGCGAATGGTACGCTGAATGAACTTTTCTAAGCCGATGACATCATCATAAATTGCTACTTGATGGCGGATGGTAGGATTCAGTCCTTGACGAAAGCAGGTGATAAGCGCAGTTTCATTCCATCCACAGTTGGCCGCTAGAGTGCGGAAATGTAAAGCATATTCACTCACGGTCAAGTTTCCCTGACGAAGGCGGTACAGCTGATCATGGATGGAGAGAGCGGAGGTGTTGAGGCCGAAAACTTCCTGGAAGTGGGCGGTGAAAGCCTCCCATGAGCGAGTGAGGTTGCCATTCGCTTCCCAGATCGACTTAGCCCATTGTAGGGCCGGACCAGAGAGGAGGGAGATCACATAGGCGATCTTAGAACGATCAGTAGGGAAGGCATGCACTTGCATCTCAAAGTAGAGTGAACATTGTAGTAAAAACCCGCTGCAACCCTCCGCCTCACCGGTGTACGTTGCAGGTCGGGCCATGGGACTGTGAGAGGCAGGCAGTGAAGGAGAGTGAAGATGAGGTGGAAGTGGTGGATCGCCAGCTTGTGCTTGCTCGGGGAGAGAGACCTGTGAAGGGTCCTCTTCCGATCCAATGGATCTTTGCATACAGTAGGTCTGGTCTTCTGTCACGGACAGAAGAGAGAGACAACAGGGAATGCAGATAAGTAGATGTTTATTTGAAATATGGAGACAGGAGATGGTATCACACAAGCTTGCAGAGGAATAGTAGAACTGAGTGGGATGTAATGAAGAAGACTTGAGGATACTTGCTGTACAGATGAAAGGTGGACACAGGAGGAACTGACAGGACACAGATGACTGATGGTGGTAGGTAATCAGGATGAATCAAACGTTCTGATATACAGACGAGTCAAAGTATGGTGCAGAGAATAGAGTCAGTGTATCTCTGACGAGACCAGACAGAGAGTGAAAGGAAGTGTAGGCTTATGAAGAGGTGGTGATGAGCGGGTGCAGGTGTGGTGACTTCAGTAATCTGGTGATAACGAGCGGATGGGCGGAGTCGGGTGATTGGACTCTGATGGTGTGGCAGGTGTTACTGGTGACTCTGTGACAGTTATTATTACAGTTTTGCACAATAAATGTTCTCAAAACTTGAAAATACATTTAGCAGTTTGGCTTTCCTTAGGGTCTACACGTTCTGAAATGGTTCTATTATAATTTGTATATCGCAATATATATCGTTATCGCAAGAGGCTACAATGTATATCACAATATGGATTTTAGGCCATATCGCCCATCCCTAGTTTACAATATGCCTGGAATATGTTGTGTTCGTATCTGTTCTGAGAAACACTGAACTACAATTTTATTCGATCCAAAGTAGCTAGCGTTAGATCGACCAAATAAATGGTTGGCTTCAATCAGAAGGGTTTGGTTGTTGTGGGAAGAGCGTGTCTACAGCTTACACATTGTGATTAGCACATAACTTAGTTCAACCTTAACTTTTGCAGATATAAGTTGTAATATTAAGTTATGTAGTATAAATCTGATTAATCTCATATAGATGCGTTTCGTTGAGGTAAATAACCTGCACTACTGTGGCCCAGATGTGCACAACACAACGGAATATAAAAAGCAAACATAAGTTCACAACACAACGAAATCAAGCCACAACACTACGGAATCAAGCCACAACACAATGAAATCAAGCCACAACACTACGGAATCAAGCCACAACACAAAGAAAAAGCCATAACACAAAGAAATCAAGCCACAACACAACGAAATCAAGCCACAACACAACGTAAATGCTTCCGACCACTAGGGGGCACTCAGAGTGCGGTAAAGTTGACACTGTTCTATAGAATCGTCAATCTTAAAAAGATATCAATACCACAATTAGTTTTAGCAGTATGTAGGCTAACCATTGTTTATCGACATTAAAAATTTATTTTAAAATCACCTACATGCATTATAGCTGCATATTTATCCTCGAGAATGCTTTGACCCGATACCACGCCGCATGACGCCTAAGGTAACGTCTGCCAATTCCACCAAGTGGTTGAAACGTATAATTTGTATTAATTAAAATTACTTTTAACATTTAATAACAGACATGCACAACACAACATTGGAATTTGAACATAAAAAAAAAAAAAAGTAAATTATATGTTTCAACTTGGTGGAATTGGCAGACATTCCCTTAGCGCTGTGGTATCGGGTCAAAGGGTTCTTGAGTATAAATATGCAGCTATAATGCACGTAGGTGATTTTGAATTGATATTTCATGTCGATATACAATTCCACACTTAAAACTGATCGTAGTGTTTAAATATTTGTAAGACTGGCGAATCTATAGAACAATGCAAGGAAAACTAACTTTACCGCACTCCGAGAGTCCCCTAGTGGTCGGGAGCATTTCCGTTGTGTTGTGGCTTGATTTTGTTGTGTTGTGGCTTGATTTCGTTGTGTTGTGCCTTTTTTGTTGTGTTGTGTCTTGATTTCTTTGTGTTGTGGCTTTTTCGTTGTGTTGTGGCTTGATTTATTTGTGTTGTGGCTTTATTTTGTTGTGTTGTGGCTTTATTTTGTTGTGTTGTGGCTTTTCGTTGTGTTGTGGCTTTTTTGTTGTGTTGTGGCTTTTTTGTTGTGTTGTGGCTTGATTTCGTTGTGTTGTGGCTTGATTTCGTTGTGTTGTGGCTTGATTTCTTTGTGTTGTGGCTTGTCCGCTGTGTTGTGGCTTGATTTTGTTGTGTTGTGAACTTATGTATGCTTTTTAAATTTTGCTGTGTTGTGCACTACTGGTCGCATTGCTTCATTGTATCTGATCAAATTAAGCTTCAGTGGAGCGCACGCTCGCAAACAGCAACGCAAAACATTAAAAACTGATTTGGGCTGTCATATTCATAACATTATAATTGTATACACTATTGAAATAAAATGTTGTGAATTATTCGAGCTTAGTTGCAGTGTTGTTACAGGAAGAACACATCCACAACAAGCTCTTCCCCAGCAGGCGCAGTACATCAATGTGAACTCAGAAAGACGTTGGACTCCAACTAATCCAACGTCAGTCAGACATCATATTTTGGTTGAAAATGAAAGTCGAGTTGATGTCTAAACTCAACGTTTGTTTGACATCAAGCTCCAACGTCAGACAGACGTTGAATTTTGTTAGGAATAAGGACCGCACTGTTAAAAAAAACAAAAACATAAAAAGGGTGAAATGTATGAGTAGAGAGGATTAAACAACTCCACAAACAGCATTACCAGCTTCACACATTACTAACCAGACTGACTTTATTTATGTCAGACAGAAGCTCTTATTGAGAATTAACAGAGGTTTAGATGTTGATGTTTTATTGAAAATGGTGTTTGCTTTAGTTGGGTAGTTTGACTTGACTTTTTAACATTCGTTTTTCTCTGGCTTCTGTAACTGTGTTTGTTATGGCAAGACAAGCAAGACAAAATGTGATCAGATTATATTGTTTTACTTAATGATAAAGATATGATCATCGTATAGTGGTCTATTTTACTGATGTCATCCAGAATCGAATCTTTTGATACATGATAATTTTGTGTTATTAATTATAGCAAGCCTGTAATTCTACATTGTCCACTAAACATTTTGATTTCCAGCATCTATTAGACTCACTCAGACATCAATAATTAGCATATGAATCTCAACAATGATGACGTGTTTAATGCCACAATGCAATCTGGGAGCCATTGACTACTTTTATATGATGCACCCAGAATGCATTGTGGCATGAAGCATGTCACCATTATTGAGATTCATATGCTGATTCTTTAATGTCTGTGTGTATCTTTAAAACTTTTTGGTGCACAATCCCTCAGATTAGAACACTGTTGAACAATCACATGACTATTACAATCAATAATGAGAAATTAAAAACATGATATCTAAACAAATAATAGACTCTGAATATGATCAATGAATCAAACACTACATAATGATCATATCTTTATCATCATTAAATAGCTGACATCATCTGAATACAGTTTCTCTTGCAGTTCTTGCCATACCAAGCACAGTTACAGCAGCCAGAGAAAAAATAATGATAAAAGGACAAGAGTCAAACTGCCCAACTAAAGCAAACACTGATCACCATAATGTTAACAAATTTTCAACAAAACATTTTCAACAAAACATTAACATCTAAACCTCTGTTAATTCTCAATAAGAGCTTCTGTAGACGTCTGACAGAAATAAAGTCAGTCTGGTTAGTAATAACTAGTGAAGCTGGTAATACGTTTTTTTTTTTGTGGGCGGGGGTGTTTATTCCAACCAAAATTCAACGTCTGCCCAACGTTGGAGCTCGATGTCAAACAAACGTTGGATTTAGACGTCAAACCAATTTTAATTTTCAACCAAAAAAAAGTCTAAACCCTGTACCTGCTGGGTCAGTTTACGAGTGTTAATTCTCTTCAGCGCTCTCAAAAAGCAATGATGGTATTTGAAACAGTCATATTAAAGATGTTTGCTATTACTGTAATATAAAACAAATTTTTTTAATATTTTTTCAAAAACATTGATGCATTATTTTTAATAACTAGCACTTGCATTGCTCTCGTATTATTTTCATCAACAACATGATTTGATTAAAACCATTTCTTTGTTGTCTTTGCAGAGGCTATTTCCTTTTATTTATCCATACCACATGCTTTTTGTTTCTAATATGTAGCCTAAGTAATGTTGTCCAATGACTTGTTTGCATTTAGGTATTTTATTGTATTATGTACAAGATATATCCACCTTATTCTAGGGGGCACTACTATAGAAATGGCAAGAAAAGTATAAGTTGGCGTCGCAGATTTTAAAGGGTTAGTTCACCCAAAAATGAAAATTCTGTCATTAATTACTTACCCTCATGTCGTTCGACACCTGTAAGACCTCCGTTCATCTTCAGACACAAATGAAGATATTTTAGTGTAAATCTGATGGCTCTGAAAGGCCTCCATTGGCTCAATGCACTTTACACTCTCAAGACCCTTAAAAGACACTAAAGACTAAAGTTACAAAGTCCATCTCACTTCAGCGGCTCTACAATAACTTTATGAAGACGAGAATAGTTTTTGTGTGCAAAAAAACCCAAAATAACGACTTTTATAGTGATGATTGATTTCAAAACACGGCATCATGAAGCTTTGAAGCGTTAAGAGTCGAATCATGATTCGGATCGTGTGTCAAACCGCCAAACTGCTGAAATCACGTGACTTTGGCGATCCAAACCGCTAAATCGACTCTGATTTATAACGCTTCGAAGCTTCATGATGCCGTGTTTTAAAATCGGTAATCACTATATAAGTTGTTAGTTAGGTTTTTTTTGCGCACAAAAACTATTCTCGTCGCTTCATAAAGTTATTGTAGAACCACTGTAGTGAGATGGACTTTGTAACGAGAGTGAACCAATGGAGGCCTTTCTGAGCCATCAGATTTACACTAAAATATCTTCATTTGTGTTCTGAAGATGAACGGAGGTCTGACGGGTGTCCAACCACATGAGGGTCAGTCATTAATGACACAATTTACATTTTTGGGTGAACTAACCCTTTAAGGGACAAAACACAGTTGGAGGTATTGCCCTGTCGAACACAAAAATGGCGGCGAGCCTAGTGGAAGTGAGATCTTCGGTACACATGAATAGTTGGACTAGTGAAAGAAAGAACTACAACACCCCGTAATAAACACACACACATACACACTAAAGCCCTGTGGAAGCATTTCAATGAGCAATAGAGATAGCGTTACATGGACGTAAGAAAATTAAGACCTGGGGCCAGTTGCATAAACCGTTAAGACTAGTCTTACAAGTTAGACATACATTTTTTTCATTAAGACTGTTCATAACTTTTTTAAATCAGTTACATAAAAACATAGACTGGCCTAATTTGATACGATTGCCTAACTGCTAGTGGCTCATACTAGATCTTAAGACACTGTCTTAACATAATGGCTTAGTTTATGCAACTGGCCCCTGTTTAAAATTATTTAAGACCTAGAACTCAATACTTCAGCAAATTTAAGACTTTTTAAGACCCCGTGGGTACCCTATACTGTGGAATTACTGTGAAAGCCATGCAATTAACCTAGAATATAATGTAATTTCACACTAAAATGTTTAACAGTGTACACATCCACATTTGAAAAGAATAGATATGTTTTCTGAGGTTAAGGCTTACTTTTCGTCTGTGGCGAAACTTGCTTTCGTCAATGTGTACACATACATTGAGCCCGCCAACTTTTTGTCCTCTTTTTTTTCTGAGCCTCCGCATACTTCTCACACATACACTTCGCAATTTCATGGACATCTTGGACAGAGTCGCACTACTTCTTGAGATGTCATCTAGCATCATATCCACTTGTCGCATATGGAGACCCTGTGAAAATCTAAACATAATGCCATGAAATATTATTGGAAAGGAACAGAAGCAAAAATGTAATGTGCAGACTGTTATGGATAAAAGGCAGAGATCACAGACAATATAAACTTGCCTGTGTATATACTTCATCCAACTAAAAAGGCTTGCATGGGAATGGGAAAAAATGGACTTGGTCCTGATGCTTTTTCTGTTTCGTCCACATGACTTCTTGCACTGCCTGCAAATGAGAAGTATTCATCATATGAAATACATTACTGTTGACACAGCGTGAAAAATACAACAACAACCAGTGATCTAACTTAGTACTTAAAGTGGGGGGATATTTTAATCTTTTCCTTTAATAAAAACAACATTTTACTCTATTTTCAATAGAGTACCTACCTTATGTCTTCTATTTTCAACAAATTTACACATTTCTTAATTATTTTTGGGAGATTCTTTCATCACAATTCTTAACCCAAATGTGATTTCTGATAGTTACAGTGTTACTATAAGAGGGTGAAACTCAAAAAGTAGCAAAGCAAAAAGATTTGTTAAAGTCTAATTCAGTATATAATTTGTACAGTATCATATTGTTCATTAATGCTTATGTGAACGGGAACCTTTATTTTATTTCTCCCCTTTTATAATCTTATATAAATGTTACTTATATTGATGCTATTTTCTCAACTTGTTTAACATGCCTGATATTTCCATAAATAAATAAATAAATAATCAAACAAATCAGATACTTACCAGATGTAACCATCTTTACAAGAAGAGGTCACCATTTTCATGCGTTTCTTGCATCGCCTGCATTTTATTTTACCATGGAGTAATCTTTTTCTTTGCATCCACTTTATTAATTTCAGACGTGACTTGTTCGTTTCACTAACATAAACTTTTTCAATGAGTGCTCTTAATAAAGTGCTCATCTACACAGTTGATGAAACGTCTATCTATACCTTTTAGTTTATCCCTTTTACTTACTTATTTTACTTCCCTCCTATTCGACCTTCATTACATGAATATATATATTCTGAGCCAGATCTGATGGCGCGCAATTTCTGTTTCCAATAGCAGGCGCGAACAGACAAATCCGGAAATGGGCGGGACTTGACGGCCCAGTTGTTTTAGGAACAAATATTATTTTAAATAAAATAATATTTTATGCTATTTGTTTTTATAATATTTAATTACTATTAAATTGTAATAACATCTATTTGTGTTATTATTTACTAGTTTTTCTGTGCTGGCGCGTTGTCACATGGTACTTGATTAAACCTGATACATTTCTCAGCACTGTCGTCACACAGTCATTTTCGATTACTCAAACAATTTATTGAATTATTAAGATTACCAGGGCAGATTGTCATTTGTATGTCAGATAAATTGAAATAATATATTGTGCGTTTTATAAAAGATTATACGTTTTAGTGTGAGCAGCCAAGCGCCCTCTTGAGGAAGACAACAAAAGCTGCTTAGTGCTTAAACGTTTTGCCGCCCAATGGATCTTCCTTAACGGCAGAAAAGCCATTTTTGAACTCCTGTAACCTGTGATCGAACGCTCCAGGCGTCTTAACAACTGTGGAAAAAGGTATTGTATTTCGTTTTTGACTTACTATGTCATTTGACTCAATTCAAAGTCCTGTTTCATGTAGTGAAAAGTGATCGGCTTCATTTGTTTCTATAGTGTGATCCATTTCAACTTAAGTTATATTGTCACTTGTAGCAAACCATTTTTCTTTTCTTTTTTAATGTCTAAAAGCATAATTATTATAATAATTAAATACAAATATATAAGTATACCAGAAATATAACAATGACAAAGTGGAAAAATTTTACTTTGTCACTTAGTCATTAGTCAGGAAGACTGGGCCCTGTTGAATAATTGCTTAGAATAGTATTAAAAGTTAGTCATCTATTTTTTAAGACTTCTTGAAAATATTTTAAGTCACTTGCATTAAAAACTTTGGTCAACTATAAGACCAAAAAGACAAAATAAGACTGACTATTACGGTCTCTTGGCTAATGGCTAGTTGGTCAGACATGTTCTTAAGACAATCTTAGCATACAGACTGTTTATGCAACTGGCCCATGGTCTTACCTTGAACATTTTGCCAACCTCTGAAATGATTTGTTACATTGACTGGATGCATGCTACTGTATGTGACATGATTTAATTAATTATTATTTTGATTATTAGATGTCCCATTACAACACCCGCAAAAAACGCAACAAAGACAGCGTAGAAGATGAATGTGAAGGTAAGCCATTGGACAAATAGTAATCATTTAGCAAATAGCAGTTTTCTTACACTTACTACACACTGGTTTCTTTCGTTTATTTGTGCCCTTTAATGTATATATATTAGTGCTGTTAACTCTGCATATAACTACATAAATGTGTTATCACTGTCACTGTGTTTTTGTTGTTGTTTTAGCTCCAGTGAATACAATGAAGCCAATAAAGCAAGAAATACTGATGTGGCAGAACAAGGCGGAAGTATTACAAAATAAAGTAAATGAGTTGGAAGCCCTGAACAGCGAGCTTCGGCAGCAAGTTGTGGAGCTTTCAGCACAGCAAAGTAAGAGCTCAATATATTAATTGTATAATCTATACATTGAAATTGTATATATTAGATTGTATAGATTTTTTGGTTTCCATTTTTTTTCTTAAAATTTATTTTGAACACTGTTTTGGATAGTACACATACAATTTCATTGTATGCAATGACAATAAAAGAACATCTAAATTGTATTTGCATTTGTATTGATTTTGATGCAATATTTGCTATATTTCTTCATTCAGATGATCTGATTCCTAATACATCAGTGGCACATGACGAAACTGGCGCTGTTGACCTATCTAGTGATGGGAACACATCAACTGATGTAGAGTCATCAGTCACAGAAGAATCATGTGATGACTCCTCTTCAAGTTCAAGTTCAGAAGAGACTCATCAAAGAAGAACAAAGAAAAGCAAAAGCAAGAAAAAGAAGAACAAGAAACATAAGAAGAACAAGAAGAAGGACAAGAAAGAATATGACAAGATAAAACGAGGTAAACACAGTTCACACAATGGTTTTACAGTGATTTCACTTACAGAAACAGTCCACAGACAAAAATGTGTTAATGAAACATTGAAGATTCAAATAAATGTGGCTTCAAAGGACAAACCATCGGTCATTTAAAAAAGAAAAAAAAAGAAATATATACTTTTTAACTACAAACGCTCGTCTTCGGTGTTCTGCTTCTTCACGACATATGACGTCATCATTAAGACATCGTTAAAATAGTCTGCAGTGGTTCAACCTTAATTTTATGAAGCGACGGGAATACTTTTTGTGCGCAAAAACAAACAAAAATAACAACTTTATTCAATAATTTCTTTCTTGCTTGTGTCAGTCTCCTTCGCTGTTTCCGTTGCGCTCTCGAGTTCTAAGGCAACCAGTGCTGTTCATGTGAGCATCATGTGATGCGTGTGATGCTGATGCAGGATCTGACCAACGTAAACTGTGTAGGAGACTTTCTTTTGCTCCATCAAAGTGTAAACATACATTTTTTTCTGCAACCATACACTAATTAGAGTAATGAAGAGCAAATTGTTCTTAATGTGTGCCTTTAGCCCCGTTGTACCCTAGGGTTATATTAGGCAAGTCACAGTATCAGTTTTTCATGTTGTGATAATTGCTAATGCTTTTATCATGGTGTACAGTATGATATTGAAATAAGTTGCGAAAAAAGGGTTGTCGTATTGTAACAGGTTGGATAATTTTTTTTTGCTTATAACAAAAATAACTCTGAACATTTAAATACTATAAAGCAATACATACAAAATATAAAGTAAACAAATGTTTCAAACAGATTAAGCTAAATTTGTTACAGTTATCACTGCATGAAAAAAGGTGTATCCGGACCAGGATACTCCTGTATACACTGCTGAAATTCGGAAGAATCCAGGAGTATACTGGCCGGATAGGTCAAATTCCATGGATCCGTATATGTCCGTATTCATCCGAAATGGTACCAAATCGGATGTATGTTGTGGCCGTATACTCCCATGCTACAGCCATTTGTTGCCATGGCAAATAATCCCATCAAGTTTTTCCCAGGAGACATTTTCACACCTCTAAACAGCTTTGCCTTCCATCCCCTATTGGTCCTTCATCTCAAACTGGATTGGTTGTTTTTTTTTAAACCACTCCCAAAACCCAGACTGCTATTGGAGGACAGGGCATATTGAAAACCCAGTCAAGTGACTTTATTGGTTACTTCTAAGGCTAAGGGTGGGCTAGGTTTTGTAGCATAGGGACTTGATTGGTTATAGGCCAGCTATGCAGATTTTGCTCATTAATATATAATATATATATATATATATATATTAGTGCTGTCAGTTAAACGCGTTATTAACGGCGTTAACGCAAACCTATTTTAACGGCGTCAATTTTTTTATCGCGAGATTAACGTTCTTTTTGGTCTAACAAACTTTGTAGTTTTTTCACATGCTGTTGCAGCAACTAGTAACGTTAGAAAAACTACAACACCACTCCGGATGTAGCTAGACCGGAAACAAAACATCAGGCACGCTGCGGCTGCCCACACTTGTTTGGGCCATTAAAAGAGTAGACGTGGATGGCAAGCGTGAGACGCCGAAATGAGAAACGTATTATGCCATGGTTTAACTCAGGGGTCTTCAACTAAAAGTGCTTGTCTTGAGCGCTGCTTTCTGCTCTGATGATGCATTCACACCGGACGCGAATGAAGCGTTTTGCGCGAGTGATTTAAGTCAATGCAAAGACGCAAATAGACATTCTGCGGCGCGAATTAAGCGGCGTGCATGTCGCGTCTGGTGTACCTGCATGCTTGACCGCGCGTCTGGGTCTGAACGCAACAGTGAGCATTGCAACGTTAACTGTTTCATTAGCCTACGTCAAAAGGCTTCGCGGTCCGGATTTGGACCGGAGTCCGCTAGTTGGCGACCCCTGGTTTAACTGCACTATAGGCGGAGTCCTAGTTTACCTTGCATGTGCACTTTGTAATTTTATTTTGTATCACCCTGTTTTGATCCCTTAGAAAGGGCTGTTGAAGGGGCTGTTTGTGCAACAAAGTATTTTTTTTCACCCTTTTATTGATGGACAGTGTTACATTGTGTGAGCGATTATTTGCTCCAAGTGTGAATGACTGCTTCAAGTGAGAATGTTGGTGTGAAATCGAACACTACAGTATGCCAATGTTGTTTTCAATAAAACAAACATTTGAACAAAGCAAGCCGATCCACTTTTCTATGTTGATAAGAGCATTAAAATAAGAAAAAATAATGGGACAAAAAGAAATCAAGGGACATTTAGAATAAATAAAAATGTGCGATTAATTGTGATTAATTGTGAGTTAACTATGGCATTCATTCGATTAATCGCGATTAAATATTTTAATCGTTTGACAGCACTAATATATATATATATATATATATATATATATATATATATATATATATATATATATATATATATATATATATATATATATATATATATATATATATATATATATATATATATATATATAATAATCCCCTCTCCCTCCCAAAAGAAAAATACACACAAAACAATTTGAGAAAGTCTGAAATATTTATTAAAAAGGTATAAAAAAAAAAAAAAACATTCTTAACAGCATTATAAATGAACATTAAAACAATGGTGAAACAAAAACAAGTGAACTAAATGTATTTAAAAGGGATGAAAATGTAAAGGAACAAATGTAAAAATATAAACAGTCCAAAGAACATAAATATACGTTAAAATGAATTGGTAAAGAAACAAAAAGGGAAAAAAAATGAACAAATGCATTTAAAAGACAGAGTTGTAAAGGAATAAAATACACAGTGAACATAAAAAGGAAAAGAATACATATACAAATTAAACAATATAAAATGAGAACAATAAATTTATAAGACAAAAAAAGTGTATATAAAATATATTAAAATACATATAAATATTCCAAGTAAACAATATAACCAAATAAAAAGAACAAAGAGCATTATAAACATACATTAAAATGAATGGGGGAAAAGATAAGTGAACAAAATGTTTCTAAAGGAAGGCGACGTAAGAGGAACAACAATACAAAACGTGGAGATCAAAAGCAACATGGACATCTAAAAAGGAACAAACATACAAAGTATACAATATAAAACGAGACAAAGAAATCTATAAATTAAAAAGTGTATATAAAATATATGTAAATACTCTATATATGGGAACCAATAAAAGTATAAGTATATAAACATAGGAATAAAGAAAATATAAAATGGAACAATTGAATATTAAAATTATAATTATAAAATAATTGTGACCAACTCTAACACAATGTTGTTTGAGTTTTGAACATTTTTTCAAACTGGCATAATGGGCTGGTGATGTGATGCGTAGCGTGGGTCAGTCTAGTCTGGTTTGTAGTAGCTAACCTAACCATCCACACTGGCCTTCCATCAACAACAGCAGCATCTTCATCAGACATCTTGTCTATAGTTGCGGTCTTCCACAGGTTCTGTGTTGGTTTGTGCAACCCTGGACCTGGTCTCCAGCAACTGCAAAACATGACAGTGAATTAACCACTAAAACTCAGAGAGGAGTATAGTAACATTCTGGAGGGAAAAAGCTTAACCGGTTTCTTAACTTACCCGTCTCTTTCTCTGACGGTTCTGTGTGATGTTCTTCATAGTGTTTCTTTTCTGGGCCTTTTCAGACTGAGCCAAAGAATACTTCCTCAGCAAAGTCTCACAAAATAAAATACATCTTGCGACCTGCCAAATAATACATTAATAATATATAGTTAATGCCAATAAAAGTAAGTAAAACAATTCAATTAAAATGTATTTGTATAGCGCTTTTCACAATACATATTCAGGGTTTTTCCTGGGTCAAAAATGGTCTTCGGTGGTGGCTGACAGACATGGTCATCCATACACACACATACGCACGGTAAAAAAAAAATACCCTACCCACTTGATCTGCAAGCGCAATACTGACAATAAATTTGAAATAAATTCAAAAAAAGTTTGTAACTTTTGCTTATCTTATTTTGATACCTTGATGTTTGTTTTTGTTCCTCATTTTTACACTATTTACTGATAATTGTTTTGGTATATAATCATATCAATATTAAAAAAAATAGTATTAAAAAAATGAACAAATAGCCTAATTTTCTGCCATATACAATTTTCTGCCATATACAATCAGCTAGCTAACAACAAATTTGTTCTGGGTTCACCTCACTCCAGTCTAAACTAAATGATTTTAGGCTATTTATTTTACTACACATTGTCCACATAAATAAGCTGAAAGACTGTTGATAATTAAAAATAATTCTTACTATCCACTCTTGCTAAAGTGGGTAAGCACACTTGTGTTCTCATTTCAGGTGTTGTTCTGAGTAAATTATTAAACTCATTCGTTAGTTCAGTGTTGGACAGATCAGTTCTAACCAGTCGTTAAAATGATTCGGTTCAGAGGAGTCATTAGGTCGCGAATCGGACATTAGCAGACGCGTGTGTGAATCCATCTTTAGAACATCGCGAAAGATTTGTCAACACACAGAAAACACTTCATAACCGGATAGGATTTGTTTCCTGTTTATTTAAAGTATGCTTTATGTCAGCTGGTCAGAGAATCAGTCAATGTTTTTTGAGCGCATTTCACACCCAGCGGTAATTAAAGGAAGACGTCTGATAGCGCCACGTGCAACATGGATTCGGTCTTCCGACCTTTTGATTTTGATTAACGTAAAATGTGAAACATTAGAAAGCTAAGAATGCTTATTTTGAAGACAGAGAGAGTGCGAGCGAGGGATGAGCTCACTGGTCGTTCTCTCTGTCACTCAGTTAACGCAAGCGCAGCAGTCATCTACTACATCAATCATAAATCACAATAACTCAACAAATAAGGCTTTGGCGGGACAAAAAATTTTTTTGCCGGCCGGCAAAAAATTTTCAATGTAGGAAAAACCCTGATATTGTTTCAAAGCAACTTCACAGAAAACGCATGCGTCTACATTACAGAAAAAAAACAGAGAATATTAAAATAATGACAACATTTTTAAGATTACCTTTTACACATTCAGGGTCAACATCTGTAAAAGTTCTTCAGGATCATGGATCCAAAACTTCTGGATCATGAGGGGGGAAGAAACATGCACACACACAAATGAATATTAATTTGTTTGATAAAACATTAATATTAATTATCAACTTACGGACATGGACTTGCAAAACATACTCACCAGGCCCATACAAAAACTTTACAGTAGATCCAAAATCCTGGTTTGCCTATAATTCTTCAGAGTCCAAGTATGGTGTTTTCCTGTCCTCTCTGTTGAACAAGTGTACATGACAGTGTTCTCAGATTACTCATTCCAAAGCTCTGTTACATTTTATGACAAGCTTGATCTTGAAACTAGCTGACAGTAGGGATGGGCATTATGACCATATAATTATACATACATGAGAAATTTTATTTTACAATAACGATATCACAATATATATATTTTGATGGATATTTTATTAAAATGCTACAGAATAATACTGCTTTAAAAGTCTTCACTGTATGATATTCAATTAATTAATTAATATCACTTGATTCTAAAAGAAGCAGAAGGTCTTCTCTATTCTTTTGTTTTATTAAAATTATGACAAAGCTGCAGCCCCTTTAAGAACGGATGCACAGAATGACACGCATCCGGGTTTCCCCACGTTAACTTGAACTGTTTAACTTACTTAAGACATAACTGACTGTTTAAATCAAGTGAATACCTCACATGACAAGGTTTCTGAGATAATTGTGTGCATTTTACAGAAAGATAATTGATTTCGGGATCGCCTGCTGTCTGAGAGAGGCTTATTTTAACACATGCATGTCCCGTTCATTATTCTACATTCATGCATGTTTCCTTGTCAAAATGTCAAAAAGTTTTAGTACAGTCAGTGCTGCGTTATATACGCTATATTCCCATTCCGCGATATAAAACGGTAATGTTAACGTTTACAGCAAAATCACTAACAATAGTCAGTATCATCAGATCGCCATAACACCCAGCCCTATCTTAACAATATTACAACAAAACACAGAAACAGAATATGTAAGTTAATCACGATTAGCATATGACTTTAATGCACAAACGTTATATCTTGATAAGCAGTAGAAAAAATATAAAGGGGTTTACGTTACCTTCTGCCGTCTGCTGTCCGCCATTGGAAACTTAGTCTGTTCGTATTCATGTTTTTTCGTTCTCAGTCGACATCCCACAATCAAAATTCGTCCAAAATAAGATTTTAACAGGTTTAAAATGATCCATGCAATGCCATTAATGGACAGAAGAAGCCGTCCTGTTGAAGATTAGAAGCCGCGATCGCGTCGCGTCCCCGCGAGCCACGAGCAACTCCAACGACAACGGGTGTATAATTCAAACTGAAGGCGCGCACTGTCATTGGTCAGATTTCTGGATGACGTTCAGATTGACCAATCACGCTCAAAAGAACACGGAAAGACAGCAAGTAGCCTTGCAAATATAGAAAAAAACTTGTTTAAAACAACAGTTAGAAAATGTGTATATTTATTTTTATTTGCTGTTATATTTAATTAGTTGGTCAAATGGTGTTTTGTGGTGTGGGCAGAGGCCTGGAAGTTTCAACCTGTGCAGATTTGCAGTGCAGATTTGTACTCTTTAAAAACAATTATTGTTTGATATTTAGTTTGCTATATATTTTGTTATATTTGTATCCAGAATTGAATGTAAAACCAGTTTGAATGTAAAAATACACCTTCACTGTAAAACAGAAAATTAAAGTAAAATATCTTAATTTAAATAAGGAAAAATCTGTAAACTAATAGTGTTTTCTCTAAAACGTTTAATGTAAATTTCTGTGAAGTTTTTTAACTTTATTTGACTTAAGATATTTTACTTATTTTACGGTTTTTGTTTTGCAGCTGTAGCTGCTGTTTTTTTAGGTTTTTATTCTTACAGTGTAAATATAAAACTAATAAGATTTACTTTAAAATGACAAAGAATAATGTAAAATTGTTAGTATGGACATAAACATAAACCTTTAATATAATGAGCTAAATATTGTATTACAGTTGTTAATTTACAGATATTGTTTGTAATTTTGCATGAATTTGTTATTTATGAAAACAAAAATAATACAGTGATGTTCCTGTATAAAAAAATGAGAATTACTGTAATTTGTCATTAATGATATAATCCTTAAAATAACAGTCAAGTTGTTTATTTAGATATTGTTTGTAATTTTACATTGTTTTAAACATAATTCAAAATTACAAGAAAATACTGTAAAAAACGATACTCGGTTACTTAACGTAACCTCGGTTCTCTCTAGAAGAGGGAACGAGTATTGCGTAAGTTCCTTACGCTACGGGAAAGTATTCTTTCTTCGAGATTTCTGAAAAACCCAAAATTATCCTTAATTTTGTAACATTGTCAACGCAGTGCGGCAGCCTGGCAGACCATAGCAGGCTATTCCAGCGTGCTATTGGCTGCTCTGCTGGCAACTGCAGCAGCCTATCGGTGAGCCCGCGTGACGTGGCGACCAATGAGGGCGCTTCGCGCCCACCTGGCTTCATTTGCCTACAGGTGGGGCGTGGCCACGTGTATATAAGCGGGGCTCACGGGCTGCATATTCGGTTTTCGTAGTTCTGAAGCGTAAAAGCCCGCGGGGCGCACGGCAAGGAACGCAATACTCGTTCCCTCTTCTAGAGAGAACCGAGGTTACGTTAAGTAACCGAGTATCGTTCTCTTACGAGAGGTTCTCTCGTATTGCGTAAGTTCCTTACGCTACGGGAACATATTGTCAACGCCGTGCGCGCCTCGCATACAGCATATGTATCCCAGGGAACCGGGGAAAAAACACTGCTCGGGCAGGGTGGCCGGTAAAGGAAACGGGCCACCACATATACGGACACTTCATTTGAACTGACGGGTGGTTACAACAGGTGGTTACAACACCCTGTCCCATGAATGAGGGAACGGCACCTGCCGGTCTCCTTCAAATTCACCACACCTTGTCTCATGAATGAGGGAACGGCAACGCCGGTCGCCTTCAAATTCACAATATCTTGTTATATGAGTGAGGTAACGGCACCGCCGGTCACCTTCAAACTCACAACAGCTCGTCTCGTAAATGAGGGAACGGCACCGCCGGTCTCCTTCAAATTCACATGAGCCTAGTACCGAACTTACTACCAGTATGTGAGCTATGTCTGCGCAGAATCACTGGGCAGAACCAACAGCCCTATTGAACTGATAACACTTTCGCCTGTAAGGCAGGAACTTCCAGATTGTAAAATCTCACGAACGTGGACGGGGAGGCCCAGCCTGCCGCCATACAGATATCGTGGATGGAAATCCCTCTGGCCCAAGCCCACGAAGAGGCTATGCCTCTGGTGGAGTGTGCTCTGACACCTAGCGGGCACTGCAGGTGTTTGGAAGCGTATGCAGTTGCAATCGCGTCCACTATCCACCTGGACAGGGTCTGTTTCGAGGAGGCGAGACCTTTAGCGCGCCCTCCAAACGAAACAAATAGCTGCTCAGAACGCCTGAAGGCGGCGGAGCGTGTGACATAAACCCTCAATGCCCTGACAGGGCAGAGGATATTGCCACCGTCCCCCTCGTCGGATGCTGGCAGAGCCGAGAGGGAGATAATCTGCGCCCTGAAGGGAGTGCCGATCGCTTTGGGGACATAACCATGCCTCGGTCTGAGAATGACCTTAGAGTCATTAGGACCGAACTCCATACACGTCGGGCTCACTGAGAGCGCGTGTAGATCCCCCACGCGTTTCACTGAAACCAGAGCTATCAGGAACGCGGTTTTTAGCGAAAGGAACCTTGGTTCCACAGTCTCGAGCGGTTCAAAGGGATGAGCCTTCAGGGCCTCTAGGACCAAGGCCAGATCCCATATAGGAACCAAAGGGGGCCGCGGGGGATTCATCCGTCTGGCTCCTCTGAGGAAACGGATGATGAGCTCGTTCCTTCCTAGCGTGCTACCTAGCGTCGTCTGAGCGAACGCTGCTATAGCCGCCACATACACTTTGAGCGTGGAAGGGGACCTGCCCAGTTCCAAAAGCTCTTGGAGGAAGGAGAGCACCCGCTGGACCCCACATTGCTGTGGGTCCAATCCCTTGGAAACACACCACTCAGTGAACACCGACCACTTAGAACTATATAACCGCCTCGTCGAGGGGGCTCTAGAGTGTGAAATCGTGTTCATAACCCCTTCGGGCAGGTCAACGGGTATCCGTTGGTCACCCATACATGCAGAGACCATCGCTCTGGATGGGGATGCCAAACTGACCCTCCTGCTTGAGAGAGGAGGTCTGCTCTCAGCGGAACTGGCCAGGGGGGTGAGTGCGACAGCTTCACCAGCTCTGGGTACCAAATCTGGTTCTCCCAGCGCGGCGCTATAAGGAGCACCGGGCGGCGCGTCTCCCTGATTTTCGCTATGACCTGGGGCAATAGTGAAATCGGCGGGAAAGCATACAGCGGGAGGCTGGGCCAAGGTTGGGACAGCGCATCCTCGCTTTTGGACAGAAAACGTCGGGCAGCGGGCGTTCTGTTTTGTTGCAAAGAGGTCGAGCTCCGCTCTGCCGAATAGGCCCCATACCAGCTGGACTGTCTGGGGGTGCAGGGACCCTTCTCCTGGGAGAATGAGGCCCCTGGACAGCTTGTCCGGGCCCACATTGAGGTGGCCCGGTATGTGCGCAGCTCTCAGCGAGCGCAGCGAGCTGTCTGCCCACACGAGCAGGCGTTCTGTCAGATTGCCCAGACACCTGGACCTGACACCGCCCAGCCGGTTCACGTAGGACACCACTGTGGTATTGTCCGACCGGACCAACACGTGGTGTCCTCGTATAAGCGGGAGAAACTGCTTGAGCGCGTTCTCTACCGCTATCATCTCCAAACAGTTTATGTGTAGGAGTTTTTCCTCGCTCGACCAGAGGCCCGAGGCTGATCTGCCCTCGAAAACGGCGCCCCAACCCGTGGTGGAAGCGTCCGTTGAGATGACCTTGCGGTGTGAGATGGCTCCCATCGTCACTCCCCTCTGGTACCAGTCGGCTACTAACCAGGGCTCTAGGCTGAAACACAGCTCTGAGTCACTCTGATCCTGAAGCCTCCGGACGCCCAGGCTCTGTGAGGCACTCGGGCGTTTAACCAGCATTGCAGCGGGCGCATGCGCATTAAGCCCAGCTGGAGCACAGCTGCAGCTGAGGCCATACGTTCCAGCATCCTCTGAAAGAGCTTGAGAGGTGCGATTTTGCCCGGCCGGAAGTACTCAGCCATGCGCTGAACTTGGCGCTCGCGTTGGGGTGACAGGCGGGCTGACATTGCCACAGTGTCCAGATTCAAACCCAGAAATGAGGTTGATTGCGTGGGCACTAATGAGCTCTTGGTCCAATTGACCGTGAGCCCCAGGCTGTCCAGATGGCTGAGCAGCATTGCCCTGTGGGCGAGGAGCTCGGCCTCTGACTGCACCAGGATGAGCCAATCGTCCAGATAGTTCAACACTCGCATCCCTCTTTTTCTCAGAGGAGCGAGGGCCGCGTCCATGCACTTCGTAAATGTACGGGGTGCTAGTGACAGGCCGAACGGAAGGACGGTGTATTGATAAGCCTGGCCGTCGAAGGCGAATCGTAAGAATGGCCTGTGACGTGGCGTTATCTTGATTTGAAAATATGCATCTTTCAAATCTAGGGAGATTAGCCAGTCTCTCGGGCGAGTATGCGCGAGGATCTGCTTGGTCGTGAGCATCTTGAACGATCTTCTCATAAGAGCTTTGTTCAGACGCCTCAGATCCAGAATCGGTCTGAGCGACCCATCCCTTTTTGGCACGAGAAAATACTGGCTGTAAAAGCCTGACTCGCTCATAGAATGGGGAACCGGTTCTATAGCCCCTTTGCACAGCAGCGTGGCTATTTCTGCTCGAAGTAGATGTGCTACTTCCTCGCTCACTCTCGTCTCTGTACGCGCACAGAAGCGCGGAGGGTGGCGAGCGAACTGCAGAGTGTAGCCGTGCTTCACTGTTTTCAGCACCCATTCTGATACACCTGGAATGGCTTCCCACGCTCTCGCGTGTGCCACACGGGATAGAACGGCCTCCGGGCTCAAAACGCCGCACTTCGCGGGTTTGACGGCCTGTATAGGAGGGGCGGGCGCAGTGCGCGCGGTCTCTGTGCTGTGGGCCAGCCGATCGCTCTCGATGGCTGGCCGCCTTACACACTGTATCTCTGCCGCTTCGAGCGGGGAGTGGCTTGTGTGTGGCCCTACACTCGTCGTTCCGGACACCTTGGGCGGAGAACAAATGGTGTGTGGCGCGGCGCCGGGGGCAGAATGTTCGCGAAAATGTGTGAGCGCGTTTGAGCGGGCACAACTCTCGGCGGGCACAACGAGCCGGCTCGTTGGCTGCGTGAGAGCCATCTGCAGCAGCCACAGGAGTGGGGGCTGACAGGAAGAAGAGTTTTGACGGTGGTCCGGCCACGGCGGGACTTAACCGTCACTTCCCCCTTCTGCTAGGAGGACTTTGGAGGGGCTTCAGTTGGAAACAGGCGAGAGGGCGAGTCCGCCGGCTCGTAGGCTGTGTGGAAAACATCTGCAGTAGCCACAGGAGTGGGGACTGACAGGAAAACAGAGTTTTAACGGTGGTCCGGCCGCAGCGGGACTTAACCGTCTATTCTCTCCTTATGTATAGACGCCCAAAAATACTCGAGCGCCACGTGGTGCAAGTTAGCTTTCTGTATGTAAGAAAAGCTGGCCGCGAGCCCGGGGAAGCGGACAGTAAACATTTTTATCTGCCGCGAGAGCTGGGCTCGAACTCGGGTCTCCGGCGTTTCAGCCGCTGATTTTGCCGCTGTGCTACCGGGAGGGACACAATAGCGTTCAGTTAGCGCGAGCATACGGCAGTACGTCCTCGTGCTTATTGGCAGTCGTGCGTGCATAAAAGACAGGCTCGTTACTGCAATAGTAATATTTCCAGCCGCCTGAACTGGAGAGGGGGCTGAGAAATGCTAGAGAAAGGCGGTTCGTCCGGCCACAGCGGGACGAAAAACACCCTCTGTAAATTTTCCGGTGAGTGCGGCGCGCACACGCGCGGTGAACATGCTCGTGACCGTGCGCACTCTCATTCCTTGCGAACGGCGCAATCTGCGCGGTCCAACAGGGGGGAGTGCGGGTTCGTTGGAGAGCATATGTCAGCGTCATGTCTCATGACGGCGTTTGTTCGCTGGCGTGCGTGTCTTAACAGGCTCGTGTACAGCAATATGAACAATTCCAGTCGCCTGAACTCATGAGGGGACTGAGAAATGTGCGCGAGGGTGGAACAGCTCTCTTGTAACGTAAAGAGAGCTGCAGGACCGTCCGTTTCTGCCATCCCTTGTATGTAAGCGGCGCATTAGCGCGGCATGAACAGAGGGGGGAGGAGGCTCGCTCCGAGACCGTTCATTTCTACCATCCCTTGCAAGCGGCGCGGTGGCGCGGCTTGAACAGAGGGGGAAGAGGCTCGCTCCGAGACCGTTCATTTCTACCATCCCTTGCAAGCGGCGCGGTGGCGCGGCTTGAACAGAGGGGGAGGAGGCTCGCTCCGAGACCGTTCATTTCTACCATCCCTCGCAAGCGGCGCGGTGGCGCGGCTTGAACAGAGGGGGAGGAGGCTCGCTCCGAGACCGTTCATTTCAACCATCCCTTATAAGCGGCGCGGTGGCGCGGCTTGAACAGAGGGGGGGAACAGCGGAGTGATGTCATCATAAAACTGCTCGAGTCGAGCCCGCAGGGTCGACATAGAGAGTTCCTCGCACTCGGGGCAATCGCCCGCGAGGAGTGCGGCGGCGGCGTGGTCACGGCCCAGACAGAGAGCGCAGACACATGGCGGTCTCTGGTGCTGAGCTGCACGTGGCACGAGCCGCAGGTGGAACGAGGCGTTTTGATAAAAACGCTCGTGCTCTTTTATGAAACGTGTGACGCAACGGCGAGAACACGTGCAATGAAAGGATATAATGCTGCCGGATAGCAGAGCAGGCACGGATGGCTGAAGGTGGCGCGATGCTGCCGGCTTCTTCAGGCGCTGTCCTCTGCTTGCTCGTCTGCACGTTCAACGGCGGCGGGTTCCAGATCCAGCGATGCGAAGGGCTTCGCTGAAGAAAAGAAAATCGAATATGCAGCCCGTGAGCCCCGCTTATATACACGTGGCCACGCCCCACCTGTAGGCAAATGAAGCCAGGTGGGCGCGAAGCGCCCTCATTGGTCGCCACGTCACGCGGGCTCACCGATAGGCTGCTGCAGTTGCCAGCAGAGCAGCCAATAGCACGCTGGAATAGCCTGCTATGGTCTGCCAGGCTGCCGCACTGCGTTGACAATGTTACAAAATTAAGGATAATTTTGGGTTTTTCAGAAATCTCGAAGAAAGAATACTTTCCCGTAGCGTAAGGAACTTACGCAATACGAGAGAACCTCTCGTAAGAGAACTGATGTTTTTTTCTGTAAAATTAGGATTATTTTTATTGGTTGCCTTATTTTTATTGGTAACCTTATTGCACTGCATGAAAAGTGGGATTTTCGACCCCATAAACGCCTGTATACTCCTGGAAATCTCCCTAATTTTCGGCAGTTTTCGACAATTTAGAGGCAGCGAACGTCGCGTTCGTCTGTGCCACAAATTGTCGTAAACGAACCATGACGTAGGTGGAGAGCCCCCCGCTGAGAGACCGTGCGGAGGTGCGACGCCTCTAATTAGCATATGAATAGCAGCGAAACCAGAGAGTCAACGGCCAGACTTGAATTTACTCACTCACTATTGGCTGAAGCCACTACATTTAAAAAAGAAAAATCCCTCGTGATTGGTTGGCAGATCACTGCAAACCAATCATTATTGGTCCCCCTGGCTCATTATAAATGTAAACCCCAATAATAATAATAAATATATAATTTATGTTGTAATAATTTGTTACATATTAATGTTATTGTGCTATGAAGTATTCATACCATCAAGGAATATATGGGAAAATTATACGGACCGTGCCGTTTATTCAAACAAGGGGCTTCATTTATAAGCATACAGCTGTTCATTCAAAGAAAGGGCTTAATTTATAAAACACAGCGGTTTACTCAAAGAAAGAGCTTTATTGTTAAACACACAACTATGTACAGTGCAGCAGTAATGTCTCGTAATGTAATGTAAAGTTCGTCGAGCTCCAGGCTGCGAGAGGGCGGTGGCCGCACAATCCATCCAGACACCCCGTCAACAAAGCCGTCTTCCTCGTCAAACATGAGTTCAATGGTCGCGGACTTCCAAACGTCCACCTCATCCAGCACACTCTCGCTTCCAGCAACTGTAATACAATCCATAAAGACAATAAGCAACCTGAAAAATACTCACATTGACAAAAAACGGATCTAATATAATAAATCTTACCCTTTTTCTTCTTGATCGACTCCGAGCTAAACTTCGCAGTTTCAGGTTGTTTGTATCTGAAGCTCCGGCGTGTCGATTCATAATACGTCTTACAGGCAGCTGGAAAACAATTACATGAGACTGGTATTAATAAAAACAGTCACGGTAAAATTAAACAAGGAATGAGAAACACATTAGAAGTTACTTACACACAATTTCGTCATGATCAGCGGTTAAATCTGGACTCGCGGAAATCGCTCCAAGCGGATAAGAGCTCACGGCTTCGTTATGAGGCGAGGATGGTCTGTGTAAACAAAATGTGCAGTTTTAAGCTCGGATCTATTAACACATCCATTTCCTTATACAGCTGAATAAAAGCATATTCTTTAAATCGTAACGTTACATTACCCATGCTGTGGTTCATAGCGACTGCAGTTTGCCTCAGAGTTATGAAGACGAAGACAGCCTCCTGAAAATGAGTCCAAAAAGTTCGTCGCGTCCATGCAGAGATTGAGTTGAAGACGGCGTCCTGTCATTGTTGATCACGAAAAAGGAAAGCAGCAAAAAACATTAAAAAAAAGCTTAAAGCTCGTCTTCTACGCGTCATGGCCATGACCTCGACCTCGCACCCCATTGGACTAGGGCTCTGATATGGAACGCGCCCGGGGCCAAATCTCTTTATACGAAACGCGTGACTTATGATCGTTTCAACCTTCAACACGCCCTGTTTTCCGCTTCACGCACAGTTTTAACATGTTAAGAAGACACATTTGAACGTGTTTCTTAACGCGCACATTCTGTACATGTCGAAGTGTAATATTTTTTTTTTTTAAAGCAGACTTACCTTTAGATGTAGCCTAGGCTACATACATATTAATATAAGATATTAATTAATTGCTTAACTGACTACTGTGCTAGAGTTAAGTAGCCTAATGTTATAATGTATATTAAGTAAATGCTTAATATTATACAATTATTATAATTTATCTATATGGGTTATTGTTTGTTTTTTAAAGTTAGGCTATATATAATTTCTAAAAGTATAGGCTAATTTACACAGCACATATTTATAACTGAAAACACACACCACTTTATTCACTTTCACATAATAATGTTTTTGTGGTGTTTAGTTTGTTGTATAGTTTGTTTATACTGTTCTGTCTCTGTTTTGTTTCCAGGAACATCTGATGAGTGCTATAATAAAATGACTTCATTATATTTAAAATATGTTTTGATATTCATTTTATTTATATTATTAATATTTTATTTACCCATAAACGTGTCTTTAGGAAGCCATAAGTTATAGAGACAAGAATAACTTTTGCCATTTAAATGCCACATTCATTTACTGAGGACCCATACAGCCAATGATCATGTGTGAAAACACATACATAAATTGATCACTTAGAAATCAAAACTAAGGTTTGAGAAAGAAAGAATATGCATTCAACAAAATATATTGTTTCATAGCAGCTTCAGTAACAAGTTCAAAACAAATTCTGCTGTAAACCGGCTCTAACAAGCCAATATAGTGTCAATATTCAGCTCAAGTGACTTCAGTGTTGATTCAGTTCAGTTGATTTCAGTTCAACTGTAAATTCCTCAGTTGTGCATTGTGTAGTTAGATATATGCAAAAACAACATTTTTGGAAATAGTTAAAATAGTTTTGCACAAAGTGTTGCTTTTGCAAGAGATGTCTGATGTTTTGTGTGTAGAGTTATAAGAAATGGAGCCATATTTTCAGAAATTGTGTGTAAGCAATTAGATAAAACTGTAAATGAATCCAGTTTATTTTAGTTCAGGACTCATAGTCCAGGTGTTAGTAATCTGTGCTTAATCTTTGTTCCAGGCAACAATTTTTTAACTCACGATTAAATAGATTAAGGCCTACTCTTGGCATAATTTAAACCCTGTCCAGGAAACCACCTCTTGAAAATCTGCATTGATAATTCATAAAATGTGGTGTGAGCTCAATGTAAATGACAATTACAGAAAAACACAATCTGACTTAACTATAAACACACAAACTTGTACTTTTCACATTTATGATTAATAGCCATTTAAAAAATCATTCACAGTGCAGGGTGGAAAAATTAATGTTGGTATGTAAACTGTATGCTTTACTTGATTTATTTGTGTGCTTTGGTTCATTGTCTTGTTGCATCACATAACCTCTCTAAAGGTTGAAGACATGAACTGCTGTCCTGTATTTTTTTATTTTTTTTACATAACATTGGTTATTGCTAATGACATACAGAGTAATTAATCTACACTGTGAGCCCGGACAAGTTGAATCTACTTAAAAAATTGGAGCAAACTGGTTGCCCTAAAAATTTAGTAATGTGTACTAAAACGAGTACATTTAACTTAAATTTAAGTTAACATTTTAACTTAAACTTTAAACTTGTTTTAGTCAAAAAAATTCAGAACCTAGATAAAACTCCCCCTGCTGCTACTCTGATTTGCATTTGTGTAGCTCACAGCATCTTCATTTACATGATAAAGCCTCCCCTAGAATTAAGGGGAGGGGGGGTCATGGGGGGAAAACTGCCAAGCAAGGCCCACGTCAATTTCCGACAATTTACGGCAGTTTTCGGTGTTGCCTGCAAATTGCCGTGCACAGTCGTAAACCTGAAGTTTCACGGCAATCTACAGTGTCACATACTGACGAAAATCCCACTTTTCATGCAGTGTTGGTTGCACCTACATCTATTGTGAGTGGTGGATTTCAAACCTCAAAACGCCCCTCTTTTGCAGCGTGTTAAAGTTAAGAATCTTGCAGTGACACTTTTTGTTAATAGTTGCAGAGCTGAAAGATCTGCTTGTGTTTCTGTGTTTCTTGAGCAAGTGAATCCCTGCTCTTTTTTATTCCATATTTTTATTTTGAGCATATCGGTTTTTGGTGTTTTTAAAACAAACTTTTTCATTTTCCACATTTCATCTCCTTTTTATTTAATTCTATTATTGCCTACAATTTGTAAAACTTTGCAAAAATTGTTTGGGGATAGTCTAAAATGTTTGGTTAATTATCCTTTGTTAATTCCATTACATTTCTTTGTTTATTTCATTACATATTCAGATTTTTTTGTGAACGTATATGTTCAGACAGGGTTTTTATTTTGTACTGTTTTTATAAAAAATATTTGATTTAGAGACTCTTTTCATGCAGTGGTTTTAAGGCCCTGACACACCATTCTGATGGTTTGGCCCAGACCCAGGCAACGTGAACCAACCCCACAGTCGGCTTTAGTCATTGCTAGTTCAGTTTAGTGTTTCAGGGCCTTAAGAATTATTTTTTCTGTGTAAAAAGCTTGTTTGCTGTAGCCTACAGTAGACCAGAGATCATTCTCAATCCTGAAGTGCTCCCCTGCCCCCCTCCTTCTGAGAACAGCCAGCACAAGTGTCAGTCATTAACATATGAAAGGTCTTCTTCACACCTAACAGTCTTCAGTCCTAGCACACCCAGCAGTGTTTCAGCTGTATATGTCCGTGAAATTTCACGGATTCCTGTAAACGTCCGCATACGTGAGGTTTCCGGGTTTTTCTGGAAATATACTGTTCCGTGTTACTCTGATCCTCTTTTTCCCACATACATCCGGTAAACATCAAATTACACAGGAGTATACCATGCCCGGATAGTGCCGGATTTCAGTGTTTTCATGCTGTGTATTCTTTGTTAACGTTACCCACTGAGCAAAGTTATGTCCAAAAGACGTCTTTTCAATGTCTTTGCCCCTAGAGGCGTACGTTGAAAAGACGTCCACTGAGGAGCCAGAATGAAAGTTTTTATGACGTCTGTTTTTGACGTGTTCTGCACGATATAGACGTTCATGGAACCTCAAGGTTAAAAACTAGTTCAAATTGTGGACATATTTTCCATTTGTAATTGCAAAGCAACTCACAGACAGTGTGTGTTTGTCCAGAAATCATGGAAATAAAAGAAACTTAGCTCACACCTTTAGACAACTTATCATCTGTAATTCACACATCTTTGGATCGTGAGAGAATCGTGGGATTCAATCCAGGATCTTCTTGCTGTGAGGAGACAGTGTTTCCCACTGAGACACTGGTGCTGCCCTTAATCACAGACATAAGACACACTTTGACTATTCCTGTCAGACGTCTACAGAAGCTCTTACTGAGAATTAACAGAGCTTTAGATGTTGATGTTTATGTTTCATTTGAAGTCACCATTGTGGTGAGAAGCGTTTGCTTTAGTTGGGCTCTTGGTCCCTGTTTTATGTTAGCTTTTCTTTGGCTGCTGTAACTGTGTGTGTGAAACACAATAGTTGTGGCTGAGAAAGCAAAGATAAAGTGACTTCAGGTGTTGTCAGCTCGTTGTTGATGACTAAAGTTTTGGAAAGTGAGCATCTGATGTCACACACAGACATCAAGATTTTGCCTATGATTCACAACAACGGTGACAATCAAAACAAAAAAAGCTTCATGCTGCAATGCATGATGGGTAGCTTCATAGTACAAAACTCATGCTTGATTGTCACCGTTGTTGTGAATCATATGCAAAATCTTGATGTCTGTGTGTGACTGTGTAATATTAGTTCAAAACATTTTGTGCACATGCTGTTTTATAATCCTTCAGAATAAATGATCAATTGGATGCTATTGGTGCCAATACAGTGGGTTCACAAGCTTATAGTGGTTATAATAAATGAGTATTTGCTAAACAAGCACACAAAAATTAAAAAAAACATCAGATGCTCACTTTCCAAAACTTTAGTCATCAACAACGAGCTGACAACACCTGAAGTCACTTTACCTTTGCTTTCTCAGCCACAACTATTGTGTTTCACACACACAGTTACAGCAGCCAAAGAAAAGCTAACATAAACACAGGGACCAAGAGCCCAACTAAAGCAAACGCTTCTCACCACAATGGTGACTTCAAATTAACCATAAACATCAACATCTAAAGCTCTGAGAATTCTCAGTAAGAGCTTCTGTAGAAGTCTGACAGAAATAGTCAAAGTGTGTCTTATGTCTGTGATTAAGGGCAGCTCCAGTGTCTCAGTGGGAAACACTGTCTCCTCACAGCAAGAAGATCCTGGATTGAATCCCACGATTTTCTCACGATCCAAAGATGTGTGAATTACAGATGATAAGTTGTCTAAAGTGTCTAAAGGTGTGAGCTAAGTTTCTTTTATTTCCATGATTTCTGGACAAACACACACTGTCTGTGAGTGGCTTTGCAATGTAGCGACTATGAGTCAGTTAAAATAATAACTCAACAGGGAATTGAATTAAAATGAAAGAGACTCGAATGACACTATAATTTATAAATAATTCAGAATTAATGTTTACACCTTAACTTATTCGTCCGCCGATATGTAAGGACTTAAAGGGGACCCTGTTTAAGGGAAACATGTATATTTAGCTCAAATGAATGAATTAATGAATTCATAGGGAATTTTGAGAGTCTATTTTACAGCCGAGCAAATGACTCTTCCAGCGTTCATTTGAACGGGCCGTAAATATCAACTCTGCAGCGGATATTATTATCCGAACAATAGTGAAACACTATTTAACAGCCAGGTAACTTAGATCGGCAGTTCAAGACATTAAATTGATAAGCACATAACACAAGAACAGTTATCTTTGAATACAAACGGAACTTTATTGATTACTCTAACACATTAAACTAATATCTAACATAAGCACACGCACATTCACACGTTGCAGAAAGGAAGAAGGTGAGAAAAGAATAAGTTCTAAGAGAGAGAAATTATGAAATCCTAATCAATATATGCATTTATGACACATGACCTGAAGAAACCATTGATCAGTAATTTAACCTCCTATCGTTTCTTAGGCAGGGTTATTACATTTGATCTAATGCACCAGTTCAGCTCGGAATCAAGAGGCATTACTTGCGTTTGTGTCTCGTGTGTCCTCTGACAAGGGGATTCCCTTTTCCTGGCCGGAGAGGGGTTTTCCCGGGTCTTTGATTCGCTGAAGGTCTGGTCGTGTCTTGGATCGAGGTCTTGGGAAGCCAATCACGTGGCGTGTTGGCGGCTGGATGGAAGTCTTGTGGGCGTTGTTTGAAGTTGGAGCGCGCTGTTAGAAACTCGTTGTTGAGAAACTTTTGCGGCGAAACTTAACAGAACCCGAGACTTAACGGAAAGAAAATAAACTTTAAGTAAAAGAAAGGAAAGTGAGAGAAGGGCAGATGGCCTGAATGAAATCGTTGTTTAACCAATTTTCTCTGATCTTGGTCTGCCACGATCGTCAGATCGTCTCCTGGGAGCTCTCCGTTCAGAACTCAACTCTGGTCAAACTGCTAGGACTTAGCTCCTCTCTGAACTGCGAACAGGCCGCGAACCAGCTCGAACTGAACTGGAACCGAACTTGAGCTGACTTGAACCGAACTAAAACAGAACTGAACTGAACACTTCGTTCGTGTTCTGAGATTAAACTAAAATATTTGCCCATCCCCTGGATGGGTTCTGGCCAATTAGGCTTCAGGGGTGACTGTGTCTCCACCCCTCCCATAAAATTGGGTCATCTATAGTAATTGAGTTTCCTGCTCTTAAGCAGGGAGTAAATTTAGACCTAATTTCTTACTATAAGGACATGATCAATTCTATAAAGATTTCATTCAGCTCATCTGTTGGATTTTATCCATACGAACACAACAATACCAAACACAGTGCCTTTTCATCCACTCATTCAATAGTTACATAATTGCATGAATTAGGAGTAAAATACATGCATAATCGTCACGTGTATCAGTTGTAAACACACTAACAAGCTATGTCGAAGGCTATTTGAATGAAAGTCCAATAATCAGTGATTTGATGCACTCCATATGTAACAGTTTCTGTGAGTTTGCTGGGAGTTTTAGCTGTGTCACGTGGAGTTCATTTACCGGTCATTGAAAAGACAGAGACTGGTTTGTTTCTTTGTCTTGTGATCACAACGAGTCCTCTGTCCTCTTTAACTACGTTTTGAACAGAAGTCCATAGGAAGTCAGTTATCAACAACTAGTAGCTCCGGGCAGAATCGAGCCTCCATCTCTCTCGTGATCGATGGTCAATTTCCTGGGGTCTGGAGCTGAATTGGGCTTTGTGAGGGGGATGTTCATTTGATTGAATAATTTGGAAGATTCATTCATCTATATGTCTGAGCCCATAATTGCTACAGCAATTACAAATGGAAAATATGTCCACAATTTGAACTAGTTTTTAACCTTGAGGTTCCATGAACGTCTATATCTCGTCAAAAACAGACGTCATAAAAACTTTCATTCTGGCTCCTCAGTGGACGTCTTTTCAACGTACGCCTCTAGGGGCAAAGACATTGAAAAGACGTCTTTTGGACATAACTTTGCTCAGTGGGTAGTTAAAAAAAATACAACAGATGTATTGTTAGTTCTTGTTAGCTTAGGTCCATTAAATAATACAGTTACAACTTTTGATTTTATTAATGTAATGTACTAAAGAATCACAACATTTTCAATCAATATCTAGGGCATGTTGTAGTAGGCATCCAGATTAAATTATAAAAATTAGAGATGTTCCGATACCCTTTTTCCTTTCATGATACCGATTCTGATACCTGTGGTATCGGCCAATACCGAGTACTGATCCGATACCTGGGTGTGTATCTGTATACTACTAGCCCTGTATAAATTGCTAGTATTATTTTATGATGCACTTCTGATCCCTTAATAAAACATAAACAAATACATGGTGAACTACTGTATTTATTACAGTATTTGTATTATCTGACATGCATTTGAAAGTAATATTATTTATTTTTCTTAAGCGAAAAAGAACTTCAAATGCAGTCACAAATCTAACACCGCAAACTGAAAAAGGTTTTTTAGTTTTACAATATAACTGTATAAAAAAACTGCAACAAATAAATCTAGGAATATAAAAATATATATATTAATCAGAAAAGAATCTCTTTACAACCATCTAGGCATAAATATTATTATTAGTAGAGACAAATTATTATTATATCTACTGTAGGCTACAACAGTAGCCTAATATATTCTGTCAATTTCTTAAGGATAAAACCAAACTTTTATTTTGACGGGTTGCCATGAAGATCTTTGAGTGTCTGTGTTCATGATATGACAGTTTTCTCAAATGAAACAGTAAATTCTCATGAAGTGACGGTTTATGCATTTGTGTCCTCATATAGTGAGGCCATCCACACAGAGACGCAGAATTTGCAGGAGTATTATTTAAATGGTATTTTGCAGTTTAATATTCACAGACACTAGTATATATTTAATTTCGTCTTCGCTGCTCTAAACAGTAGTTGCTTGTGGCACACTGTGTTGCCTTAAAGTTCACTTAAAGCATAACCGACTGTGTGTTATGAATACTCATCAAGACCATTTTGACATAACTGTGTGTGTATTTGACAGTTTGAGTGTGTAACAAGGCCCAAAACAGAAATCAAGCGTATAGCGTCGGTTCTGGCAGGTCACGTTAGTCAAGCATTCATCAGCTGTCTGTCAACTGATCACATCTACCTATAGGAACACGACGTCTATCACAGCATACACATATATAGCTCCTCAGTACTATCAGCAGCTATCGTTTCTCCAGAGCTCATTTACCCTCCTCCACCCCCAGCTCCTCCTCATGTCTAGTCAGGATTTGGTATGTGCACAACCGGCGCAACGTCATAGAATGTCTCTGAACAGATTCACGCCCACTTTTAGGGGAAAATAAACTAGATTCCCATAGACTTCAATACAAAATAGCGGCACAAAACAACTTCTGTACACAGCCGGCAGGCGTGAATAACTTAAGAAATCACCAATATTAAACATGTCAAGTCATTATATGTCCAGCCGGCCTGCCATAGAGTATGAATGATACATCCACACGCTTAATTTGGTCAATTTAAAAAACATGTCCCTTCATTCTCCCACCGTCAAATTGGTGTAAAAACCCCACCCAGTGGCCAGAGGTGTCTTACCCGGACATTTACATGTACCTCATCGAGTCACCAGGTAAGCCAGTGAATTCATTTTTGAATCCTGAAGTACGGATGATTCTATCGAAAGCTAAGTCAGGCTAGTTAACTATGGCTGGACAGAAAAATGCTCTCAGTACTCTAAATATAAAGACATAATATATACATTTAAAGATGTTTACTAGCAAAAACAAAGTAAAATCATTCACTTGTTACACCAATTTGACAGTGGGTGAATGAAGGGACATGTTTTTAAATTTACCAAATTAAGTGTGTGGATGTATCTTTCACGCTCTTGGCAGGCAGGCTGGACATATAATTATTTGACATGTTTAATCTGAGTGATTTCTTAAGTTATTCACGCCTGCTAGCTGTGTACAGACGTTGTGTTGTGCTGCTATTTTGTATGGAAGTCTATGGGAAGTCTAGTTTATTTTCCCCTAAAAAGGGGCGTTGATGAAATTAACAGTGAAGTTCCTGGATGTGCCGGTAGTCCGTATTCTAATTCCCCTTGAATCAGATTAAATTCCTGAATCATTTTGTACATTTAATATCAACATTAATGATATCTGCAATACATTATGTTGGTTCTGTTCTGTTTACCCTAAGGGGGGTTTATTGCTGCTCTCCCTGCTCTTATCCATGCTAGGCTGCATGGATGCGCAGGGAGTTCTTGCCCAGAACAGAACCATACCGGCAAGCCAAACTATATGCTAATAATCATCTTTGATTTGACGATAGTGGTCCTGAAAGAACTGAAGGGATCACACGCTTTCAGAGAGGCGGCTTGTGCGCACGTTTTGGTGTGTGTGTCAGACAGCAGACAGCACAAGACTGCAAGGAGTTGTTTTTCGCAAGTTATTGTGTTTAATAACTCTCTTTAACGTCAACCAGGTCACATAAGTAACAGCTGTGTACCCAGTCTATTCTCTGCTATATGCGTTGACCTAAAACGTACACTTTTCACAATGTTGAAGAAGCCAATTAAAATCATTCAGATATTGTGTGCCATTGCAATATGCATAAAATAATTTAAATTTGATACAAACATTTGATTACATTTTTTTTTAAATGTAATTCATTTGTGTGTTAAAGAAGAAATAACATTTCATTTTGTTAAATCATCAACCATGTTTTTAAAAATCACATTTTTAAAGTATATGGCTGCTCGTTTTAAGGCATAACAGTACAGGTATCACATCAGTGGATATTATCTGTCACACCATAGGATGTTTCAGCCTTTTGAGTCAGTTAATTAACTTGCTATGTGTAGCTAACCTGTCATTAGCAGTTAGTAAGACACATTTGTATAATTTTCCATGATCATGTAGTTATTGTACTATTGTAATTGCTCAGCCGATTCTTCTTCTTCTTCCAAATTAATCGCATTTTTCAGGGCCTAAACATGCTTGAAAATTACATACCACACACAATTGACGCGCTACATGTTAACAATATTCTTTGTTGTATTTTCCTGTCAAAATAATGGAGTTAATTTGGAATTATTCAGCTTTTAAGAACAAGCCGAAGATATGCAGTTTTTTTCCTATAGTGGGCGGAACTAATGCGCAAACGGCAATCTCATTGGCTGGCGCTCATCTATTACTCTCCCTGTTTTGATTTAAGCAAATCAGTTTGAGCGAATGCTGTCAATGTGATTAATATTCATGAACCCAGCAGCTAATCAATCCTTAGTAAGTGCGTTGTGTATTGTTATTATTTAGTTGTTATTATACACAAAATTTTTCAACTAAATATCCAAATAAATATATTTATTAAACTAAATTAACCATATAAATTAAATTACTGATCTAATTATTGATCCAAAGCCCACACTGTCACTGTATGATAATTGAAATGAACTGATGACATCAGCGTTTTCTCCAGAATGGCTATACGGCTGAATAAAATTCTGTTGCATTATTTTCCTGTTTAACACTGTAAAGCTGCTTTGAAACAATCTGCATTGTTAAAAGCGCTATATAAATAAAGTTGACTTGACTTGACTTATTAGTAGTAGAATTAGTAGTATTAATTTTATCTTTTAATAATATAATATAATTACTATTATCTATTTTTTTACAGAAACACCAACAATATCTTGAGCATCACCAGTCCAAAGTTCAGTTAAATGACAAATATGCATTCATGATTACCAACAGTTTTAGTTCTAATTACTAAAGTTGTATCATTATATAGTGCTTGATTATCATAATATCATAACATAGTATAATGCTTGATTGACTGATGTTAAGCATGTACGTTCAGATATTTAAAAAGCTGTGCCATTTTACAAACATATTGATAAATTTGGATATAAATATAGGGGTGTAACAGTACATGTATTCATATCGAACCGTTTCGGTACAGGGCTTTGGATTCGGTGCACGCGTGTACCGAACGGTTCCGAATGCAATCTTTAACAGTTCACAGTCGGCTTGTTTTAAGCGCGGAACACACTTCAATCCGAGTTCCCACATGAACATATTAAGTATTCTGTCCATTTTATCATGAAATTCAACGATAAATGCCGTGACTGTATAGGCGCTGTATAGATGCGTCAGTTCAACTTCAAGCGGCAGCGCGGCGCGCAATTGAACACGATCATCTCTTCGTAAAGTATACACATAAATTAATATCTCTTAAGGTATGTTGAGGATACATTAAAACTAACTGAAATGTATCATATGTCGTGTAATCGCTCAATCTGTGTTTCAACCGCGGAAAGTCAATAAAACAGCTTGTAAACAATGTCATGTAGCATCACATTTACCTCAGAAGTTATTCAGTGTCTACAGCTGTTAGTTCACTAGAGAAACTAACTGGCTAATATATAACTGGCTATATATTTGGCTAAATATATGACCTATATTAGCCTATATATTCATTATATACTTAGCCTGTTAGTGATGTCTTGTTTATTTAATGTATGTTTAAATAAATCTGCCATGAAAATGACAGCCACTGTGTATAAATGATTATATTTCAACAACGAATTGGATAAAAAATAATAATAATTAGATTTAGAAATTAATGCAAAAACTGCCTTATATGAAGCTTATGAGTGTTGATTATTATATCTAAAAATAAATAGCAACTGAATTTAGGCTAATAGTTTGGGCTCTGTTGTTAACCTTTAATATTAGTAAGGGCTCCATATAGTTTATATCATTATCTTTAAAAAACTTTTAGTAATAATTGAATTAATTTAAAGACAGACACAATTTTTTCATTAAACCACTGTTGAATAAAAATAAATAAAAAGCAATTTTGAATTAAATTGTAAAAATCACTTTTTAAAACAACCAAATAAACATATGGCGATATATTAATTTTTGTTTGTTTTGAATATTTTTCAGCCAACAATGTTCGTGATGTCATATGTCGATACAAAAGGCTTCTGAAGCTAACACAACGTGGAGCAACCATGACAAAAGCTTTCAGAAAAGAGGGTGTCTCTCGGAATGCAGTGGCCATGCTCGCCCCTATCGCAGAGCTGTACTTTGCGGACAGGGTCCTCTTCAATAGCATCAGCTTCACCCCAGGGAAGCTAGCCGAGTTTGCAGAGAAGTGCAAAGAACACATTGTGGGGGAGGTTAAAAAAAAAGTGCTATCGATGAAAATGAAAGGTTCACTTTTGCCTTTTTGTCTGAATAAGTGAGTTAAGAAAAAACATTTTTTGTTTGCTGTGTTCCCTTATAGTTTGTTTTCTGTGTTTATATGTCCTTGTTAACTGTTATTTGTAACAGTTTTTCAACTGAAGGGAACACAAACTTTCTTCCTTGTTTTTCATTCTAGGCAATATGTTTTTATTTCCATGGTTTATTCTTTATTTCCTGCTCTTTGGTGAGTTGAAATTGAATGCTGTGCAACTTTTTATACAGCAGTTCATTAAAAGCAGTTGGACAAACTATTGACTCTGGTATTTATTTTGCAGTAGGCAGATATGCACTATTACTGTGGTACTGTTATTTTCTTAAAGGTGCAGTGTGTAGTATGTATGAGGATCTATTGACAGAAATGCAATATAAATACTTAACCATGTTTTCAGTGGTGTATAAATTAATGTACTTAATTTACTGTTTTGTTTTTATTATTTAGAATGATCCATTTCTATCTACATACACCGCGGGCTCCGTACAGTGAAGTCACCATTTTGTGCTGCCATGTTTCTACAGTAGCCCTAAATGGACAAACTTATCTACAATGCGCTAGTCCCTCTCTGCTCTCTCCGATGACAACATCTTTGTCCCGTGTAGGCCACCATAGCTTCTCTATTTGCTTCGAAAGGGAGGGCTGAGCGGTGGGTGGTTGCAATTCACAACCTCACCACTAGATGGCGCTAACATTTACACAGTGCACCTTTAATATGAAACCAAATAGTTATCAGTGTCTGTAATATCTATTGTATCTATTGACTGTCTGTTGAAAATCTGCTGACTAGTAGTAGCCTGTAAGAGTCATTCAACAGCATTTCTCTGTTTTTCACTTCATTTTGATGGGCCTAATGTGTCAACAGAGGAATATATGAATTGACCTCAAAGTAAACTGACAGTCCACTGAAAATTAATGTATACGCAACAAACAGTCAGTAGAGCACTCCTGAAAATCCTTGTAAGAGTCATTCAACAGCATTTCTTTGTTTTTCACTTCATTTTGATGGGCCTAATGTGTCAACAGAGGACTATATGAATTGACCTCAAAGTTAACTGACAGTCTACTGAAAGGTAATTTATACGCAACAAACAGTCAGTAGAGCACTCCTGAAAATCCTTGCGAAAACAAAAGATCAAGGGTAAGTAACATGACATGCTCTTAAAGTTCACTTGAAATTATGTTCTGTTGCTACTAACAGACAACTGAATTTACTGAAAGTCTGTTGATACACTGGTTAATAGCTACATACTGACTACTTAATGTTTACTGAAAGTCTGTTGATACACTGGTTAATAGCTACATACTGACTACTTAATGTTTACTGAAAGTCTGTTGATACACTGGTTAATAGCTACATACTGACTACTTAAAAGCTGTTATTTTGCTGTGCTTTAAAGTACTGAGACCTTATTGAGGATTTGTTGCATGTCTGCTAATACGATGTTGAACATCTACAACCTAAACGGATAACACATTGGTAACACTTTACTGACAGAATGTTTAATAGCTGTTTACATATTGCATACAGTGTAATGATTGCTATAAAACATTTAATAGACAATCTACAGATTCTACTCTGATGAGAGTAAGTAGATATGTACTTGTAAAGTAACTTATAGTCAGCAGACTGTCTATAGACTATCTATAGGGGGACCATCAAAATAAGTGTTACCCCATTATTTACTGATAACTATTTAAATGTTTTACAGGCTGTAGTATTTTTTCACTGATGGAACTACTAAAATAAACACGCATGCTTAAATGGATGTTGCCTCGTGTATATTTTTTATTTTCAAAATGTATGATATTTTATTTAATAATGAGGCTATTTAATATATATAAAATTCACTTTTGCATAATGCCTTCATACATATTGTGAATATATTTTGTTTTAAAACATATAACTGATGTTAATCAACATTATTTTTTATTATATATTGTAAACATATATTATTATAGATTGTCTTTTAAAATAAAAACATCTATAATTGTATTAAAAGTATTATTGTAACGAATCATCACTCTGGCAGGGATCCATTTGCATGCTTTTATTTTAAACGATCGTAGTAGTACAGGCAGGGTCAGACAGGAGCAAACAGGTATAGTAGGGGCAGGCAGAATCGTAAACAGTAGGCAGGCAGTAGGTCAGGGCAGGCAGATAACACTCACAGAACGGTATAACAGGCAGGAGTCAGAGACAGGCAGCAAAGGGTCGATAACGGGTAGCAAACAGGATCAGCAACAGACAGTCAGACTTGGGGATAACGCTCAGAAATGTTCACCACGGCAAAACAAGACGTTGTACGGTGCTGAGGGAGAAAGTGGTTCTTATAGAGCCAGGTGATGGGTAACAGCTGTACAGTGATCAGTCCAAGGCACAGGCTTATGGGAAATGTAGTGTGTAAGTGAGAGTCAGTACTCGGGAGAGGGCTCCCTCCGATGGCCAGAAGAGGGAATCACAGAGTTCATCTCTGTGACAGAGCCCGCCCCCTGCGAGCTCCTCCTGGCACAAGGAGGCAACCGACGCAGAGGTCTTCCACGAGGCAGAGGGGCTGGTCTTTCCGGATGTGTGGTGTGGAATTCCTCCACAAGGTTGGAGTCCAGGATATCATCCGCGTTGACCCAGGTGCGTTCCTCCGGACCATACCCCTCCCAGTCTACCAGATACTGGAGTATTCTACCCCGGCGTCTGGAGTCCAGTAGCTCTCGGACCTGACAGACCTCCTTGCTCTCCACCAGGACGGGCGGGGACCCTGATCACCAGACACCTCCTCCCCCTCCTCGCCGGGACCATCGGCAGGTTTGAACAGGGATACATCGAATGTGGGAGAGATACGGAAGTGATTAGGCAGAGCAAGGTGAAATGATACTGGAGTAATTTGACGTGTGATTTGGAAAGGACCAATGTACTTTGGACTCAGCTTTTTGCAAGGGAGTTTGAGACGCAAGTCTCTCGTAGATAGCCATACCCATTGACCTGGCTGGTAGATAGGACCGGGACGACGGTGGTGATCAGCTTGCTCCCTCAGACGGCGGACGGCATGTTGCAGATGAGTATGAGCTGTATTCCAGGTCTCCTCACTCCGGTTAATCCAGTCATTGATGAAAGGGACATTGGTGGGTTCGCCAGACCAGGGAAACAGTGGTGGTTGGAACCCCAGAATGCATTGAAATGGGGTAATCCCGGTAGCTGGCTTGCGAATGGAATTTTGTGCGTACTCAGCCCACATGTGATATTGTTTTGATTGTGATTACAGTATGACCGGAGAAAACAGGTAAGTTCTTGATTCAGTCTTTCAACCTGTCCATTAGACTGGGGATGATACCCGGAGGTAAGACTGACGTTGATGCTAAGTGCTTGGCAGAAAGCAGACCACAGGCGGGAGGTGAACTGAGGACCACGGTCAGACACAATGTCCTCTGGCAAACCGTAGATCCTGAAGACCCAGTTGCAGAGCTGTTCAGCCGTCTGCATAGCGGTGGGTAACTTAGATAACGGGATGAGGCGGCAGGTTTTGGAGAAACGGTCGATGACCGTAAGTATGGTAGTGTATCCGTCTGAGATGGGTAAATCGGTGATGAAGTCAATGGCAATGTGCGACCAGGGACGTTGTGGTAAAGGAAGAGGTTGCAACAGGCCGGCGGGGATCTGACGGGAAGGTTTATTTATATTGCAGAATTGGCAGGCTTTGACGAATTGTGTAGAGTCCTTGGACAATGATGGCCACCAGAACCGGTTCTGCTGGATCTGAGTGGTAGCGGCGATGCCCGGGTGACCAGAAGCGGGTGAGTTATGGACCATCTCGAGGATGCGACTGCGGAAGTTCACCGGAACGAATACCTTGGTAGGAGGACAGTCGGGAGGTATCTCGCCCTCTGCGTTGGCCTGTTCTAATTCTGACATGATATCCCACTGTATGGGTGCGACAACAAGTGGGGTAGGTATGATAGTGTCAATATTATTTGGGTTGATCTCACCTTCGAACTGGCGGGACAGGGCATCTGCCTTGACATTTCTCGACCCAGGACGGTAGGTAACGGTGAAATGGAACCGTGAAAAGAACAGTGACCAGCGAGCCTGACGGGGGTTGAGTCTCTTGGCAGTGCGGATGTATTCAAGGTTCTTGTGGTCTGTTAGAACGATGAACGGATGTGTAGCTCCCTTCGACCAATGGCGCCACTCCTCGAATGCCGCTTTCATAGCCAGCAATTCTCTGTCTCCAACATCATAGTTGCGTTCTGCTGCCGTGAGTTTTCTGGAATGAAAAGCACATGGATACAGTTTAGGTGGGTTACCTTGTCGCTGGGACAGGACTGCCCCTAGTCCGATACTGGAGGCGTCAACCTCGACGGTGAATGGAAGGGATGGATCGGGATTATGCAGGATAGGAGCTGTCGTGAAGCGCTCTATAAGCTGTTGAAAGGTGTCGATGGCAGCAGGGAACCACTTGAGGTGAGGCTGGCCTTTCTTTACCATGTTGGTGAGTGGACAGGCTATGGTGCTGAAGTTACGTATGAAACGCCGGTAGAAATTTGCGGAGCCTAGGAAACGTTGAAGTTCCTTAATTGTGTTGGGTTGTGGCCAGTTGAGAATGGTGGACACTTTCTTCTCATCCATGGCAACGCCATCAGGGCTGATGATATAACCCAGGAAGGACGTAATCGTCTTGTGAAACTCACATTTTTCAGCTTTGGCATAGAGTTGGAACTGAATCAGTGTCTGTAACACCTGTCTGACCTGCTGAATGTGTTCCTCCATAGTCTCGGAATAAATCATGATATCATCGATGTAGACGATGACAAATCGATTGAGCATGTCTCTGAACACGTCGTTAATGAACGCTTGGAACACTGACGGACTATTGACCAGCCCGAAGGGCATGACAAGATATTCATAGTGACCAGTAGCTGTGGAGAAAGCCGTTTTCCACTCATCCCCTTTCCTGATGCGGATCAGATTATAGGCACTGCGAAGATCAAGCTTGGTGAAGTATCGTGCTGTGCGCATTTGTTCCAGAGCTGCCGGCACCAAAGGTAATGGGTAACGAAATTTGATGGTAATCTCGTTCAAGCCCCGATAATCTATGCAGGGACGGAGACCCCCGTCCTTCTTGCCCACGAAGAAGAAGCCTGCAGATGCGGGTGAGGTGGAAGAACGGATGAAGCCTTTAGCCAGTTCCTCCTCAATGGTTTTTTTCATGGACTTGGGAGGTGCAGCCCCTGGAATCAGATCATCAGGCTTTGTGGTGTTGAGACCAAGACAAGACCAAGACCAGACCAGCACTCCTTAAATTCATCTAAAAGATCCATATCTACTGTCTGATAAATGACTTATATTGAATAATTAAACACAATTAGAATAGTAAGACACTATAGTGCTGTTACCAATCAAATCACTACCAATACAATTCATGGCACAGAAGTTGCATCTGAATTGGTACGATTACACCTGCATAAATAATGTTCAGATTAATTTAACATTAAAACATTAAACATTTTTAACCGTCACAGAATCCTTTATTCAACCAATTTGTTCAAAGTAACTGATTCATTTAATAATGAAACATTGCCAAATTTAGCAAAGACACAGTTTAAAATGTCATTTAATATTAACTTCTTGTTTATAGAACGTTTGTATAAATCAATATCATTTGAAATCATGCTTATATATTCATGAAAACAGCTCTCTTGATATTGCGATATTGCTTAATTATATTCTATGTTATTTAAAAAAAAACTAAATCTCAGAATTTTGTGGGCATTTATATTAATTTTGCACATTTCTGAGACAATGCTGCATTGATTTTGAACCCGGCAGCACAGTAACAAAAGAAAAATCACATTACAAAGAAGTTATTGATTGCATTTTAAGCTGTACGTTTTACATCAAATCACATTAATGATGTTAAATCAGACAATGCACCGGCAATTTAGTGATATCCTTGCAGTTGTGGTGGTCTTGAGATAAAATCCCGAGTCCTCTAAGTCCGAGACCAAGACAAGACTGAGGAGAAATGCAGTCGAGACCGAGACAAGACCAAGACCATCAAAAAATGGTCTTAAGACCGGTCTCGAGACCAAGACCAAGACCATCAAAAAATGGTCTTAAGACCGGTCTTGAGACCAAGACCAGTCTCGAGTACTACAACACTAACAGGCGGTCAATGGAAACTGATGCTGTTGTGCATAGCTCTGGGAAACAAAGTTCCCGGCAGCCCCGGAATCCAGAAGTGCTGTGTTTTCTAGTCGCACGTCGTTAATCAGTAATGTTATGGGCACAGATACACACATCTCAGAACTGTAATAAGGATTGGCATCACTCACCGAACGTGGGCTTTCAAGACCGTAGTAGAATTGTCGCGAATTGGGCAGTTATTATTCCCCCATGGCCAGGACTGCCACTTTACAGACGGTGAGTTAACCAACGGCCTACTTCTCTTCAGACAAACGGTAAGCATTAACTTGCATGGGTTCAGAACGGTCAAGATCCACAGTTGGTTGCGTGTGATCAGTGCGCCTCTGCCCTGACTTGCGAGCACGCATGAGGTTATCGATCTGTATAGTGAGCTCAATTGATTGCTCCAAGCTCCTGCCATTATCCCGACAAGCTAGCTCCGTCTGTAACTCATGAGTTAGTCCTCTCCTGAAGCAAGTCTTTAAAGTGTCACTCACCCAGTTGGTTTGAGCCGCTAGTGTGCGGAATGCCAGAGCGTATTCAGCCGCTGTTCTGCGCCCCTGTGTGAGTTCCATTAAACGTTCGCCGACTCCTTTTCCATCACTGGGATGATCGAACACCTCTTTAAATTTCGGCAAGAAATTATTGTAGGTGGGAAAAGCAGCTCCATCATCATTCCACACTGCCATAATCCATTCCAGCGCCTTTCCCATGAACAGTGAACAAACTAGAGCGATCTTACCAGCATCTGTGGAGTACATGGCTGGTTGTTGGTTAATGAAGAGGGAACATTGCAGAATGAAACCCTTACACTTGGTAGGATCACCATCAAACTTTTCGGGCAGAGAAAGACGAGGATTCACCGGTGGTGGCGTGCCAACCGCGTGGGTAATGGCGACTGCAGCAGGTGTTGAAGATGCTGCGGGCACAGATACATGGATACCTTGAAGTGCGTTTACCAGTTCCTCCGTGAGACTTGTGAGGCGGTTGAGCTGGTGCTGGTGGGCAGCGAGTTGATTGACTTGAGCTGACATTGAAGCACATGGGTGAGATAAAGCAGCTGGATCTTGGATTGGCGAAGTCTTCTGTAACGAATCATCACTCTGGCAGGGACCCATTTGCATGCTTTTATTTGAAACAATCGTAGTAGTACAGGCAGGGTCAGACAGGAGCAAACAGGTATAACAGGGGCAGGCAGAATCGTAAATAATAAGCCTTACATTTCTTCAATGTTCTACTGTCTCCTCTATTAAACAGGCATCACATAAACCTATGATATGCTTCCCATAATATGTAAAGTATGATTTAGATTTGAATGTCCTGTTCTTAAATGTGTGAAAATAACTTGTTCTCTTCTACTTAAGTTGTGAATTATATTACTTCTCTTTATGGTATTTTGGACTTTGTAATAGTGCCGACCTGTATGACATGAGTCCCAAACTGTCCTATTTCTTATTACACGTTTTTTTAAATAAAATGCTTACCTTCTGATCTACTAAGTTAAATATTTATATTTGGTTCTTTCATTTTTAATGATTCCTTGGCTATTTTGTCTGCTTTCTCATTACCTTGAATTCACACATGTGCTGGAACCCACATAAACCTAATTATTATTCCCACCCGTCGTAAACTGTATAACCTGATCATGATTTCTGTTAAAATGTCAGTTCTATTTGTTTCCAATGATTGTAAACTCCCAAGAACTGCCATTGAATCAGTGCATATTATTACTTTATCAGGTCTAACTTCATAAACCCACTCTAGTGCCATTAGAATAGCTGTCATCTCAGCTGTATATACTGATGTGCCATCTGTTATCCTTCCAGCCTTCCTCACCTTAAACTCTGGAACATAGAATGCAGTCCCTGTTCTTCCAGTCTCTATACTCTTCGAACCGTCTGTATATATTTGAAGAAATTAATAGTGCGAGTTATTTATATACTCATTAACATATTTGTTTATACTAACAACTTCATCCATTTCACTTCTGTTCTCATGTAATTTTATGTCCATTTCAGGTTGTCCTAGTATCCAAGGTGGAATTGGGGATATTACTACTATTGGTGCAAATTATTTTGAGTCTAGACCGTCTTCATTTACCCACCCCTTTATTTTCCACGCAAAACCTTTACCTGTTACATTTAAAATTTCCCAGCAATCATTCTGGACTTCCCTTACAGGATGATTATCTCTTTGTCCCTGTAAATTGATCCAGTATGCCATAGCCAATTTTTGTTGTCTATTAAATAATGGCATTTCTAATGATTCTACTTGCAATGCTGCAATGGGCGTGGTTTTAACTGCACCTAAAATCATTCTTAATGCCTTAGCTTGCATGACATCCAGTTTCTTTAACAACGATGCCGATGCTGACTCATAAACAATGCATCCATAGTCTAATGTTGATCTCATAAGACCAGTATAAATACCCTTTAAAGGGTAACTAAACCCTAAACCAACTTTTTTTAGTTAATGATCTGTAATACTGGGGCTTTATTAATGCTGTTCATTGATTCGAGTAAATGTTTTGACATTTGAGTATAAAGTGTTTTAATTCTATAAAATATGGTGTAAAACCGCCAAGGTGCTGCCCTCTTAAGGTTGAACGGTGGCTACTGCAGTTGAATTTTCCTATTGGACATTGTGGTAGTGTTAATTTCGTCAGACGAGACGAGACTAAATATGTTCGTTAACGACCTTTTTTTCCATGACGAAGACGAGACGATGACGAGACTGCACCAATGTCCAAAAACACTGACTAAGACTAAATTAACATGCATTATTGTTGATGAAAAAGGACGAGACTAAAATGTTTTGCATAAAATAAAAACTAAGATAAAATCTCTCTTCATTTTCGTCTACAATTGTCTCTACTTTTACATCATGAGATGAATATTCAGCTGTTCAAAATATTCAGAAAGAGTTCCCGCTGTTGCTGGAGTACAGGGGCACTTTCAAAGCTCAAACCGGTGCGCAACGTTTTGCTACGGTTTCCGGTTGAACGTCATGTTTCCTGGAAACGGTGTGTAACGGTGTGCAACGGGTTTGAGATGCGTTTTTTCTCGTTTGGTGGGTGTGTCAAATATGTCAGTCCAATCAGCAGCAACATGTATATAAACCACGCGGTATTAAAGAGACAGCTCACACAATGGGTCCAAGTAATGTTTACAAATGTGTCCGCTGCAGCTCGGTATACACAACAATTGAAGATATTAGAAGACATGATTGTCGTAAGAGTTTTATATATATATATATCAGTGGCGATTTCTTTAAGACTGCAAGGGAAGCTCGGCTTCCCTTATAATGTCACAAAATTAATGGTCAAATATGTACTATTGTATTAACATTTTATTGACTAAAAATGCGTTAGAAAACGTTCATCTCAAAGACGAGTTCGTTCAGAATCAGTTACATATAGCAGGTCGGCTGACTCGATTTCCTTCTCATACATTCCCGCAGCGTCACAGTGCATTTCCCTATTGAAGCCCAGCGTCCATTGACTTCAATGGGGCTGCTTTGAACATTTTTTTTCAGCGCTTCGAAACTAGACGGTCATTGGATAAACGCTGCGATTATGTCCCGCCCACGGACGCTCAGCGTCTCTGGGGGTGAATGGGGAGTGGGCTGGCCCGGACTCCGAGCTTCTGCGTGATGATTGGAGGGTCTGTCGAAAGACTGCATCTCCTTTTGACTGACAGCGATTCTGTACTATAAGGAATCACTGAAGCTATTCGCGCTCAGTCCCATCGCGGATTTCTCAAGTTCAGTCGAAATAAAAACTGCTGCAACCTATTTCTTTGATATTTGCTTGGCGAAATTGCTTGATTTTCATCATACATTTCACACAATTATACACCACATTCCTTGTTTCAGTTTTACAGAGTTTAATATTTTTTTTTAGTTCGTTCATTCATTCATTCATTCCTTCATTCATTCATATAACGTTAGTAGGCTAGGCTAGCGTTGTGGGTGAAACTGCGCACGATGGCAGACGGTGCTAATATTGTCGACCTGATTTTGGCGAAGCCATTTGAAAGTGTTCCTTACGAGGAAAAACTTAGAATTAAACAGCAGGGCAGATCAACACCTAAGATTGATTTAGTGCAAAAGATAGGGAAAAATAACAGGGCTGCGTTCAGCCCCGACAAAACGTTGCAAAACGTTTTTTAAACGGTAACGGTGCTGCGTTGAACACCCTGTTCTGTTGACGCAAGAGTTGTAACTATGGCAGCCGAGAAGGCCATTCTTTGTGTTCTTTTTGTGGAATTTTCGGAGCCTGATGAAATCGATATAAATACGTGTTTAATACTGCAAAATACATGCAATCACTGCCCTTGCCGTCCAGAATAAAAGACAACATCCCAATCCCATTTAATGAACCTTTTTCATCTCCTGGTAATCAATTCTAACTTAAATCATTTTATTTCTAGTTCTTACTTTTTTAATAGCTTGTATTTTCTTTCTCACTTTATGTCAAGCAATTACCATATATGAAATTTGGTATATAAATAAACTTGCCTTGCAATTAAGCTAAAGATATAAATAAATACATCATCATGTTGATTATATATATATATAAATATATATATATAAATATATAAATATATATATATATATATATATATATATATATATATATATATATATATATATATATATATATATATATATATATATATATATATATATACATATATATATATATATATATATATATATACATATACATATATATATATATTAAACTCTTACGACAATCATGTCTTCTAATACCAGCGGACACATTAAACAACTTTACTTCCATTGTGTGAGCTGTCTCTTTAATACTGCGTGGTTTATATACATTTTGCCGCTGATTGGGCTGTCATTTTTGACACACCCACCAAACGAGATCAAACGCATCTCAAACCCGTTGCACACCGTTTCCAGGAAACATGACGTTCAACCGGAAACCGTAGCAAAACGTTGCGCACCGGTTTGAGCTTTGAACGTGCCCCAGGTCTTTTCAGCTCTCCTGGTATAACAAAGTTAGCTGGCTGACTGGAAGTGCTGTGACAAATAAAATGTACTGCTGGCCATGCCTCTTGAGAGGACACTGGTCAAGTCACTTGAAAAGACTCCTAGTTGGTACGACAGGGTCACAGACCATTTTCTTGAAAAGGAACGGAACAGAATTTACTTTTAAATAAATAGACAATTTTATGATGTAGGCCGAAAATGAGCTTCCCCTCTCTGACAGACCAGTAGCCGCCACTGATATATATATATATATATATATATATATATATATATATATATATATATATATATATATATATATATATATATATATATATATATATATATATATATATATATATATATATATATATATATATATATATATACATACATAAGGCAAGTTTATTTATATACCAAATTTCATATAGGCTATGGTAATTGCTTGACATAAAGTGAGAAATACAAGCTATTAAAAAAGTAAGAACTAGAAATAAAATGATTTAAATTAGAATTGATTACGAGGAGATAAAAAAGTTAAATAAATGTGATTGTGGTGTTGTCATTTATTCTGAATGGCAAGGGAAGTGATTGCATGTATTTTGCAGTATTAGGCTAAACACGTATTTATATCGATTTCATCAGGCTCCGAAAATTCCTCGAAAAGAACACAAAGAATGGCCTTCTCGGCTGCCATAGTTACAACTCTTGTGTCAACAGAACAGGGTGTTCAACGCAGCACCGTTTCCGTTTAAAAAACGTTTTGCAACGTTTTGTAGGGGCTGAACGCAGCCCAGGGGCACGTTCAAAGCTCAAACCGGTGCGCGACGTTTTGCTACGGTTTCCGGTTGAACGTCATGTTTCCTGGAAACGGTGTGCAACGGTGTGCAACGGGTTTGAGATGCGTTTGATCTCGTTTGGTGGGTGTGTCAAAAATGACAGCCCAATCAGCGGCAAAATGTATATAAACCACGCAGTTTTAAAGAGACAGCTCACACAATGGAAGTAAAGTTGTTTAAAGAGCACCTATCATGGAATTTTGAAATTTACCTTTCATGTAGTGTGTAACATAGATCTAAGTGAACAAAAACATCCTGTGATAGCTTGAAATATGACAGTGCACCGTATATATAGTTATTTTCTTTCAAAAGTAAGAGTCGACTCGGAGTCATTTTTAAGAATCGTTAGAAGACCGAAGCTTTTTCTCTGACTAGATGACGTCAACTTGTCAAGTTATTTGGATACGATACGCCCACTTATTGCGCTCCAAGACGCCAGTGAAAACTAGAAAACATCATGGCGACGAGACCCTGTGTTCTGAAGTGCCACTCAAAAGCAAACTTCTTTCATCTGCTCAAGGATGAGCATTTGAAGACTAAGTGGCTTGAAGACAAACCATACATCGTCGCGATTGTGTGTTTATTAGTCGTCAAATGTATGTTTCGCGATCTCAGGAAGCTTTTATTATGGACTTCTATTATGGCACATGGTTCTTCTTCGTCTGTCTGTACCATACATGGACTACATGTGCACAGAGCGCCCTCCGGCTGCCAGTATGAATTGAAAACAACACATAAGAGACTCAATCGCTCATGATTAGGCTATAACTGCCCATTTTGAGGAAGTATTGAATAAAAAATACTCCTCTGTTTAGAAATTTGACACAGACATATGAGAATCTATCAATATGTCTCCTCATCTGCACACTTTTGAACTAAAAGCCCTGAGGGATGTTGATTTGTCGCGAGTCTTCGTGAGGAGAATAGAGGAGTTTTTTTATGAATGAGATCAGCTGAGGCTCATATTACAATCAAACAGTACCGACGCGGTTTTCATATTCATAACTCCTGACACATATTAACAAATTACTGTCACTATAAGACTTTGAGGGGCGTTCCGTTTCCGAAAATATCTGCACAGACTAAACCAATCACAACTGACTGGGTCATCGGACCAATCACCGCAGATTAGCGTCACGTAAAGGCGGGGTTTTGAAAAGTGAATCACTAAAGGAATCATTTGAGAATCGCTGTCAAAACAGGTAAAAATAAATGCATATTATAAGAAAACTAAAGTCTTTTTTGTCATTGCATGCATGCAAAACTGTTGTTGGGGACTTCTAAAACAATATTTGGAACATTTTAAATGCCATTATAGGTGCTCTTTAATGTGTCCGCTGGTATTAGAAGACATGATTGTCGTAAGAGTTTAATATATATATATATATATATATATATATATATATATATATATATATATATATATATATATATATATATATATATATATATATATATATATATATATATATATATATATATATATATATATATATATATATATATATATATATATATCATGATGATGTATTTATTTATATCTTTAGCTTAATTGCAAGGCAAGTTTATTTATATACCAAATTTCATATATGGCAAATGCTTGACATAAAGTGAGAAAGAAAATACAAGCTATTAAAAAAGTAAGAACTAGAAATAAAATGATTTAAGTTAGAATTGATTACCAGGAGATGAAAAAGGTTCATTAAATGAGATTGGGATGTTGTCTTTTATTCTGGACGGCAAGGGCAGTGATTGCATGTATTTTGCAGTATTAAACACGTATTTATTTCGATTTCATCAGGCTCCGAAAATTCCACAAAAAGAACACAAAGAATGGCCTTCTCGGCTGCCATAGTTACAACTCTTGTGTCAACAGAACAGGGTGTTCAACGCAGCACCGTTTCCGTTTAAAAAACGTTTTGTTGGGGCTGAACGCAGCCCTGGGGCCCGTTCTTCGTACCTCGCTAACTCAGTTAGCTGGATTTGATTGTTGACGATTTGACATGATCTCGGATTGTTTGGTTCTTCGAAGCTCATCCTGGACTTGTTGTCATAGTAACAGGTCCGTAAGCTTAAACCTGCTCGCGAGCAGGCTTATTTCATGTAAACAGGATTAGATTGCATCTTGAGGTGATACTTAAAATCTGTCCCAGCCACTGCTACTTTATTACAAGAGTGCATTACTGAACCAGGGGCAATAATAATAATTTTAAATAATAATATAAAAATGTTATATTGTATATGTATATGAGAATGTATAATGTTGTGTATAATACTATAGACAGCCACTTGATTGAGCGATTTATTTGTGATGGAATAATTATTTTATATAATTTTATTTTTATTGGTTTACACACATGTTGTACAGTTAATCTGAGCCGTGCATTAAGTGATCACGGATATTATGGGAGTGGCTTGATGCGTAAGAGAGGATAATTTGATAATTTGATCTTGACCCATAAGAAACTTGAATACTGTCACGTTACAAATCTGCTTCAAATTGAATTAAAAATTAAATTACAACATTTGAAATAAAAATGTAAAGGGTGTACAAATACTGTATAAAATCGTGAATATAAATAATTGGTAATCATGTTAAAAATTTATCATTTATCTATTATAACTTTTATGTTGGTTTGGTCGTTTGGCTGTTTCCTTATAAACGTTCAGAAATTCGTGGGGTTTTTTTGTGTAATTTGTCAAGTTTTTTTGCCAGGTGGCTTTTTAATTATATGATGTCATTACGTTGCTGTCTTGACGCCAGCCAATCGCTGCATTGCTGATCATGGTTTCGAGTATCGATGCATCTGCCCTCTTCAGGGAACACAAGAACGCGCAGTGATCTTAGATCATTTAATCCAGATATTTTAATCCAATCCGCAAATTCGTTTGAAGAACCAAATTAGCCAGAGATCAGTTATCACGATTAAAAGATCTGGGATCTGTCAAATCATCTTAGATGTATTAAGCGAGGTACGAAGAACGGGCCCCTGGTCTCTCTCAGACTCCGCCTGTCATCTCGCGGCCGCGCGCGTGTGGTCACGTGGTTCCCGGAGCGCTCAATACCTCTAGCGCTGTGTCAGTATATTTGAATGGCTTAAGCCGCGTAAGTTACACAACAGCTTCACTTTACAGGTGTTTGCAGCAATTTTTGGTAAACAGTACAGCATAGTGTGCGTCAGCCACATTTACAGCAGTGTTGCCAACTCTCGCGAGACAAATAAGCAACCGCAGCTTCAAAAACAAGCCCAAAACAAGCCCAATATTATTATAGGCTATTATTTATTATCATCAATATAATTAAAAAAAAATTATCAATAAATGAGCCTGCAACATATTAAACTGACACCTCTCGGAGTTTGAAAAGCAAAAACAGATGTGATTTTACAAAAATCATCAAATTGCAATAAAGGACATGCAATATCCTCCGATCAGCTGTGAACAGAAGAGGTTTGGAGAAAAGAAAAAGTGACATGAAGGCCAATTATGGGAACCCACAGTCGGGTTAGTGGACACATATTAGGGGCAGTGAGTAGTGAACACACACACTGCAAACCTTGAAAAAGATAAGCCCTACATCTCAATGTGCATATACTATCTGCCCTAAATAGTATTGAAAATGACTGTCACATACTATTTAGGATGGATAGTATGCACATTGGGACACAGGCAAGCACTAAGGGAGCGCTGCAGTATAGCCACATAGGCCTATTTATAAGAAAATACATTCGAACCATACCTACTGTTATTATTAGTATAGCCTACTTGTTTTTTTTATAATAGCCTGTAATTTTAAATACATTATTCAATTAGGTGCCTCTCTTCCCTGTTCCCTCTCCATCTCTGTACATCTCTGCTGGTGGCATTGTTTGTAAAAATGTATACATAAATTTAAGGGCCCTATCTTGCACCCAGCGCAATTGACTTTGTACACCGACGCATGTGTCATTCCTATTTTGCACCCGCGCAAAGCGCGCTTTTCCCTCCACAGAAGCACGTCGCTAAACTAGTGAATGCACTTGCGCTCCCTGGGCGGTTCAGCGCAAAAAAGGAGGCGTGTTCCGGCGCAAACAATCCCTGGTGCTATTTTGCTGTTCCATTAAACAATTGCGCCACTGACCAGAAAAAACCTAGTCTAAAGTCAGTGGCGCGTTGCGCGTTGTTCATTATGCTATTTTAAGGGCGCATGCTTGACCATAATGTATAGCGTGCACAACGCGCATACACTTTGCTCATGTAATCTACACAGATGCAACAGTTATTTTTGCAAATCATAAATTGTTACACTAAAAAAATATTAACACATGAGATGACGGAAATCATTGTGGTGTGCCACGAAGATGTGAAAAAATAGGCATAAATCTAGCTTACAATTGATTCAGGCTAATTGTAATAATTAAGGATAAGACCTGTTTGCCCAATAGTGGCAAGACATATATGTATATAAGGACATCTGACAAATTGGTTTGTCCGTCAAGAACCAGGAAAAAAAATCGACTGAAAGACTGAAAAAAAAAAGACTGTGAAATCACCTTTACCATAATGTACAACATTACAACTTCATTTCTCTGTCTTTCACTGCTCTTACAAGAACATCAGTCTCCTCGGCTGTGAACCGCTCCTGGCGTGCGCCTGGTAAATACGCCATAATAATAGCAATCCATAATGGAACTTGCGCACCTGCTTTTAAAGGGAATGTTGGATGACGCTCGGATTGGTTTATTCACGTTACGCCCAAACCACACCTATGAATAATGAAGCTACTTCAGACCAACCCATTTTAGATTTGCGCCGGGCGCAAGAGCCATTTATCCCGCCGGGAAAATAGCAACAGCGCCGAGACCCGCCCACAAAGTTACTTGCGGTTCGCGCTTTGACACTTGCGTTTCAGATCGTTAAAATAGGGCCCTAAGTGTACTAACTATCATTACGTGCATTTATAACGTCACATATACCTGCACGTGGAACACGATTTTTCTTCAGTGAGGGGGAGAAGGAGGCGGGATATATGAGGACGGATTACTACAGCACTTGTATAGTTGCACTGAATGGCTATTAGCTGAGAGAAGACAGTGTCAGTCAATGAATTGGACAAAACAGCGACCATAAATGTAAAGAAACGAAGTTGCTTATTATATTTTCCTAACAAGCAACCACTCTTTTTAAAATAAGCCCAAAAAACCGCAACCCGCGACTCGAGATTTTTTAACGCGACTTGCCAAAAAAAGAAGCCCAAAGTCGCGTGTTATACGCGGACTTGGCAACTATGATTTACAGTATCATTTTATTATGGAGAGTGGTAGAGATCAACATTGTTAACATTAATATTAATGTTTTTCTTGTATTTAGCCCTCAGGTATTCCTTACTAATTAAGTCACACTTGTACTCATTGATGGTCAAATGTGACCATACACCTTAACTATTTCAAAAATAAATAGCCTATATTTTAATTCAATAATATTTATTGAATATTTTGAGGAGATCTTTTGGTACTAAATACTATTTGTGCAATACTTATGGTCCATTAATGATCACTTAAAATATTTTTCTTCTAATATTTTTATTATTTATATTACAATTAGTGTATTAATTAACCCGTTTAATCCCACCGGTCACAATAGTGACCGTAAAAAAATGTTTCATTTCTAAGGCTATAAAAATGTTACTGAATGATCTATCAATGCATTTCCAGCAGATATTGAAATAATAAAGGGTCTCAATGAAATATGTGCAGTGTCGCATGTTTACTGTAAATTGTCACATGACCAGAGCTGTTTACTTCCTGTTTGCGCCAAGAGAAGAGGATGGCAGCAGGAAAGCTCCCAAAGAAAAGGGTAGTAAAGTATGTTAACATAAAGATAGGACATAGATTTTTGGTACACATCATGTGTAAGGTGTCTAGTATTGATATATGCATTTGCAATTACTCAACTTTGTTTAATGTGGTCATAGAACTCACAAACATGTCATCGGCAACAATAGTGACCGGTGGGATAACCCATTGTATCTACATACTAATACACATAGGCTAACTGTTCTACCTTACTTTCAACCAATTTCACACACACACACACACACACACACACACACACACACACACACACACACACACACACACACACACACACACACGGTCACGTCTCCTCTGATGTCTGATCTCCACACACACACACCCACACACACACACACACATGTTTGTTTTTGTGAAATGTGAGGACATTCCATAGGCGTAATGGTTTTTATACTGTACAAACCGTATTTTCTATCCCCTTACACTGCCCCTGCCCCTAAACTTAGCCCTCACAGGAGACTGTGCAGTTTACTTTCTGTGAAAAAAAACTTGTTCTGTATGATTTATAAGCATTTTGAAAAGTGAGGACATGGGGAACGTCCTCATATTTCACCCTCTTTTTGTAATACCTATGTCATACCCATGTCATTATACACATTTGTGTCCTGATATTTCACGAAAACATGCCCACACACACACACACACACACACACACACACACACACACACACACACACACACACACACACACACACACACACACACACACACACACACACACACACACACACACACACACACACACACACACACATGATCACGTCTCCTCTGATGTCTGATCTACACACACACACACGGTCATGTCTTCTCTGATTTCTGATTTCCACACACACACAGAAACACACACACACACACACACACACACACAGACAGACAGACAGACAGACAGACAGAAACTCACACACACTCACACACACACACACACACACAAACTCACACACACACACATGGTCACGTCTCCTCTGATGTCTGATCTACACACACACACGTTCATGTCTTCTCTGATGTCTGATCTACACACACACACACACACACACACACACACACACACACACACACACACGGTCATGTCTTCTCTGATGTCTGATCTACACACACACATACACACACACACACACACACACACACACACACACACACACACACACACACACACACGGTCATGTCTTCTCTGATGTCTGATCTCCACACACACTCACACACACACACACACACACACACACACACACACACACACACACACACACACACACACACACACACACACACACACACACACACACACACACACACACACACACACACACACACACACACACACACATGGTCTTCTGATGTCTGATCTACACACACACACACACACACACACACACACACACACGGTCATGTCTTCTCTGATGTCTGATCTCCACACACACACACTCACACATGGTCACGTCTCCTCTGATGTCTGATCTCCACACACACACCCACCCACACACACACAGACACACAAAAACAAAAAAACAAACAAAAACATACACACACGCACAAAAACACACAAACACACTGCACAGGTCAAATAGACCTATATTAAATCAATACAATGGTTGATACAACACAGTATCCCACCGGTCACAATTGTGACCGATCATAAAACACACTTTTTCACACACTTTTCCATGAAAATTTCAAAAAATTATGATTGATTGTTTCAAAGGGATACTAATGACACATGATTTGGATATTTTTGTGTCTGGGAAAAATTTGGGATTAAATGGGTTAAGGTTAAAATAGAGAATTCCACTGCAAAGAGGCAAATTAGAGTCATTTTGTGGCTGGAAAAATAAAAAAATTCACTTGTAATGCCATTACCCACTGGGTGCCTGTATGGCTCTTTAATACATACACAGATCATAACTGCTTACTTATTTGTGAAATTTTGAAATGTTAATAATAGTGAATAGTAAAGAATGCAAGCAAATATAATATAACCCCAAAAAAGTGTAAAAAACATATTTTCCCTTATACTATGTACAGTAGGCTATATACATATGAATTCATACTGAATCAAGATCGAACTCGATATTTGTGCCCATCGTCTCATAAGCTAATGCTGATCTACGCTGTAAATCAACCAGTTAGCTATGGTGTTGTGGCACAAACATTATGCAGGTTTTATGTACTTTATGTAACTTATTTTGCCACAAAATATATTGAGTTTTCCTTTGACTAAAGCTAGACTAAAATGACTAGACTTTTGGTCGACTAAAACTTGACTAAGATACCTTGAGTTGTCTTTTGACTAAAACTAGACTAAAATGACGAGACTTTTAGTCGACTAAAACTTGACTAACAAAAAAAGATATGTGAATGACTAAATATGACTAAAACTAACAAGGACATTTGGCACAAGACTAAGACTAAATTAAAAATAGGTGACAAAATTAACACTACATTGTGGTACATCATGACGTAGGATGGCAATTCCAACGGCTCACTATCCGCGCCCCTGGCACGAGCTCACCACGCCCTCAGAAATGTTTCCCCCAATCACATGATGAGAACAGCTTCACTCCAGTATGAACTGTCATGTTACATGAAGTTGAAACATTATGAATGAAACTGACTTGACACTTGCTTTAACATTGTATTGAAGAAAATACGGTTAAATAATGCAGTTGTCAGTACACGTCAGGCTTTTCTTGCGATATTATTGCCGCCCGTCATGTGTACAGATAATTTTCATACATGAGACGCGCTTTCAAACCCTGACACGCAAGTGGTTGCAGCGGACGCAGATAGATTAGGTCAGTTCTCTTGCGCGGCTGCTTCACTAGCATCGTCTGCATCGGGAGTTAACGCAGTTTGAGCCAGCGGCTCGCATTGATAAGGCTCCGGGTTTGTGTCTACAGACAATCCACCCTCCTCCACTTTAGGTGAAGGTAGGAGAAATGACCGCTCTGTTGCAAAGCTGGCATCACTCCAGTCATTCTCCATCTTTGCGACTCGCGAGTCTGACATCCGTCAATCAATCCGTCACTGCGGGTCTCAGGTGCACACCCTCCGCTCAGCCCCGCCCTCGGTTCGTCCCCTCTGTCTCCGCTGGGCTCTGCCCACTTTTCCAGCATTTTTCAAAATTTGCCAGTGGGTGGAGTTAAGTTCTGAGCAGGGGTTTAGTTACCCTTTAATGACTGTTTGTCAGCACCCCAATCTTGTCCTGCTACTGCTCTCATTAAATTCAAAACTTTACCACATTTCTTTAATATATAATCTATATGATCCCTCCAGATTAATTTGTCATCAAACCACAATCCTAGATATTTAAATGTTGACACTTTCTCTAAAGAAGACCCATATAATTTTAGCATTTTATTCTCTTTAACTTTCCTCCTTGTAAATATCTGATAACGATACTAAGAATCTGAAACCCCATTCTAATGACCATTTTCCAACTACTTCTAAAGCTTCTTGGATTTTATATCGTAAGCTATAGTAGAGTTTGGAAATATGCTTGTTTTTAAAAGCTGTAGGTGCTATTGGAAACACACTTGTTCTTAAGTTATAATTAACTTTAGAGTAGAACTTTAGAGTTAGAGTTACTTTTCAGATTTGATTAAAGATTACCACGACACTATACAATACAATATACAATTTTTACGGTGTATCAACTTGCACAGATTACTCATTCACCTTTAGACTCAGGAAATAAATAAAATAAAATAAATAAATTAAATTGGAAATGCTTTCTTCAAGTTATAGTCGCTATTGGAATTCGGAAATATGCTTTTCCTAAAGCCATAGGCACTATGGGAATTTGATATTATTAAAGCAGTAGTTAAAGCTGATAGAGGTTTTTTGGGCCTTATCCTGATATATTGCTAAGATGTGTTTTATTTGCGTTCACATGACCTCACATTTCTTATGTATCAATTTATTCCTAGCACTTCAGCATAATTCTAAGCACACTAAACTGATAGGAAAAGGGGATGAACAGCGTTTTATCTCTGAATCTGACTCTGCTTTTATGTCATCTATGTTAGCCTACCTGAGGAGTCATCCACAAGCTGGTCAGCAGGATCCATTATTTGCCTTGGAGTAGGGAAAGCTTGTGTTCAGAGCCTGGCTTGCCTCCTGTCTCCGGCGCTATGCATACTGCAAGCTTCCCTCAGAGCATTATACGGCTCATTCTCTGTGCATAGACGCTGCTACAACTGCAGCTTCCTCCACTCCTGTCTCTACATTTGAAGGCCATTCATGCGATTGTCTTCAGCTGCTGATGAACGTTTTATCTGGCCCGATGCTCGAGCCATCCATTAGAAAAGCTATGAGTGCTGCTCTCTGATCGTGGCATGAGAAATTTAATATTATAGCTTCAGTAGCTGTTGATATATATAAATATAAATTACTTCTATCTAGGGCTGGGCGAAATGGCCAAAATTTCATATCCCGATATAGCTAATTTGATATCCCGATAACGATAAACATAACGATATAGCAATTTTTCTGTTAATTCTGTTTATGAATAGTCTATACAAAATTGCAATGTGGAAATGCAGTTTGAAATGATATACAAAACAAATAAAGGTAGTATGGACTACATTTTTATTTTATTTAGAACCTTTTTTTCAAGCAAGACTGTTGGTAAAGTTAACACCTGCCACTAAAATATTTCAACATATAGCAGCAGCCAACTTTTAACAGTAACACCACCCAGACTTCTCTTGCAGCATCATGTAGGTGTAAAGATGTTTCCAAGTAGTATTCTTATAGACCAGGCAATAGAAAGCAACCACAAATATTGATAATGGCCGGTCTATTCCTATTGGATATAAAAAAGTAACAAACTGAAAACCTCTGAGGTTTAAAGAGCATGGTGCAGGGCAAAATACCAAGTTTTTTTTTTACCAAGTTTAAAGTGCAACAGCCACAAAGTCAGCCTCAATATATTTTTTACAAAATCCAACAAGTGAAAAAAAAAACTTTCAAGTTTGAATGGTAGCAAAAAACAAAAGTAATACAGGCCTGCTGTCATAGCCCCTAAAAATAAATGTTGGTTATAAAATACTACACACCGAGCCTTTTAAGTTTAAAGTGCAGCAGCCACAAAATCAGCCTCAATATAATTTTACAAAATCCAACAAGTGAAAAAAAAAAACTTTCAACTTTGAATGGTAACAGCAAACAAAAATAATACAGGCCTACAGTCCTAGCCCCTAAAATAAATGTTGGTTACAAAATACTACACACGGAGCCTTTAAGTTTAAAGTGTAGCTGCACAATGATTAGAATATTTAAGAGATACACCAAAGTACTTCAAGTAGGATTGGTATGAGAACATAAAGATTTGCCAAATCTAAGGCTTCTACAGGTTGAGTGCGAGGAATACAAGCTGGTCAACTCTTGCTGGTTTCAGTGCTGACCTCTGGCATGACACAATGTTCCCACTTGCACTGAAAGCCCGCTCTGATGGGAAACTTGTGGCAGGGATACATAAATATTTCCTTGCAAGCTTGGCCACTAGGGGAAAATGTACCTCATTTCTCTTCCACCATTCCAGTGGTTCTGTGTCTGAACCTGCTTCCATTAGGAGTTAGAGGCTTAGCTCCTTTTCAATTGACTCTCTGTTTGAAAGTGGAGCCACTTGGCTTGGCTTTGCTGATGTTTTAAAGTAGCTGCTCAAACTCTTCTTTTTCTTCTTAGCAGGAACCTCCTCTTGCTCATCCTGACCTACGGCAGTGACTGATGGAGCTGATAGAGGAACTGCCTCTGTTTGTTCAGCCACCAGCTTCTGTAGCTCTGCAGCAGCTCTTGTTTTGATGTAATCCACCCTCTCTTGTTTGATGTATGTTGTTTTGAATCGAGGGTCGACAAGAGAAGCAATGTCAAGCAGGTCCTGGGTTATCTGGTCATCATACTTTTCATTTAAGTATTTTAGTATGCCCTCTTTTATAGTCGTGGTGAGCTCAGTGTCGCCATCCTGATGCTTGAGTATTTGGTTGTTGAACAGATGGAGGACGGGTTTCAAGTAGGAAACACTTGGGTAAAGCTCCCCTGACAGGGCATCTGTAAACTCCTTGAGAGGACTCAGTGCCTTGTTCATGGATTCCAGAACGTCCATATCCTGCCAAGTTGGGACCAGGTGACGTGTTTTTTTGTCGGCACGGAGAACTTGTGAGAGAGCTTTCTCCTGCTCGATCACCCTTTCAACCATTGCTTGCATAGAGCCCCACCTCGTAGGGGTTTCTGTGATTAGCTGATGAGGCGGCAAGGGTGGATTTTGATCTGCTTGAGCCTTGGCCAGCTCCCGTCTTCTTTTCCATGAATTAGAGAAGGCAGCCACAATCTTCTTGCAGACGCCGATTGCTCGTTCCACCTCCCTTAGTTTCACACTTCTCTCTGTGTATATAAAGGAGAGGTAAATGTATGATTGTGTACTTTTTAACATGACAGTGTACACTACAGGACTAGTAAAATGTATTAGTTTATTACATTTTATAAATTAATTTATATATATCGCATAATGTGGATTTTCATCTCACAGTTACAATTTTTTAAAACCGTGCAATTCTATCACATAAAAAGACATTGTATCTTATGATTATGACATTTGTATTCCATAACTTTGATTCCATCTTCCTATAGTTTTTATAATTATGCTATAGTGCGCCCATTTCACTCGCATATGCGAGTAAATATTTCGGCGTGCGAACGTGGACAAATATTTGGGCGCACTTGTGCGAGTGACAGCATTTTTCTATAGAAACAGCTGCAAATACATCATAATGAGGAGTGGCAGATTAGGACAGAATTGTAAATGCAACGCATATGTTTGTTCATTAAAATGTATGAATTTTTAGCATTTAGTTATTTATTTGTAATAACCACTTTAAGTGGGCTATTTAAAAATTGTTATTTATATGTTAAATTATCTTTTTAAAACAAGCGCAGAGTGTTAATATTGTGTGTGTCGAAAGAATTTGTCCGCAGCTGCTCAAAGAAAAAGAAAAAAAAAAACAGCCAAAAACCCCACTGTCAGTGTTTTTAAGGAACAGGCAATATGTAAAATATAGCAGGAGACATTTTAATTGTTTACTAATACGGTACATTTTATTTTTTATGTCAGTAAAAAATGTCAGTTTTTATGCCCTATCTTGCACCCAGCGCAATTGACTTTGTACACCGACGCATGTGTCATTCCTATTTTGCACCCGCGCAAAGCGTGCTTTTCCCTCCACAGAAGCACGTCGCTAAACTAGTGAATGAACTTGCGCTCCCTGGGCGGTTCAGCGCAAAAAAGGAGGCGTGTTCCGGCGCAAACAATCCCTGGTGCTATTTTGCTGTTCCATTAAACAATTGCGCCACTGACCAGAAAAAACATAGTCTAAAGTCAGTGGCGTGTTGCGCGTTGTTCATTATGCTATTTTAAGGGCGCATGCTTGACCATAATGTATAGCGTGCACAACGCGCATACACTTTGCTCATGTAATCTACACAGATGCAACAGTTATTTTTGCAAATCATAAATTGTTACACTAAAAAAATATTCACACATGAGATGACGGAAATCATTGTGGTGTGCCACGAAGATGTGAAAAAATAGGCATAAATCTAGCTTACAAATGATTCAGGCTAATTGTAATAATTAAGGATAAGACCTGTTTGCCCAATAGTGGCAAGACATATATGTATATAAGGACATCTGACAAATTGGTTTGTCCGTCAAGAACCAGGAAAAAAAATCGACTGAAAAACTGAAAAAACTGAAAGACTGAAAAAAAAAGACTGTGAAATCACCTTTACCATAATGTACAACATTAAAACTTCACTTCTCTGTCTTTCACTGCTCTTACAAGAACATCAGTCTCCTCGGCTGTGAACCGCTTCTGGCGCGCGCCTGGTAAATACGCCATAATAATAGCAATCCATAATGGAACTTGCGCACCTGCTTTTAAAGGGAATGTTGGATGACGCTCGGATTGGTTTATTCACGTTACGCCCAAACCACACCTATGAATAATGAAGCTACTTCAGACCAACCCATTTTAGATTTGCGCAGGGCGCAAGAGCCATTTATCCCGCCGGGAAAATAGCAACAGCGCCGAGACCCGCCCACAAAGTTACTTGCGCTTCGCGCTTTGACACTTGCGTTTCAGATTGTTAAAATAGGGCCCAGTGTCTGTCAGCTAGACAGATGAAGTTTACGACTCGCGATCTTCGCAGCGCCATCAGAGAGAGAAATGCACATTTCATACGAATTGCATAAGCAGCGCAGTCTGCTTTCTTTAGTTTTGAATTGTTCTGCCTAAAAGTAGACATTTCAAGCTATCTATATGTCTCAGGTCTGTGAGGCAATAGGCTACCTTATAGGCATACGCTGAGTTTCGGTTCATTATGTGACGAGCTCCAGGTTTGCCAGCGCCTCCGTGTCCTGATTATCTATTTTCTAATAGCCTATATTTAGCCTACTTCTTATTAAATCCAGACAATTTGTTGATGAAACATCGATTAAAATTAAGATACAATTAATAAAAAACGAAATTAAATTTAAAGACAGACTTTGTGCTTTCAGTTTGAAGTCTCTTCTGTGAAAGTTTTAAAACATTATTTTAATGCCGCTTTAGAGCGGTCACGTCCGTAGGCGGAGAGCTAGCGGAGTGTTGAGGTGCCTTCAGGACAGGTTTGGGAACCACTGCTCTAAGGTATTACTGACTGTGTACTGAAATATATTTGTATTATTTTTATATCGATTTAGAGATTAAGCACTCACCAATAGCTAGATGAAGACGGTGGCCAAAACACTGTAGGCGTGTCATTTCATTCAGCTGAAGGGCAAGGATGTTGTTGGTGGCATTGTCAGTGGTGCCTCTTGCAGTCCCCACAATTGAAGAGATTCTCTGAGTCCTTTGGCTAGCATTTCTCCAGTGTGGTCTTCCGGGAAATAACTTGTCTGTAAACAGCGGCTGCAGAGGTTCCAATCTTGGTTGATAAAGTGTGCCGTCAAGCTCATATATGGATGTGTCGTTCGGCTCGACCACATATCTGTAGTTGTAGCGTAGAATATCCCCTTGTGAATCTCTGCCTCCACTTTGGCCCGACATGCATCATATAAATCAGGTAACACAACTTTAGTAATGTGTTTTCGGCTGGGCATTTCGTATCTCGAATCGAGTGTTTGCACCAACTCACAGAACCTGCGTTTCTCGACCGTGTAGATTGGAACCATATCTTTGCAGATATGCTTGGCAACAGCAGAAGTGATCTTCCATCTGCGGGAGCTATGGCTATATGGTGTGCCACGCGTAAAAGCCTGTTGCAGCGTTTGTGTCTGGAGTTTGTGTTGAGCGCTTATGCCACCACTCAACGCTGCTTTTGCAGTTTTTGCTCGTTGACTCTCTCTGTATTATTTTTCGTGGTTCTTGCGCAGGTGATAAAATAAATTAGTAGTGTTGGAATCCGTTGTTGGCACTGGGAGCCGGCAAACTTTACAAACAACTGTTGTCTGGTGTAAGTCGGTCTTCTTATATCCAAACCACGTCCATGCAACAGAAGTCGCCCCTCTTTTAGGTACAAGCTCCTCGGTTTGGGTTGGCTGGTCATCTTGTTGAGAATTACCCTGGTCTGAACCGCGTCTACTACTGTCTTCCTCCATGTTTGTTTATGTATTGCAGCGTGCATGGGCATGCCGTGGCGTGAGGTGCATCTTGACGAAAAATTCTGCCGTAAACGCCTTATCGTGGCGTAAACGATAGAGCCTTATGTCCAGACGATATATTTCGTCATATCGCCCAGCCCTACTTCTATCATTAGCTGGTTACATTCATCATGCTAGCTTCACGTAGATCGATTGGATCTTTACAATTAAATTCAGTTAGATTGCCTTCTCTCAAAACGTTCTTTTGTATCCTCCGTGGCTCTTTGATTTAGAAGGAAGAGCCAGGGAGGATTGCCCGGTATGGTCTGTTGGGGGGATTTATGCTACTCTCCAGTCTATAAAATAGGAGGATTGCCCCTAGAAGCTGCTGCTGTTCCCTGTTTTGGATTTCATGGAGCTCCCCATGATAATGAAGGGGAATTTAGAACAGAGCTATATCGCCTATTTATTTACTCGTATCAATAACTGTAGCTACATCCTCCTGCAGCGTCAGTTCTGGCAGGCCAAGTAGTCAAGACGCTGCTAACGCTATTGGTAACAACAAGGTCTCATCAGCTGATTTGCATCAGCTGTTTCAACTCCCCCCTCGCTGCTAATGGCTATGCTAAAAACAGGGTGCCTATTTAAAGCAGATTCAGTTCGCTCTTACTACTTGCTGCTCGCTGCTTTGCAACCTGCCACCTCCCCACCTCCTCCCGTCGTGTATAACGTGGCATTTGCTTTATGTCATCGTTACTGCTCTGTTCATAGGGGGAATAGTTAAGCTCTCCCAGTCCTAAACTGTGTGAGCGTTCCCCAATGCTGCTGCTGTCCTCTGACTCTCTTATATTTCATGGTGCTCATGAAAGGTCAGAGGACTCCCTGAACAGAGCCATACCGCCAAAAACAAAATTGAATTCAGATTCATCAACTGATTGCAATTTATTCAATAAAAATGTCTTTATAATTTTTATTGTCATGTGTGTCTTGACTTAATGGACCTGACAGAACTACAGCAAATGGCCGGTAGGGACTACAGACATTCCTCCAGGGTTGCTGACATCACCAGTCCCAATATTTACATAAACCCCTCCTCCGAGAATATTAAATAAGGGGGGGCGAGGCCATTTTTTATTGCTGTGGGGAAGAGTTGTTGCGGTATAGTTAGTAGGCTGGAATGTTGTTGCCGCAATGCCGACGAAACGCTGTTATTTTCATCCGGATTGCAGGTCCACTTTGTTCAGCCTTCCTAGGGACAGGGGAGTTAGGGATCAATGGTTAAATTTTATTTTTAACTCGGTCCCTCATAATTATTGCCCAAATCTCGCTCTCTGTGCTGCACATTTCACGGAGGAAAGCTTCCACAATCTTTGCGAGTTCAATGCAGGATTCGCACAACGGCTTGTCCTGAAAGATGGATTTAAAAACACTAGCTGTTTTTAAGGGCCACAACCTGTATGTATGATTTATTTTTTGTCGATGTGTTTTCCTGTAATTGTTAATTGTACGTTGTAGCAAGGAAGTAAACAAATGACAACGCTGTTTGGCTCTGCAAACCAGTTTGTTAAATGCTCATTCATACTTAACGATATCCGACAAACACCTAAAACCTTTTAAAAATCTCAACAGCGAACTTGGAATTAGTGTAAATTATTCTTTGATTAGAGCTTTTATGTACAGTATTGTTTATCTACATGCTTGTTTATCTACAGGCATGCTAAACATGGTTCTGTGTTTGATTTGTTTACTATAGTAAAGCCAATGTTTAGTGTTTGTTTTGGGTTAATAGTTCTTGCGACAGATATTTGGCTATAATTGTTCTAAAAATACAAAAGTAACAGTGCCATTCAGTAGCGATCACTATAGATCCGCAGTTATTTACTCAAAAAATCCCTTTGAGGACTGAACAGGTTCTGCTCGATCATCTTCACTAAAATTGTCTGGGTCCGATTCGGGCTCAAATAATGAATATTGGTATGGTTTTATTGACGCCATTGTTTCTAATACTACCAAAGCACAGACTACCGGTAAAGGTAAGGGGTGTGACGTTTCCAACAAACGTGCACTAGGCGGTTAGCGAATCACAACACACTGGGCCAGCTAACCAATCTGAGCCCATTGCGTATTTTTGAGTGACCGGCTTCATAGAACCCGGAAACCATCAGACCGTTTTTAAGAGGAGGGACAGAGCACTGTAGAATAAAGGTAAAATATATGAAAAATAATGCAATTTTTTAAAAACAAAGCATGAACACATGTTACAGTGCACCCCACAAACACAATCAAGCCTTCGACAGAATGTGTTTTACCACCCCTTTAAGTGTCAGTCTTAGAGATGATTCACGACACTTTGCTGTGCCACAAACGGGATTTTGGATGATGACATAGGCATGGACCAATCACTGAATAGATTTCCTTATTTTAGAATATTCTCAGATAAATTCACATTGAATGGTGAAATTCCTATAAAGAGTTTAAATTCAACACACATTTGACAATAAAGAATTTTCAAAAGAATACATTATGATATACACATTGAAAATTAGAGATAAACACGTTTTCCACTACAAATTTGAAACCTGTGCACTATTAACTGACTTGCCTATAAACAGCCTAGATTTTATGATATAATCAGCCACCATAGATTTAAAAAGAAAACCGAACTGGTGGGAGGAAGATGCGCTGACAAAGATGATGCCTGCTCTGTCCAAACAAGACCGTTTGATTAACTGCTCGTCGTCAAACATTTCAAAAACCTTCTTCCTCTCCTGAAAGATTAGCGCTTGTCTCTGTCTCCTCAGTGCCATCACAAACCCTACTGGCAACTCCTAACCACTTGAGACACCTGACGCATATGTGCAGATGTTTTGCTCTATCCCCAGGGCATGCATAGAGGTTGTGCAGAGGTTTTGCTCTATCCTATGTGCATGCGTCAGTTCAGTTTTTATTCTGTTGCCATCTATCGGAACTTCTATTTGACAACTTGCTTTTATACTGAAGTTTGAAAGTAGGAGTAAATTATAGGAATTCTCAGCACTAAAGACTAAAATGGCACTTTGAGAAGCTTGATAAATACTCATCAAGAACAGATTCTGTTCCTGATTCTGTTCCTGAGCCTAAGTCTCTTTCTGAACCTGTTTGAGTCTATGGCCTATCTTGCACCCAGCGCAATTGACTTTGTACACCGACGCATGTGTCATTCCTATTTTGCACCCGCGCAAAGCGCGCTTTTCCCTCCACAGAAGCACGTCGCTAAACTAGTGAATGAACTTGCGCTACCTGGGCGGTTCAGCGCAAAAAAGGAGGCGTGTTCCGGCGCAAACAATCCCTGGTGCTATTTTGCTGTTCCATTAAACAATTGCGCCACTGACCAGAAAAAACCTAGTCTAAAGTCAGTGGCGTGTTGCGCGTTGTTCATTATGCTATTTTAAGGGCGCATGCTTGACCATAATGTATAGCGTGCACAATGCGCATACACTTTGCTCATGTAATCTACACAGATGCAACAGTTATTTTTGCAAATCATAAATTGTTACACTAAAAAAATATTAACACATGAGATGACGGAAATCATTGTGGTGTGCCACGAAGATGTGAAAAAATAGGCATAAATCTAGCTTACAAATGATTCAGGCTAATTGTAATAATTAAGGATAAGACCTGTTTGCCCAATAGTGGCAAGACATATATGTATATAAGGACATCTGACAAATTGGTTTGTCCGTCAAGAACCAGGAAAAAAAATCGACTGAAAAAACTGAAAGAAAAAAAAGACTGTGAAATCACCTTTACCATAATGTACAACATTACAACTTCACTTCTCTGTCTTTCACTGCTCTTACAAGAACATCAGTCTCCTCGGCTGTGAACCGCTCCTGGCGTGCGCCTGGTAAATACGCCATAATAATAGCAATCCATAATGGAACTTGCGCACCTGCTTTTAAAGGGAATGTTGGATGACGCTCGGATTGGTTTATTCACGTTACGCCCAAACCACACCTATGAATAATGAAGCTACTTCAGACCAACCCATTTTAGATTTGCGCCGGGCGCAAGAGCCATTTATCCCGCCGGGAAAATAGCAACAGCGCCGAGACCCGCCCACAAAGTTACTTGCGGTTCGCGCTTTGACACTTGCGTTTCAGATCGTTAAAATAGGGCCCTATGAGTTGTGTGTGTTCCTGAGCCAGTCCTAGTCTGCAGATCTGTTAAAAAATATTTTTGACTGAAAATTGTTCATGTGTTATGTTTAATTTTATTTTATAATGAGTAAGTTCAGAAAATATTATATGTTTGGAAGTTAATCCATTTATGAACAAATGTTTTTTGTGTTTGCGTTTCTTCAGGCTCTCCGCAGTTCACAAAGCAGCACCAAACCTGTGTATGTTTCTGTGGGTAATCGAATCACTCTGGATACAGCAGTCAAACTCACACATACCTGCTGCCGCTACAGAGTACCTGAACCAATACGACAGGTAACACACACTTATTGTCACTTCTGCGAGCATTAACCAAACCCAATGACAAAAAATTCATACTAAATCAGATGGTAATTGTTTTTCATCTGGGCGCCTGTAAAAATACATTTGCATCGCACCTTATTGATAACTCGTGCATTAGGATTTCTATTTATTCTTTAGTCATGATCCTACGAACCTGAGCAATTCAAGTAAAGTCAACTTTATTTATACAGCACTTTTTACAATGCAGATTGTTTCAAAGCAGCTTCACAGTGTTAAACATGAAAATCATGCAACAGAATTTGATTCAGTTGTACAGCCGCTCCGGAGAAAACGGTGATGTCATCTAGCTAATTTCTATTATCATACAGTGACAATGTGGGCAGTTCAGTAATTTAGTTTATATAGTTAATGTAGTTTACTAATTAGATTAATGTGGATATTTAGTTGAAAATTTGTGTCCCCAACTGAGCAAGCCAAGCCAAAGGCGACAGTGGCAAGGAACCAAAACTCCATTAGGTGGCATAATGGAGAAAAATAAACCTTGAGAGAAAACATGCTCAGTTCTCCTCTGGCCAATTAACAAACAACGTATGATTATGATTCTGGCAACTGAAAGAAAGCCCCTGCTCACATGGCAACCTCCCCCAGTTTCTCTTGAAGCTAATGCGGAAGTGACTTAAACTGCAATTCATCAGCCTGGTACAAATTGTGGTTTTGGTCTATACGGCTAATTTTGGGTGGTGAATTTCTTTTTACATTATATAAAGCCTTTAAAGTTCTCCGGCGTGTTGACTCCGATTGTTCGAATATTACAATTAAATAATACTTAAATCGATATGTCATCCTCAATAAACCCGTCTCCAGCGTGTTGCCTCCGATCATTCGAATATTGCACTTTAATAATTATTTAATCAACATCATCCTCAATTAACCCGTCTCCAGCATGTTGCCCCCGGTCCCTCGAATATTCCGATCTATTATGACCTCTGAGCTGTAACGCTGCCATAATAATAATAATAATAATACGCTGTTTGTTAATTGGCCAGAGGAGAACTGGCACCCCGACTGAGCCTGGTTTCCCCCAAGGTTTATTTTTCTCCATTAGGTCACCTAATGGGGTTTTGGTTTCCTTGCCACTGTTGCCTCTGGCTTGGCATGCTAAGTTGGGGACACTCAATTTTTCAACTAAACATCGAAATAAATCTAATTATAAACTAAATTAACCATTTAAACTAAATTACTGATCTAATTATTGATCTAAAGCCCACACTGTCACTGTATGATAATTGAAATGAACTGATGACATCAGCGTTTTTTCCAGAATGGCTATACAGCTTAATAAAATTATGCTGCATTATTTTCCTGTTTAACACTGTAAAGCTGCTTTGAAACAATCTATATTGTTAAAAGCGCCATATAAATAAAGTTGACTTGACTTGACTTGACTTTATAATTTAGGGTGTGGCCACTTTGAGGGATTGTCGTTTGTCTGCTGTCTGTTAGTCATCACATCACCTCAGCTCCAACCACGTCCCGCCTCTTTGCCCATTTTCAGTTATCCGGATGTGACGCTCAGTGACGTGCTGCCAAGATGGCAACGGCCAGCTCGACCCAACTTTACGCCTCAAAACTGCTCTTCAGAATCCTATTGGTGACATCACGTCACTGTTTTTTTTTACAGTCTATGGGTCAATCACATGATTGTCAGCTGTAAAAACAATGTCATATGCATTATTATTTGATTATTTAAATATCCTATTTACAAAAAAGGGAAAATTACACTCTATAGTTGAAATGGTTCCCTTTCAGTCGGTCACTACGACGTACGTCGGTAATACAGACGAATTGGGATCACTTCAGAGAGCCCCTATCAGCTTCGAGAACTTAAGAACAGGCCAATGAACAATTGGCGTGCGAGATTTGCATCTCGCGCTCTGCCCCGCGCCGCGGGTATAAACAGGAAGCGAGAGCATCGCACTGACGTCATTCACTTCGGAGCCGAACGGCATTGAAGTTACAGACTGCTTTCCTGATTCATTTCAGCGACAACCAGAGTCTTAAGAAGAGGAAATGAGGAATGTTGTGCTGGTGTGACGGCATTCTCCAGCGGGACCGCAAACTCAGCTGCAAGAGAAACAACTGCTGTTATCACAGCAAACCTGTTGGTTTCGGTGGGCGTTTCCGATATTGAGTGCAAACACAGGCTGCACTATTCCCTGTGTGTTGCCGCGGTTTCCCTGGGTGCTTGAGCACTCTCTAAAATAGTTTCCTCACAAAGAGAGCAACACAGGTGTGACTGCGTCTTTCTCAAAATGTCATTCCACCCGTGCGTTTCTGGATGCGGTCGTTCCCTCTCGCCCGCTGACGGCCACACTCACTGCATCACTTGCCTGGGCTTACAGCACGCTGAGGCAGCGTTTGTGAATAGCTAGTGTTCTCACTGCGGGAACATGACTATTGCGGTGCTTAGGTCGAGACTCACCTACCTCCGGGAAGGCGGAGTCCCCCTCCCCATACCTCGATCTAGAGCTATCCCTGACCAGGATAGACCTACTTCGACGGATGGCCAGGGTGACCTGAGGATTACGTTCAGGACAAACCCGCCTAGTGTCCCTACGCAGGTCCCTGAACCCTCTCAAGCACCGCTGCCAGTGGCGCTCGCGGAAGAGATCGCTGGTCCCGCCCACGGGCGCCCAGTCATCTCTTTCGGAGCGCCCGCGGACGAGCAGATGTCGATTGCAGCATCGGAGGGGGAGTTCCAGTCCTCGGAGGATGAGGACTCAGCTGTACTGCCTCCTTCTGGGAGAGTGGCAACGGTTGAGTCGGACCCTGAGTTGACGGCTATGCTTTCCCGGGCCGCCGAAAAGGTCGGGCTTGTGTGGAACCCTCCACCACGTCCCGAACCTTCTAGGTTGGATGATTGGTTCCTGGGGGGGGGGGGGGGGTCGCGCTGGTTCTCAGCGTCCCGCCCCAGTGCCATTCTTCCCGGAGGTGCATGAGGAGCTTTCCAGGTCGTGGACGACACCCTTTAGTGCCAGAAACAGACCTGGAGGCTCCTCCCTCCTCACTACCTTTGACGGTGGACAGGCCAAGGGTTACGAGAGGATCCCGCCAGTCGAACGCGCCGTCGCGATGCAGCTGTGTCCGGCGACCGCCTCCGAGTGGTGTGGTGATCCTCGTCTCCCGTCCAAAGCCTGTAGGCTGTCGTCCAGTCTGACTGCGAAAGCCTACAGGTCCTGCGGACAGGCCGCGTCTGCCTTGCATGCCATGGCGTTGCTCCAGGTGCACCAGGCCCAGGCACTCATGGACATGCACGAGGGTAGGTCTGACCCAGAGCTCCTCCGGGAGCTCCGGGCGGCGACGGACCTCTCCCTCTGGGCCATTAAACATATCCTGCACCGGCGGCTGGGTGGAGGCCGCAGCACCCCCGGCTGCCCGTTGCCGAGGACGTCCTCCTGCGGCCGCCTCCACTCCCGCCCCAGCCCAGTAGCAGCCTTCCACCGGCCGTGGGCGTGGAGCCGGTCGCGGGAAGAACGTCCAGCCCGCTCAGGCCGCTGCCAAGCCAGGTGGCAAGCGCCGTCGTAAGAGACCCTGAGACGGGCCGCCCAGAGATGGAGGAATCTGCTCTTCGGGAGATGGCTGCAGCACCACTCCTTCCCCCGGTGGAGGGCCGGGGGAACACTATTTGTTTGTCTGTTCCGCCACTGGCCCCAGTGCCAGTGGCACCCAAATTTTCAATAAAAGAGCAGTTTCCAACATCTCTGGGTGCCAAGAGAGTGCGTCTGGCGGTATGCGACGCTACCATGCCTCGTACCCCTCAGACACCTCTCTCCTCGCCAACAGGGGGCGTCGGTTGTGCGGACGCACACAATGTGCCTCCCCACGCTCGCCCGTCCCCTCAGCGGATGCAGGTCGTGTGTCAGACCCAGACCCCTGCACGGACCACTCCCATGTCGTCCTGGGGCCCCTGCGTTCCGCTGCGCTGCCCCTCTCCGGGTACGTCCGTGGTGCCGATGATCCCGCTTGTTCAGTCTCTGGGGGCCTGGCTAGCGCTCCCCAGCCCGTCTCGCTGGATCATCCGCACCATCAGACTCGGCTATGCGATTCAGTTTGCCCGGCGTCCCCCGAAGTTCAGGGGTGTCTACTTCACATCTATACCGAAGAAGGGCTCCCCGGTGCTTCAGGCGGAGATCGCTGTCCTATTGGCGAAGGACGCGATAGAGCCGGTCCCTCCAGCCGATATGAAGTCCGGGTTCTACAGCCCGTACTTCATTGTACCCAAGAAAGGCGGCGGGTTACGACCGATCCTGGACCTGCGTTACCTGAACCGCTCCCTCCACAGGATGCCGTTCCGAATGCTAACGCAGAAACGCATCTTCAGGTGCATCCGTCCCCAGGATTGGTTTGCCGCGATCGACCTGAAGGACGCGTACTTTCATGTCTCGATTCTCCCTCGACACAGACCGTTTCTACGCTTTGCTTTCGACTGACGGGCATACCAGTACAAAGTCCTGCCCTTCGGGCTGTCCCTGTCGCCCCGTGTCTTCACGAAAGTCGCGGAGGCGGCCATTGTTACCATGAGAGAGTGTGGTGTTCGCATCCTCAACTATCTCGACGACTGGCTGATTCTTGCCCAGTCGCGGGAGCAGTTGTGCGAACACAGGGACATGGTGCTTTGGCACCTCAGTCGGTTGGGTCTTCGGGTCAACTGGGAGAAGAGCAAACTCTGTCCCGTACAGAGGATCTCTTTTCTCAGGATGGAGATCGACTCGGTCGCCATGACAGCGCGCCTCACAGAGGAGCGTGTCCAGTCGGTGCTGAGCTGCTTGAGTAAGCGACACTGTGCAAGGTCAGGGAGGACGAGGAGCATCTCCTCTTGGTAGCTCCGTACTGGCCCAACAGGACGTGGTTCCCGGAACTAGTGCTCCTCGCGACAGCACCTCCTTGGCCCATTCCTCTGAGGCAGGACCTCCTAACTCAGAGACGGGGCACCCTATGGCACCCGCGTCCAGACCTCTGGAAACTCCATGTCTGGTCCCTGGACGGGACGCGGAGGTTCTAGGTGACCTACCGCAAGCGGTAGTCAACACCATCGCTTCCGCCAGAGCCCCCTCTACGAGACGGCTATATGCGTTGAAGTGGAACCTGTTTCGTCGATTGGTGTTCTTCTCTCCCCGAGAAGACCCCCAAAAGTGTTCGGTCGGATCTGTGCTATCTTTCCTTCAAGATGGGTTGGAGCGAAGGCTGTCTCCCTCCACCCTCAAGGTATATGTTGCCGCTATCGCCGCAAGCCATGACCTCGTTAATGGTGAGTCCTTAGGCAAGCACGATCTGATCGTCAGGTTCCTAAGGGGAGCGAGGAGACTAAATCCTCCTCGCCCCTCCTCTATACCCTCTTGGGACTTGACTCTGGTGCTGACCGCACTGCAGAGGGCGCCCTTCGAGCCTTTACAGTCAGTAGAGCTTAAGATCTTGTCTCTAAAGACAATCCTCCTGATTGCATTGGCCTCAGTTAAGAGGGTAGGGGACCTGCAGGCATTTTTGGCTGAGCTCTTCGTCTGTTACGGAGGACAGCAGAAGGGAAAGGCTGTCTCCAAGCAGAGGATGGCCTACTGGATAGTGGATGCCATCGTCTTGGCGTATGAATCCCAAGACGTGCCCTGCCCGCTCGGGGTTAGAGCTCACTCCACCAGGGGTGTAGCTTCTTCCTGGGCGCTGGCTCGTGGCGCCTCGCTGACAGACATTTGTAGAGCTGCGGGCTGGGCGACACCTAACACGTTCGCTAGGTTTTATAGCCTACGTGTAGAGCCGGTGGCTTCTCGTGTGCTCGCTTCCCATAGTCAGCTTCACTGAAGTGCCCGTTCTAGTGTCGGCTTACTGCGCCATTCCCTTCCCCTGGAACGGATACGTGCACTTATTTTCTCCAGTCGAGTTCCCCAGGATTAGCGAACCCCGTTGAGTCCTCCGCACCCCTCGGCAGTCGGATGTTGCGGAGCGTCCGACGCCAGGTCTGGCACTCGTATGCATTGGTGAACTTGTGTCAGACTGGGTTCCGTATGTCGTGACCCCTACGGCGGTCCCATACGTGTATTCTACACGGTACAGCTCCCTACGGCGAGCTCGTGTCTTTCCCTTGGCAGAGTTCCTCTGCCGTCTCAGTACGGTGTCGTCCCCCGCCTGCATTAGGCCGGGGCCACCCCTGGGACTTCCGTATGTTGAGCTGCCCACGGCCAGCCCATACGTTTCTTTCCACATGGTAACTCCCTCTGGGCATGATGTGGCTCCCGCAGCGTCCTTCGGGCACGCTTTCCCAGCGTTATCCAATCAGTCTGCTGAATGGGTCTTGCGGAACAGCAGTGTGACTCTCCCGGCGTGAATCTCCCCGCCCGCTTCAGAACGGGGTCTGAGGGGCTCTCGCTGGGTGCTGGTAGTGGTAGTAACTGTGGCGCTTTCCATAGGGATCCCAATTCGTCGGTATTACCGACGTACGTCGTAGTGACCGACTGAAAGGGAACGTCTCGGTTACGTATGGTAACCCTCGTTCCCTGAAGGAGGGAACGGAGACGTACGTCCCGTTGCCACAGTTCCTTCCATCACTGCTTGGCCGAGTCACTGGTTCGGCTCCTCAGTGAAAAATGTCAGTGCGATGCTCTCGCTTCCTGTTTATACCCGTGGCGCGGGGCGGAGTGCGAGATGCAAATCTCGCACGCCAATTGTTCATTGGCCTGTTCTTAAGTTCTCGAAGCTGATAGGGGCTCTCTGAAGTGATCCCAATTCGTCGGTATTACCGACGTACGTCTCCGTTCCCTCCTTCAGGGAACGAGGGTTACCATACATAACAAAGACGTTTTCTGTCTTCCATTTTATCTTTCAAAATGATGCCATCTAGGGGAAATGGTGCAACATGAAAGACTGAAAAAGCAGTGAATTTGAACAATGATGAATTTATTGACTTAATTTGGGACTCTTGATTCAGGAGCTGACTGGGCCAAAATAAAAAACAAAACTTTTAAACCTTCTTTTTTTTAGTTTAGTTTATTTTAGTTCCTTTATTGTGCACAAGTGGAAATTTGTCTTTGGCTTCACTATACACCATACACAAGCAGGGTTTTTCCTGGGTCAGAAATGGTCTTCGGTGGTGGCTGACAGACATGGTCATCCATACACACACACACACACACACACACACACACACACACACACACACACACACACACACACACACACACACACACACACACACACACACACACACACACACAGTAAAAAGTACCCTACCCACATGATCTGCAAGTGCAATACTTACAATACATTTTAAATAAATTTTTATTTTTTTAAAAATTTAAACAACTTTGTTCTGGGTTCACCTCACTCCAGTCTAAACTAAATTATTTATAGGCTATTTATTTTACTACACATTGTGAACATAAATAAGCTGAAAGACTGTGGATGATTAAAACTAACTCTTACACCCACTCTTACTAAAGAACACACTTGTGTTCTCCTTTCAGAGGTGTTCTGAGTAAATGATTAAACTGATTCGTTAGTTCAGTGTTGGACAGATCAGTTGTTCTAACCAGTCGTTAAAATTATTTGGTTCAAAGGAGTCATTAGGTCGCGAATCGGGCATTAGCAGACGCGTTGTGTGCGAATCCCGTCTGTTAGAACATCGCGAAAAATTTGTCAACACACAGAAAACACTTCATAACCGGATAGGATTTGTTTCCCGTTTATTGAAAGTATGCTTTATGTCAGCTGGTCAGAGAAGAGTCAACATTTTTTGAGCGCAATTCACACCCAGCGATAATTAAAGGAAAACATCGTCTGATAGTGCCAAATGCAACATGGATGCGGTCTTCCGACCTTTTGATTTTGATTAACGTAATATGTGAAATATAAGAAAGCTAAGAATGCTTATTTTGAAGACAGAGAGAGAGAGTGCGAGCGAGGGAGGAGCTCTCTGATCATTCTCTCTGTCACTCAGTTAACGCAAGCGCTGCAGTCATCAACTACATCACTCATAAATCACAATAACTCATCAAATAAGGCTTTGGCGGGACAAAAATTTGTTTTGGCGGCCGCCAAAAAAATTTCAATGTAGGAAAAACCCTGCACAAGGACACCAACACAACATAAAAATATACATAAAAGATATAAAACAATGACATTCCCATGTGTACATACACCAAACTGGCATAACATTATGACCACTGACAGGTGAAGTGAATAACACTGATTATAATAATAATAATAATATATATTTTTATATTTATAACGCACTTTTCATTCCGAAGAATCTCAAAATGCTACACGGGAAAATTACTAAAAACAAGTAAACTACAGAATAAAAACAATCAACACATAAAAGCCTTTCTGAATAGAAAAGTCTTCAGTTCTGCTTTAAAAGTGTCTAGGCTCTGTACTGCTCTCAGCTCACTCGGGAGGTGGTTCCAAAGCCGCGGTGCAACCGAGCAGAATGTTCGGTCCCCCATGGCCTGATGATCTGAGGGTGCAGGTGGAGGATTTCAAAGTGATGAGTTCTTGTAGATATGGTGGTGCATGTCCGCTGATGCATTTATGTGTGAGCAGGAGGATTTTGTAGTCTATCCGGGATGAAACAGGGAGCCAGTGCAGTGAGTGTAGAATGGGAGTTCTACCAGAAAGACTCGGGAGAATAAATACTGTGACAATTATCCATTTATTAACAACCCAGCAAGCAATAAAGTACTTTGGCATAGGCCCCGTCCGTAGCTCGCAATCTGAGGGTCCGGACACTGCATATCCTGCCTGAAGACGAAGGCAGAGGCGCAGCCGACCCCCCCGTGAGGTATGGAAGGGACCATCCTGGTGGTGGTGGGGTGGATGTAGGGAAGGATTTGACTTGGAGGTGGTGGGGAGGATGGCGGTGAATTGGAGCGTCAGCATCTGCGAACTCAGACATGAGTAGTTACCGATCTTTTATACCCAAGTATTAGAATGTGACTGGATAGATAAAAAGTTGAAGTGACGTGACAATTAAGTCTTCCTGGCAGAACTTTTCAACTAAACATCGAAATAAATCTAATTAATAAACTAAATGAACCATTTAAACAAAATTACTGATCTAATTATTGATCCAAAGCCCACACTGTCACTGTATGATAATTGAAATGAACTGATGACATCAGCGTTTTTTCCAGAATGGCTATACAGCTGAATAAAATTATGCTGCATTATTTTCCTGTTTAACACTGTGAAGCTGCTTTGAAACAATCTACATTGTTAAAAGCGCTATATAAATAAAGTTGACTTGACTTGACTTGACTAAAGCTTTCATTTCTACCAGAAAGACTCGGGAGAATAAATACTGTGACAATTATCCATTTATTAACAACCCAGCAAGCAATAAAGTACTTTGGCATAGGCCCCGTCCGTAGCTCGCAATCTGAGGGTCCGGACTCTGCATATCCTGCCTGAAGACGAAGGCAGAGGCGCAGCCGACCCCCAAAAATTAGGTGGAAGAATGCTTCAACCCGGACGGAGCCTATCCTATCCCCCAAAAACGGTAAATAAAGTAGACCCACCGGTCTTTTGTCCTGGAATTCCTACAAAGAAGAAGAACAAGAGTTAACGTGTTAAGCGTGGACATGGAGTGCCACCTGCTGATAGCAACAAAAAAAATTAGTACTCCACGTGAGCAATTAATATCTGCGGCAGCATAAATATAAACATTTGGCCTTTTTTATTTTTTTTTATTTTTATTTTTTATAAAGCACATGTATAACCACAGAGACAAGGCCACGGGGCCACACGTTCTGCTAGACCACAGAGACAAGGCCGCAGGGCCACACGGTCTGCTAGACCACAGAGACAAGGCCGCAGGGCCACACGGTCTGCTAGACCACAGAGACAAGGCCGCAGGGCCACGTGGTCTGCTAGACACCAGAGACAAGGCCGCAGGGCCATGCGCCTGCTAGACCACAGAGACAAGGCCGCAGGGCCACACGGTCTGCTAGACCACAGAGACAAGGCCGCAGGGCCACACGGTCTGCTAGACCACAGAGACAAGGCCGCAGGGCCACATGGTCTGCTAGACCACAGAGACAAGGCCGCAGGGCCACGCGCCTGCTAGACCACAGAGACAAGGCCGCAGGGCCACGCGGTCTGCTAGACCACAGAGACAAGGCCGCAGGGCCACACGGTCTGCCAGACCACATACACATTTTTTTTAATTTTTTTTAATTTTATTTTTTTTATACACATCTACATCATTATTAAACCGCCACCAGTAGTTGCATAGGGATTTACTTAGATTTTAGACCATGTACTATTTTGTGTTAAGATGCGAAACCACTGGCCATTGTAGTTCCTGACGCGAGATTCACAGCTACCATGATGTACGGACATCTTTTTATAGGACACATGGGCCACAAACAATCTTTTGATAGGACACATGGACCACAGGCCATCTTTTGATATAGTAGAAAGACCATGCTATCATAACGTACCGAGCCAAATTGGCAGGAACACCACCACCAGTAGTTGCATAGGGATTTACCTGAACCATAACTTGAGAGCTTGCTGAGCTTCAAGGATGAATTTTTTTTTTTTTAATCGGTCTTATATAAGACTCAAATGTAGAAGAACACCATCTCCCCAGTAGCTTGAAATTCCATGGTCGTAGCTGTAGGAAAGTCCTATACGAAGAGGAGGTGGTAAACTGCAGCTTTTAAGGTCAGTACGAAAGTGGGTTTGAAACCAGGCCATAGAGAGAGGTGCTCCATTAGATAAAATAAATAGGGGGGAGTGGTCAGGAGTCTTAGGACGAAGATATTTAACCATGGAAGTGAAGGGACAGAAATTATTCTTCATCTTAGAAATTGTTAATGTGATATCAGAACCTTTAGAGTCTTTCTAGAATGCTTAAGTAAAAGAGTAAAGAAATTGAGTGAGAAGTGAAGATCAGAATAGGAAAGACCGAAAGTAGGATCAAACTGATTAGTTTCTAAAGAGAATTTCCCTGGACACATGAAGCCGAAAAGGGCTGATAAAACACAGCTTCTAGCAGAATATCGGTGTAGTGGAAGAGCGACCTTTACGATTTAAGTGTTAGGAGTTAAATTAAAAGCTTTGAACTTACCTGATGTTTGTTAAGATAAGTCGGTAATCTTAGTTTTACCTTTGGAATTATGGGAGAGTTTACTGAACATGCCTGATGGTTTGAGCATTGCTGAAGAAAACCATCATGACCATCATGGAATCCCGCATTCAGATGGTTCTTGAAAGGGGAGACCTTGGTAGAGGATGCCAACTCCGCACATTGTGCTATGTTCATAGCAACACCAATCTGAAAGAATGGCCCATGCACAGGGGAGTTGGAGAACACATTTCTTTCCATCTGCAGTTAGGAGGATTCTTAACCCCTGGGCGTAGCTCCCGCTCACAGCTTGATAGAACACCATCTAACCGTCAAACCTGCTGAGAGAACCCCCAAAAGAAAATAAACCAGAACAGCATGACAAATACATAACATGAAAAGAATGTTTTATATGGTTAAGCTTTACTAGCCAATAAAACCATAACTAGCTATATAGGACCTGACACAGCTACCGAACCTATGAAAGAGATCAATGCGAGATTCATCATATGATAACCTAAACCAGGATAATACTGTGATTTTGGCCACGTTTGACAGTATGAGATAAATATCGCAATCCTAAAAATTCCTTTGACCCTGGAATAAAATCTGATGTCTTTAATAGTTAGTTAGTTAGTTTGACATGCTCACCAACCCATGATGAAATTTTGGCCTGAATAATTTCGCTAAGTGAATGGTTGATGTAAAACTCTGGACAAGTTCTCATGCGTCTGATTAATGTACAGCCTGCCATTAATGCACTGAGATCCCACAGGGTGGCATCAGGATCACAGTCTAAAAAGCAACGAATCACAATGACTATAAGCTCACCGTGTATGCCAGCTTTAGTGAAGAGAAAAAACTCACTGCGAGAGAGCTCGTCGTTTGCGGTGCAGCCAGGAATCAATACGCATGTGCAGACTGTGTCAGCAGTCAACGCTATATTTACTCCCCTGTATATTGTGTTAGTCACTATAGAATTAAAATATGTTGCCGTTTACAATGCGAGTGTAGCCGATCACAGACATGTCTTTTCTGTAGCTCAAACAGTAGAGCGTGGCACCAGCAACACCAAGCCACGGCTCGATTCCCAGGGAAAGCAAGACCCGAAAAATGCCAAATGTGGACCCCGAATGCAATTCAAGTCGCCCTGGACAAAAGCGTCTGCCAAATGCATAAATGTCAATGTAAATGTCTGTTGAGTGCTTGAATGCAATGCCCAATTGGAGGAGTTACATAACACAAAACACGCAATCAGATTGAATGGTTCAGAGCTTGTTCACTGGCTAATTCTGCCCTCTAGTGCATACGTTTGACCAACGAAGAGTAGAACATGCGATAGATTCATGATTGGGTGTAGTCAGATTGACCACAGCAGTTTCCACTGGTATAGGAGTTTATCTGAACTGAAGCATTTGACAGTTTCATGCATTTATAAAAGGGAATGCACTCTGCTCACTGTATTCATAAAAATGTGAATAATTATGTTCCCGTGCTGCAATTTAGATGCTGTACGATGCAATCTTTATGTAAATAGGTCGGATTGAGTATGGAATTAAATTAGTGCTGCTATCGAATATCCAGTCAAACCTTGTTTTGTATGCAAACCTTACCCGACATATGGTGCTGAGAGTCCAAGATAAATACACATTTTTTTAAATACACATAGTTTTATTCATAATTGTAGCCATGGCGTCCTAGCATGGAAGAACCAAGTGAGACGTAAGTTTCTAAAAATAGAAAGAGGTATCCAGATTTCAGTAGCTGAATAAAACACGAATAGAGACAAATTAACTGAAGTAAAGCGAAGACAAAAGCACACAATTACTATATATATATATGACGTGTTTGTTTTTATTAACTAATTTATTAATATGTAGCGCATATTATAATGCAATAAGCAAAGCACCTTTATATGAACACAGAAAGCTACAGTTCTTCCTCATAGGGAAGGAGCCATGTCGAATCACAAAAGGAAGCCATTCCAACACTGGGCGCCCGGTATGTTTGAGCAAAATGTGTACTCTACTGGATGACAGACCAAAACACTTCTAAGCTTGATACTATGTTGTGTCAGTTCAATTGCATGTTGTATGTGACAAACTCACAGCGCTTGGAAGATTAATCTAACGCCATTGAATCAGAACGGATCAAAGCACTGATGTTGGTGCTGTACTTAAATATGCTAATTTGCTCAGCATAGTTTTTAAATTCAATTTTAGCGATCTGATAACACTGAACCCATTCCGATTTCGGCTTAACTTCAGTTCATGAAGCCCCGATTAAATGGGTGCGTGTTGCTTTAACACCCATGTTGGTTTCCTTGCATTCGTGGGGAAAATGATAGAGGCTAATATGCTGTGCCATCTGTTCTGTTTCAGCTTTTCTAACAAAATACTATCAATAACGGTAACCGGTGTCATGCGAATCATTTACGAGCACTATGGAAAGTTACGACACAAGCGAGCGACCACGTTGCACAAGCAGACCGGCAGACGCCTGTGCGCGTCTCATACAATGCATGTGTCTGCTCTATACAGACATGCTTGCCACAAAATTGAGAAAGAGTAAGATACTACACCCAATCGGCATCGGAATGTATAACCATATGCAAATCACTGTGATAAATGCTGATGTAGTGATGACGCCAGAATGGTGATGAATATCACAGCCGTGTCTTTGATAACATGCCCAGATAATCCTCCATTGAAAGTGATTGTTCTGAACCTGAACGTGAGATTTTGCTCTTGTTAGTGAAGGCACTCGCGTCTGTTGCCGCGGCAGCCCAGTGAACAGCATGATAGCTGACATGGACTCAGAACGCCACTGTATGCACACCACCAACTCCATAATAGGACCAGCGATCGACTGCTACGCAACGTCCGGATCGCCAACGGAATTGGAGCGTCAGCATCTGCAAACTCAGACATGAGTAGTTACCGATCTTTTATACCCAAGTATTAGAATGTGATTGGATAGATAAAAAGTTGAAGTGGCATGACAATTAAGTCTTCCTGGCAGAACTTATGCTAAAGCTTTCATTTATGTGATCAGATTTACAGACATTAGGACTCTGGCAGCGCTGTTCTGGATGTATTGTAGCTTTTGGATATTTGGATATCTGCCAGAAATCCCAATGAAGAGTCCGTTGCAGTAGTCCAGCCTGGTGGAGATAAAGGCATGAACAAGTTTCTCTGCATCTTGAAGGGTTAGAAGGGGACGGAGTTTGAAGATGTTTCGAAGGTGGTGGAAGGAGGTTTTGCAAATGTGTTTAATGTGGTAATTGAAGGTCATCTGTGGGTCAAGCCGAACCCCTAGGTTTGTGACTGAGGAGGAGAAAGTGATGACCTGGCCGTCAAAGATGAGCTGGGAAATGGGTCATTGGTCATTATCTCTTCATCATGGCACATGTTAGTGGGTGGGGATACATTAGGCAGCAAGGGAACATTTTGTCCTCAAAGTTGATTCAAGATTTCAAGATTCAAGATTTCAAGAGTTTTATTTGTCACATACACAGTTATATACACAATATACAACTGGCAGTGAAATGTAAACAGGTCCGCTCCATGGACAGTGAAAATAACAGTTACAAGAAATTAAAATAGAAATAGAATAAAATTAGAATAAAAAGTATTAACATAAGTAGAATTATAAATAAATCAAGTAAAAGATAAAAATAGGAAATAAGATAAAAATAAAAATATAAAAATTAAAATATAAAAATATAAAAAAAAATAAGTGGATATGATAAGTGAGATAAACTGTAGACTTAGAAATAAGTGGTTAACATAAATATATATATATGTATATATAAAGAAGTATAATGTGCAAGGTTTATTACAGGTTGTTACGCAGTAACAATAGGAAAGTAAAGTGCAGTGCAATGGCAGTATGTGGATGTTAATGTTTAAACTGGATGTTTATGTGTGTGCGGGGGTGAAGTGAAGTCACGTGACTGAGTTCAGGAGTCTGATGGCCTGGGGGAAGAAACTCCTCCTGAGTCTTTCAGTCTTTGCCATCAGGCTACGGAAGCGCTTACCAGATGGCAGCAGGGTGAAGTGAGAGTTTGCAGGGTGATTAATGTCTCTGATGATTTTAGTAGCTCTACCTCTGCAGCGTTTGGTGTAGATGTCCTGCAGAGACGGGAGAGCTGAGCCTGAGATGCGCTCGGATAAGCGCACCACTCTTTGCAGGGCTTTGCCATCGTGACTGGTGCTGTTCCCGTACCACGCTGTGATGCACTGAGTCAGGACACTTTCTATCGCCCCTCGATAGAAAGTTTTCAGGATGGCTGGTGAAACCCAGTTGATGTGTTAGAAGCAGGAAAAATGGGCAAGCTAAGGGCCAAATTGTGATCAAACTGGGTCAGTGTATCTCCAAAACTGCAGCTCTTATGGGGTGTTCCTGGTCTGCAGTGGTCAGTATCTATTAAAAGTGGTCCATGGAAGGAACAGTGGTGAACCGGCAACAGGGTCATGGGCGACCAAGTCTCTTTGATGCATGTGGGGAGCAAAGGCTGGCCCGTGTGGTACGATCAAACAGAAAGTGCCAACAGTGGGTACATGAGCATCAGAACGGGACTACAGAGCAATGGAAGGAGGTGGTCTGACATGTGTGTCACTTACCTTGGGAACACATGGCACCAGGATGCATTATGGAAAGAAGGCAAGCTGGCGGAGACAAATTGATGCTTCAGGCAATGTTCTGCTGGGAAACCTTGAGCCCAGCCATCCATGTGGATGTTACTTTGACACGTACAACCTACCTAAACATTGTTGCAGACCATGTACACCCTTTCATGGAAACAGTATTCCCTGGTGGCTGTGGCCACTTTCAGCAGGATGATGCACCCTGCCACAAAGCAAAAATGATTCAGGAATGGTTTGTGTTGACTTGGCCTCAAAAATCCCCAGATCTCAATCCAATCGAGCATCTTGTGGGATGTGCTGAACAAACAAGTTTGATCCATGGAGGCCCCTCTTCATAACTTACAGGACTTAAAGGATCTCCTGCTAACATCTTGGTACCAGATACCACAGCATACCTTCAGGGTTCTAATGGAGTCCATGCCTCAACGGGTCCAAGGGCTGTTTTGGCAGCAAAACGGGGACCAACCAGAGGTGGACAAAGTACACAACTCCATTACTTGAGTGAAAGTAAAATTACTACTGGTCAAATATTACTCCGTTACAAGTGAAAGTTGTAAAAAACGATTTTTACTTAAGTAAAAGTACAGAAGTACTTGTTTAGAAAAGTACTTAAGTATCAAAAGTACACTTTCTTTTTTATGTCAATGCATTATTTTATTATTGTTGCATTGTTGTATGAATGCACTCTATAGCCATCATGTTGGTTTAAGCCAGTCAGTGATGTTCCATCCGACATGCTAGCATACGACCACCTTGAACTAATTTCAATACTTGTATAAAAGTTACAAAACACTTTACAAAGCTGCTATCACTTTAAGGCAGCATGCACAAATCCTACACACTGATACACATCCGATATTCCCCCAAATGTTTACATTCACTTAAGACATAATCAACTCTGTTTATTTGAAAACTTTTCAAAATGAAAATTTTGACATTTTGTGTGTATTGGTCTGTTTAAGTGCGAAAAAAACAAAACGCAAAAGAAAGCTCTATTCAGTACTCGTGCTCTGGCATCTGAGAGGCAAAAAACCAGACTGGACTGAGCTCTTTCATCATCCATATGTCTATGCTTCTCTTTCTCCCAGACATTTACATTTTTTAACATTTTATGAGACATTCATCAAGTGTATGCCAACGAAACTCATTTTGAATCTTTTCAGAAAACTGAAACATACTTCTTATATACTTCATACAGTCTTCTTCCATTTTGCTATAAACTGATCAGTGTTCAAAAAATGTTGGGAAACTTCAGATGACCCTACAAGAGTGATTACGGATAGACTGTCTGCAAAAAAAAAAAAAACGTTTAAAGAAGAAAATCATCCACTGACTTGCAAAGCTGCTACAGAAACGACTTTTGACTTCGAAGGCCTTGATAGAAATGTAGTGGAGTAAAAAGTACGATATTTGTCTTTCAAATGTAGTGAAGTTAAAGTAAAAGTTTCCCTAAAAAATAATACTTAAGTAAAGTACAGATACTCAAAAAGTTTACTTAAGTACAGAACTCAAGTAAATGAACAAACAAGCAAGTCCTGATAAGATGGAAAATAGCAGTACATTAATTTTCTGATGTCTTGCTTAAAATCAGAAGGGGTATTAAAGCTCTGTATGACCAGCTGTATTCAGCAAAAAAACTTTTGCTTGAGAATTTAACTCTTTGCTTTAAAGGGATAGTTCTCCCAAAAATGAAAATTTGACATGTATCTGCTTACCCCCAGGCCATGCAAGGTGTAGGTGTCTTTGTTTCTTCAGTAGAACACAAATGGAGATTTTTAACTTCAACCTTTGCTGTGTGTCAGTCATATAATGGATGTCAATGGTGACTAAATCTATTAGGGTAAACAAAACATGCACAGAAAACTTTAAATTGATCCATGCGGCTCGTGACGACACATTAATGTCTGAAGACACGAAACGATCGGTTTGTGCGATAAACCGAACAGTATTTATATAATTTTTTACCTCAAATACAACACCATGTCCAACAGCTCTGAAAGCGAAGCACTTCCGGAAAGGAAGGTCAATGTACACGATCTAGTGTAGAGACATCACTTCCTGTGTGTGAGGTCTCTACACGATCTAGCGTAGTTTACGCAAACGCCAGAAATGCTCTCGCGCTTGTATACAGTAAACAATGAGTGACGTATACGAGATACGAGCGCGAGAGCACTTCTGGCGTTTGCGTAAGTGAGTTTGCGTAACTCCGTTTCCGGAAGTGCTGCGCTTTCAGGGCTGTTGGACATGGTGTTGTATCTGAGGTAAAAAATGATATAAATACTGTTCGGTTTATCGCACAAACCGATCGTTTCGTGTCTTAAGACATTAATGTGTCGTCACGAGCCGCATGGATTGTCTGTGCATGTTTTTTTTTTACCCTAATAGATTTAGTCACCATTGACATCCATTATATGACTGACACACAGCAACGGTTGAAGTTAAAAATCTCCATTTGTGTTCTACTGAAGAAACAAAGACACCTACACCTTGGATGACCTGGGGGTAAGCAGATAAATGTCACATTTTCATTTTTGGGTGAACAATCCCTTTAAAATGTACTGAAAACAAAAAAACTAGCAATTTAAAGGGGTACTTCACCGCTGGAAGGATAAATGTTTATTTAATTTGGGTCATTTATGTAGTAGAAATGTGAAATTATTTTAGAAGTTGGTTCCTTCTAGACTGAGAAAATGTATTTTTGGCTCATATGGATGAAAGACAACAACTCCCAGAATGCACTTGCTTCGCTTCCCTACGAGGCCACTCTAAAGCCACGCCTTCCGGTTACATCTCTTGCCCACCACGCACCACCCCACGTCATTTAGATTTTTATAGTAATAAAATCATTTAGTTCAGTTAGAGAACAGACACTGCAATTAAAAACTGAATGTGTCTGCTCAATACAGCATGAGCCGAATGAGTGTCGCAGCACAAACGCAGCAGGATTTCATTCATCAGAGATTGAGGAGCTGACAGACCACATGATCGCGGAAGATTTGGTTTCAAAGTGAAATGCGCCTATTTAAGTGAGTTTGTCATTGTACCGTTTTGTTGTTGTGTTTTCGCGAACCCACAATTCAAGCAACCCGCCCCCGAATTGGCGCTAATTTTAAATCGAAACTAAAATGACCATATTCATTCACGGGTGCATTGTCATTCATTCACGGCCACACAGTCATTCACGGTGCATGTCCAGTCTGGCACGTTTTTAGTTCATGCTTATGGAAGCTTAACTTCATAGGAATTAATTGAGAACACTCGCTTTGCTCTGCATCGCTCCGTGCGGCATCCCGTGCGGCATCAGTGAGATCCCACTCCTATGGGCGGGTTGAAAACATGCGGAACTAGCTCCTACTACTGGTCTTTAGCCTCTGGCCAAAAAAGCCCCAGATGGCACAAAATTACGATATTTGCGTCATCTGAGGCTTTTTCCAGACATAAAATACATAAATCTCAGGGGGATATGAGGGGGAGAAGCACGGTCATTCGAATATACTACCGGGTTTCTACTGATACAAAGCTTAATTCTAAATCGTTGGAGTAACCCTTTAAGTACATGTAGTTTAAATTGGAATACTGAATTGCACATAGTAATTAGGCCTAATAGTACAGAAATGATTAGGCCCAAAATCTTTCCACAGTTTTTGCACTCATTTTTGGGGTAAATCCGCAGATGTGCAGTGAACTATTGGGAATGTGTAGAAGTTTAGAAATTATAGGTGTTTTGTTTGTGGAAATACCTAGATTACATGTGGGCCTACCTATGATTCAGTCTCTTTCTGTTTTTGTACAGGCAGACATCCGTTCAAGAGAACACCTGCGTTGCCATGTCCTGACCTCTGACATGGGCTAGATGAACTGATGGGGTGAGAAGAGAGAGTGCTTTTGTAATTATTATCACTGATGATTTCTAATTTAAACAGTTATTCTTGAAGAAAAAAAAGACAAAAGGCACATTACAATTTACCATCCTAGAGTATTTGTAGTATAGACTTTTTCTGAAACTGTAGTCAGGCCATCTTTATTTATATAGCGCTTTATACAATATAGATTATTTCAAAGCAGCTTTACAGTGATAAACAGAAAAAATAATGATTCAGTGATGCAAACAGAATTCAGTTCTCCTGTAAAGTAGCTCTAAAAAGACAATAGTAAACAGTCATTATTCAGTGATAAACTGTCATTATTTACAGTAATAAACAGGATAATAATCAATGATTTAAACAGAATTCACTTCTGCTGTAAAGCAGCTCTAAAAAGTCAATAGTATCATTATTCATCTGAGGTCAGTTCAGTGTTGATTCATTCATTCATCCTGACCTTACCTTACCTTACCTTACCTTACCTTACCTTACCTTACCTTACCTTACCTTCAGTTCAATAACTGGGCAACTTTACAATAAGGTTTCATTAGTTAACATTAGTTCCCTTTCGAAAATGGTTCACTCCTATTGTGTCGCTAAATGCTAGGGGAAAACTCCTTTGCTCCGAAATATTAGAGCCTTTGTTAAAAACACAGTGCAACTGCACAGCCATAATCGACGGGGCTTCGGCCTATATAAGTGGCTCCTTCAGCGACGATTCACTTCTCTTTGCTGATTTTCCTGCCAGAAAGCCTTCTCACCTTCGGAACGAGCCCAGTAGCGGAGCGAGCCAAACTTATGGAGCAGCAGTTTAGCAGATGGCAGCCTCCTGTTCAGCGCACACCCTGCAATCTGACTCGGTGCTGCCTTCAGCTGTTTTGCCACTCCTCTGCAGCCATCCGGTGAGCGCTCTAAAAAAGCTAATTTCATAAAGAGCAAATTTCTGCAGCACTGATGGAAATGCCGCGCCGCAATTGTGGCTCATGCAGAGCCCCTCTGCATCCCTCGGATAAGTATAGTGAGTGTGTTGCCTGCCTGGGAAAACCCCACTCTGAATCCGCGCTCACTGAGGGTGACTGCTTTCATTGCGAGAGCATGCCGCTCTCCTCTCTTCGCTCGCAGTTAGCCTTCTTTCAGAAAGCGACTCCGCCCCTCGCACCCTCCCATTTCTCACCTCCCAGGAACCTCGGAGGAAGAAACAGCGAGGTCAGAGGATCGAGTGCCCGGAATTAAGTGAGCTCATGTGGGCTCAGACCCCGCACCACTTATGGCTCAATCTCAAGGAGATCAAGGACACGGACAAGACCACCTTCCTTGACTCCCCAGTCTCCACCACTGGTCTCTTTGGCCCTGCGGTGAGCGGCTTCCCCAACCCCAGACGCCAGAGCCCCGGCCTAGAATTACGCTGGACCCTGAGATGTTATGTTATGATGCATGTTATGTTTGCCAAAAATGGGCCCGTTCAAGCTGTTATAGCGAACAAAATATACAAAACAAAAATACTCAACAAAAGAGCTCTTTTCCTCTTCCAAACCCCACGGAGGACAGGCCCCCGCTCTCTGGCGGCCCACCTCCCGAACCTCTTCAGCCCCTAGCCACTCGGGCCAAGGCCTGGGAGGCCATCCCCAATATGTCAGAATGGCATGGAAAACGATAAAACGAGGCTATTTGCTCTAATTTGTTCGCAGACCTCCGCACTTCAATGACATGTTCAATACATCGGTTAGGAGCAACATAGCTCACGTCCTCCGCACCGAAGTAATGAACCAAAGCAAAGGGAGCTATAGAGACAGTTCGCCTCACACAAAGTAAGTCAGGCTTCTACAGCTGCCCCAGCCTCCCCCTCTATGCATTCCCTCCGGTCTCGATGCTCCCTCAGGTCATCAACCGCATCAGGGAAGACAAGTGTGCAGTCCTGCTAGTGGCCCCTCTTTGGCGAACCCAAACGTGGTTCCCTGAGTTGACGCAGCTGCTAAATGCAGCTCCTTGGCCGATCCCTCTGAGGAAGGACTCAAGCGAACAGGATGATCTGGCACCCCATCCAGAGCTGTGGGCCCTCCATGTATGGCCCCTCAACGGGTATCCACAGACCTCCCAGAGAGAGTCCTTAATACTATTTCTGAGGCTAGAGCCCCATCCTCGAGACGTCTCTTTGCCCTTAAATGGTCTGTTGAACCAACTGGTGCTCAGTTCAGAACCAAGACCCTATATGAACTGCACTTCTTTCTTATTAATTCTGCACTTATTAATCTTTGTTAATGTTAATTTCAACATTTACTAATACATTAAAATCAAAAGTTGTATTTGTTAACATTTGTTAATGCATTGTGAACTAATATGAACAAACAATGAACAATTGTATTTTTATTTATTTATTTTATTTACAATTAATTTACTATTAACTAATGTTAACAAAGATACAAATACAGTAACAAATGTATTGCTCATGATCAGAGGTGGAAAGTAAATAATTATACTTTCGTTACAGTACTGGAGTACATTTTTAATTTTTTTCTACTTTCTTGAGTATACTTAAATTGGGTTACTTTCAGTTTGAATTGAGTTGAATAAAAATAAAGTATTTAAATTCTCTCTCATGTCTGTACCTGAATCTTGAAAGAAATGGCTCCACAAGTGCTAAAGATCAGAGGGACCTTCTGAAGGCATATTTTATCTCCACTGCAGAGTCAGTCCCATGGCAGGAACACATGTTGTGAACCATCTACAGTATGCATTGTGCAATCCATAAAGCACAACCAGCAAAAATGACTGCATATAGATTTTTTTTTATATATATATAGTCTTTTTCAAGAGGATAACAGTTAACAGTCACTATGTATAAAATGGTCAATTGTATTAGAGCCCTGCGTGGGACTGTTTTCTTCATCCCGCTCCCGCCCGCACCCGCCGAATTTCTGACCATTACCGCCCGCTCCCGCAACGTATGTGTTACACTCCTGCCCGCTCCCGCAATATGTATGTCCACTCCCGTCCGCTCCCGCAAAACTCTGAGAATTTATTCCCGCACAATAATAGAGATGCATTGATTTTGTGTCTTCTCCCGTCCCGCAGGGGAAAAAAAACACGTATTTGTATTGATATTATTAAAGAGATTCATGGGGTTGTTTGTTTTTCGTTTCCCTGGCCTGCATGTAAAAAAAAAAAAAGACAAATACATTCAAATATTATTTCGTTTTTATCAAAAACTTTGCACATAAAAATAGACTGCTTTGCAAAACAAAAAACAGAAAAACAGATTGAGAAACAAAAAACAGATCCCAATTCGTCGGTCAGTTCCGACGTACGTCGAACGTGACCGACTGAAAGGAAACCTGAGAAAACATGCTTCAACAGAACGTAATGTGAACACAAAATAGCAAACGGACATTTAGAAACAATCCATTTCCACTCACTAAACTTCTATGTATTGTTTGTCAAAAACACCAATCAGTCAACTTGACCTGCAGGGAGTGCTGAGCGTTTTTGGTGAGGTATGATCAAGTAGCTATGTATTTGCCAGCTGCGCAATATGTGGATACATATAACGTTATACCGCATGATTTTGCCTACCAAAACAATTGAGAAACTTCTCCAAATGTCAGACTTTCCTTGCTTAGCTTTTGTGCTGTAAATACCTCGTTTGAGGTTCTTTTCTACATCATCTATTGACATCTTCTCCATCATGTCATTAGGCAACCTCCCTATCCCGCCGATTCCCGCTGTGTTTTTTTTAGCCGCCCATTCCCGCCCGCAGCAAAATTCAAACTGCCCGCTCCCGCGAGATTTGCGTTGGGTCCCGCGGGACCCGGCGGGACTCAATCCCAATGCAGCCCTCTAAATTGTATGTATATTCCTATGATTTTACTGCTACTGTATGTCTCAATGTGCACAATGTACAAACATATTAACAAACACTTGAGTAGTAAGTATGCTACACCTAATGTCAAAATTATTAATGGCTTTGACCTTTGACCTTTTGACAGCATATATAAATGGGTCAGTGTGTTCTACATCAATCAGAAAGAGAAACATGAGCTACATATGCATGGACGGTTTATCCCCCCTAAATCCCCAGAGGCGGGGATGTGCAGCCGGATGATGGACAGTCTGACTATGGCGCAGAGAAAACCGTATGGTCACATCCGTCTGACAAATTTTCTCCATGAAATTTCGTAATGGACTAAAGGTGAATTTATGATGTGTAGTAACCGTGTATTCGGGTGTATAACTTGAGTTGTTACGCTCTACACTGTTGACAGCGCAGGCGAGTTTCAGGCCCGGGAAGACGCGTGTGTTGTATTTCCTGAAGACTGGTCTCTATTTTACAATTTTGTCTGGAGAGATCTGAATGACTGCGGTGAAGAGCCTTTGTACATTGCAGAGTGGGACGGGGTAACCCCGAATGTCCGGTACCGCGTGGTAGGTGACCATACTAAAAAGAAGTCGAATGATTCTGTTTACATATTCTGCTGTAAAGACAAGACAAAGCTCAACAAGAAGCGGTCAGGGGCTGTCCTGCCTAACGAGCATCACGATCTGTATGAAATGCAATTTTTGTTCAAGTGGTGCGATCTGGATCTGCTGGCTACTGTTTTTTCAATCATAAACAAAATGTTCAAATGGTGCGACATGCATGACGGATACAACAAAATTAAATTGCAGCAGTTCCACCTCGAGAGATGCGTGCGCAGCAGTACATACGCTATGTCGCCCACGCCCATTCACTACAGCCATCATAAAGCTCGACGGTCAGACCCTCCCAAGCATCATTTATAAAGCATGACTGAAGACGGCTCTTCAGAAACCGCTTGTGTGTAGCTACGGTATCTCAGCATTCTCGACCCTCCTGATGACAACACAAGCAACCATAGTCTGACTTTCAGCCCTGGACCATCGGACCTCCACAAAGACTGGGAATCGGACCTCCAAAACGTCTGGGGTCCGGTTAACATCATCACCCCCTTCAAAGACTGGCTGGATAAATTGGGCTCAGACCTTGGATCTTACCTCCCCGTTGCTAAAGCCAGTTGCGACGCTACAGACGGATGTTTCAGCGACGTTGGATTAAAAATCATAAAAGCAGCGACCGTGGTGCTGCTGCAAAATCTCATCAGCGACAAGCTTAAAGCTTAAAGAATGCGAGGGGTGTGTGATTAACCATCCTAGCCAGCTGCAACATTCCTGCCTGTTTGACCCTCCCAACTTCTTCTTCGACACACATTTTGACGAGCTGTCTGGCAAGCTGTTTAAGCCCTTTTTTCATTACATCTTCACTATTCTCCTAAACCGTTGCAGGTTAAAATCTCATCCCCAGCATATTCAACGAATAGTCGGGACTATTCTGCACAAATTAAAAGACGAAGCATTCATCGCTGCCAAGCTAGAAGGAATCAGGGCGAAACTTCTGGACAAACCCTGCAAGGAAGTAGTCTACGACGTCGTTGATCTCTGGGTCTTTCAATTGTGAATGGCGAGTGATCAAGACCCCTCCAGCATGGGTGTGACCTGCAGCCTAAAGAGCTGTATGGAATTCATGCATAAAGAGCATTACAGACTCCAGATGACCGTCTGATGCATAAGATTATTGCGGATGCATCCAACCCCGATATTCCAGGTAATGCTGACACTACACGTGAAGCAAATCTCAAGAAAAATAAGGTGTAATAAGAGGACTGGGTAATTCATGGGACAATTTGACGGACAAATGTGTTGATGGTACCGATCCACCCGATGTAACAATAAAAGAGGTTCTAGATATGATGTTTGAATCACACAGTGAGATTGGAATCACAGACGTGTTGTGTACGTGTACCTATGTAGCGGATATATGTTCGGAGCTGATGATGAGTACAAACGATTATGATTCTAATGATGAGGATGACTCTGCCAAAATTGTTGAAATGATTAACATCGTCGACAAAATTGTCGTAATGTATATCGATTACATCCTCGACAAAAACTTGATGGCCTGCCGCGATTTTCCTTTCTGGTTAGACTATCATTGATGTCATTATTACCATTATTATTTTTTACTATCATTATATCCATGTTGTTTAGAATGTGTATCCTGTAACGACATTATATATCCATTTTTTACTTACTTTATATCCTGTAAAGTCATTTTAACATCATTATATCCATTTTACTTAGATTGTGTTATATTAACGTCATTATATCCATTTTACTTACTTAGTGTGTTTATCCTGTAAATTCATTATATCCATTTTTAACTTAGTATGTATCCTGTGGCGTTTTTAATAAAAGATTGATTTAAACCACTTGTACGCATTATTCTTTTGCAGCGGTTGAAACGACAGCATGTTGGAGCTCATGAAAAAGACTTATTATACACCAGCCAACCCCGGTTCTTTAGGGGGTAAAAAACAATTAAAAGACGCCGTCTTAAAATGTAGCGGCGTCCGTCTAAGCGATAAAGAGGTTAAAGAATGGTTGGCTGGTGAGGATGCTTACACATTACACAAAACAGCGCCTATAAAATACAAACGAAATAGAGCGGTTGTGTACGGGGTCGATACGCAGTTCCAGGCCGATCTTGTCGACATGATTGCCTACGCCAAGGATAATGACGGCAATAAATATCTGCTGATGTGCATAGACGTATTTAGCAAGTACTCGTGGGTTCGAGTGTTTAAAAATAAGAGCGGCATTGAGGTTACTAAAGCGTTCGAGTCTATACTCGAAGAGGATCATGTGCCTCAGAAATTGCAGACGTGATCCGTCTGCAATTTCTGAGGCACATGACCCTCTTCGAGTAAGGGAAAGGAATTTTTTAACAAACATTTTCAAGATGTGATGAAGCATGACATTAACCACTTCGCTACCGCTACCAATTTGAAAGCCAGCGTCGTGGAACGATTTAATATAACATTAAAAAGCCGCATGTGGAAATTTTAACGGCTACAAATTCCCGCCGATACATAGATGTTTTACAAGACATTATTCAGGGGTACAACACCAGTTATCACCGAAGTATCAGAATGAGACCCGTGGATGTCTACAAAGTAAATGAGGTTCAAGTGTTTCAAAACTTGTACGGTGATATAAAGAAGAAGAAGAAGACCGGGAAAACCCTATTTAATTTAAAAGTCGGCGACGTCGTCAGGATTTCTAAAGTGAGAGGACCGTTCGCCAAAGGTTATGAGCAGAACTATATGGAATAATTTTTCACCGTATCCTTGTGTATTCTGCGTCAACCCCCGGTCTACAGATTCACAGATTATGACGGCAATGTCATCGAGGGGGTTTTTTATGAAAAAGAGCTGCAAAAAATTATTGTGAGTAAAAACAAATCTTTTAAGGTGGAATAGATTTTAGGTCAGAAAAAACAAGCGAAATCTACGCTTGTTTTAGTGAAATGGCTAGGATGGCCTTCAAAATTTAATAGTTATATACAACCCCAAATCAGAAAAAGTTGGGACAGTATGGAAAACGCCAAAAAAAAAAAAGAAGTGATTTCTAAATTTACTTTGACTTGTATTTCATTGCAGACAATATGAACAGAAAATATTTCATGTTTTGTCTGGTCAACTTCATGTCATTTGTAAATATGCATCCTTTCCTGTCATTCAGACCTGCAACACATTTAAAAAAAAGTTGGGACAGTAAAGCATTTACCACTTTGTAATGTTGCCATTCCTTTTCACAACACTTAAAAGACGTTTAGGGACTGAAGACACCAAGTGATGAAGTGTTTCAGGTGTAATTCTGTCCCATTCTTCCTGCAAACAAGTCTTAAAGTGGGCAACAGAACGGGGTCTTCGTTGTCGCATTTTGCGCTTCAAAATGCGCCACACATTCTCTATTGGAGACAGGTCGGGACTGCAGGCAGGCCAGTCAAGTACCCGTACCCTCTTCCTCCGCAGCCAGGACTTTGTAATGTGTGCAGAATGTGGTTTTGCATTGTCTTGTTGAAATATGCATGGACGTCCCTGGAAAAGATGTCTTCTTGAAGGCAGCATATTATGCTCCAAAATCTCTATGTACTTTTCAGCATTAATGGTGCCTTCACAGAAGTGCAAGTTACCTTTGCCAAGGGCACTGACACAACCCCATACCATGACAGACCCTGGCTTTTGGACTTGTTGCTGGTAACAGTCTGGATGATCCTTTTCTTCTTTGGTCCAGAGCACACAGTGTCCATTCCTCCCAAAAAATACCTGAAATACTGATTCATCTGACCACAGTACACGTTTCCACTGTGTGATGGTCCATCCCAGATGCCTCCGAGCCCAGAGAAGTCGACGGCGATTCTGGACACTGTTAACATAGGGCTTCCTTTTGGCACAGTAAAGTTTTAACTGGCATTTGTGGATGTAACTACGTATTGTGGTACTTGACAAAGGTTTGCCAAAGTAGTCCTGAGCCCATGTGGTGATATCGCTTATAGATGAATGACGATTCTTGATGCAGTGCCGCCTGAGGGATCGGAGATCAGGTTGTTCAGCTTAGGCTTGCGCCCTTGTCCTTTACGCACTGAAATTCCTCCAGATTCCTTGAATCTTTTAATTATGTTATGCACTGTTGAATGTGAAATATCCAAATCTCTTCCAATCTTTCTTTGAGGAACATTGTTTTTAAACATTTCAATAATTTTCTCACGTATTTGTTGGCAAACTGGCGATCCTCGGGCCCATCTTTGCTCCTAAAGGATTAGACCTTTCTTGGATGCTGCTTTTGTACCAAATCATAATTAAAATCACCTGTTGATATCACCTGTTTCAAATCACATCATTATTTAACCATTTTACCTCATTACTAGCCCTATATTGCTCCTGTCCCAACTTTTTTTGAAATGTGTTGCAGGTCTGAATGACAGAAAAGGATGCATATTTACAAATGACATGAAGTTGACCAGACAAAACATGAAATATTTTGTGTTCATATTGTCTGCAATGAAATACAAGTCAAAGTAAATTTAGAAATCACTTCTTTTTTTATTATTTGCGTTTTCCATACTGTCCCAACTTTTTCTGATTTGGGGTTGTAGATAAAAAAACTCTGTTGGACTTGCAATCTCCTTAACCCTCTCGAGTCGGCCGTCGTGCCGGCGTGATTGGCTTGCTTTTTTTCTTATCAGTGCCAAAGAGACTAAAATAACTGTCGTTTTTTATCATTCAGGCAAGTGTTATACATCATTATAATCTGTTAAGTTTCTTTTTTTTTAGTACAGTCACAATAAAAAGAAATGGTTGTGCTTTTTGCAAAGTAAAGAAATCAAACATGATGCGCGATCTGCAGCCTTTCTGTCAAAGACGTTCATTCAGATAGTCTTCAGAAAATGACCTCTAGCTTAGTGAATACTTGTCTGACAAACATGAGACATATGTCTAAAGAAACGCTGAAATGTCAGGTTTTAAACACTGTAAACCAAATCAAAAACAAATATTCTGTGTTTATGTAATCCGTTTGAAAGCAGAGCGATGTTAGTCGTTCCTGAGCGGCTCATTATACACTAATGCGACCACGCCCACGAAGCACGCGCTCTATTGAGATTCAAATACTGAGGCGATGCCCACATACACATCAACTCAAACAAACACATCGACAAACACATCGTGCACGAGGGCGCACTGAAGCTTTCTTTGTTTAAATTAGCTCAAAATCACTGTCAGATGGTAGTAATTACCTTGACAAACTATACATCATTTAAAAGATCTAAGACTCAAGCTTCCATTTTTGACCTCTATTTTATTCTCAAAGTCATATAGTGACCGTAATTTGTTAATATGTGTCAGGAGTTATGAATATGAAAACCGTCGGTACCTTTTAAAGATTGTAATACGAGCGTCAGCTGCTCTCATTCATAAAAACTCTTCATACTTCATACTGGCAGCCAGAGGGCGCTCCGTGCACATGTAGTCCATATATAGCACCCATGAAGAAGATACCATGTGACATTGACATAAACAGCTTCCAGAAATTGCTCTAACATGCAGATAGACAAGTTTGAAGATAATAAACACACAATCGCGACAATATATGGCTTATCTTCCTGCTTCGCTACTGTTCGGACGCTCTTGCTTACTGCTCCGCGCTTTGCTCTATCGCTTCTATATTTTATCTCATAATTTCAACTTCAGCACATCAGCACAGCGCTCAAACGACAAAGCTTGACTCCAATGATAAAATTAGAAACTCTGGTGACTGAATTACTAAACAAAAAGCGGAATATTTCAACTGACCAGCCTCCCACTGCCTTCAGCTTACATTCCGGAGAAGGGAAAACACAGCTGCCTACATTCAAAAGGATAAGGAAATGCCTCTTCTAGAATCTACTTGCTGCTCAAACTGCCACAGACTTTTACAAAGGATTGCAATTCTTGAAACACAGCTATTTGCGGAACCATCCAACCAGACGAATCACACAGCAGCCCTTCATCATGAACGCCCTCTGCACACTGCCGGTGAGTCCCATAAATGTAGTGCTACTCAACAGGTAGAGAAACAAGTAACTGATCAACACACTAATCGATGGCACAAACAGGGAGCAAGACCCAAAGGCACTCGAGACATCAGATTGTCACGAGCATCACATATTGCCGCAGTAGCATGCTCTACCCCAGACACAAGGATTGCAAACACTAGTTTCCTACCACCAAATATACATCTTGAAAACAGATTTGAAGTGCTAATGAATGTGGGTGAGGAATCCCCAAATGTGATGAATGTGACCGAACACAGATTGAATCAGCCCGCAGCTAACACTAATGCTAACAGGCGCTCAAGGTCGAGCAGACAGCGGCCCTCAGCTCAGAGCGCAGCCGAGCCCAGGACTCTGATAGTGGGGGACTCCACAATCAGAAACATTAGCAGCAGGGATACAACTACATGCTGCCTTCCACAAGCAACAGTCTCTGATGTAAACAGGGAACTTAAGAACATTCTGATGAAACATAAGACTGCAAATCGTCTTATCATTCATGTGGGAAAAAACGATATTCAGAGAGAGGAGTCAGAACTCCTTAAGAGGGATTTCAATGAACTTTTTGAAACACTTAGAAAACTGAAAATTCAGCCGTTCATCAGTGGACCACTTCCAGCAAAAGGAACAAATAGGTTTTCACGGCTACTTGGGCTTAATACATGGCTGCAAAATACCTGCAACATGAAGGGAGTGAACTTTATCGACAATTTTAATCTCTTCTGGAGTCAGAGACAACTGTTTACATCAAATGGCCTCCACCCAAACAAACTCGGTGCAAGAGTGCTAAAGGACAATATCTATTTTTCCCTTCATCATCCTTCAGCTGCGTGTGCTAACCCACTCAACCTGGATGGCACACACACACACCAGTACAGAGTATGGACGATCACAGGACTTCATTTCAGCATCTGAATGGACATGCGGTTGATACACCCCACAAGGACAATGATAACACCACGCAGCCACAACAACCACTTCTCATGGACACACTCCCAGCTGAGCCCCACCCTCAGAGCTCACCACAGACACACTGGGCCCTATTTTAACGATCTGAAACGCAAGTGTCAAAGCGCGAAGCGCAAGTAACTTTGTGGGCGGGTCTCGGCGCTGTTGCTATTTTCCCGGCGGGATAAATGGCTCTTGCGCCTGGCGCAAATCTAAAATGGGTTGGTCTGAAGTAGCTTCATTATTCATAGGTGTGGTTTGGGCGTAATGTGAATAAACCAATCCGAGCGTCATCCAACATTCCCTTTAAAAGCAGGTGCGCAAGTTCCATTATGGATTGCTATTATTATGGCGTATAGGCGCACGCCAGGAGCGGTTAACAGCCGAGGAGATGTTCTTGTAAGAGCAGTGAAAGACAGAGAAGTGAAGTTGTAATGTTGTACATTATGGTAAAGGTGATTTCACAGTCTTTTTTTTTCAGTCTTTCAGTTTTTTCAGTTTTTCAGTCGATTTTTTTTCCTGGTTCTTGACGGACAAACCAATTTGTCAGATGTCCTTATATACATATATGTCTTGCCACTATTGGGCAAACAGGTCTTATCCTTAATTATTACAATTAGCCTGAATCATTTGTAAGCTAGATTTATGCCTATTTTTTCACATCTTCGTGGCACACCGCAATGATTTCCGTCATCTCATGTGTTAATATTTTTTTAGTGTAACAATTTATGATTTGCAAAAATAACTGTTGCATCTGTGTAGATTACATGAGCAAAGTGTATGCGCGTTGTGCACGCTATACATTATGGTCAAGCATGCGCCCTTAAAATAGCATAATGAACAACGCACAACGAGCCACTGACTTTAGACTAGGTTTTTTCTGGTCAGTGGCGCAATTGTTTAATGGAACAGCAAAATAGCACCAGGGATTGTTTGCGCCGGAACACGCCTCCTTTTTTGCGCTGAAACGCCCAGGGAGCGCAATTTCATTCACTAGTTTAGCGACGTGCTTCTGTGGAGGGAAAAGCGCGCTTTGCGCGGGTGCAAAATAGGAATGACACATTTGTCGGTGTACAAAGTCAATTGCGCTGGGTGCAAGATAGGGCCCACTGTGACGAATTGGAACTGCTCCAAGTGACACAGATCGAGGCACTAAACAGTAACATCTCAGCCCGGACTGTGGAGTCTGTGGATGCACTGGTAAAAATGGGGACCATCGGGGGTGAGACTGAGACTGATGAACTCTTACAACTTATATGTGGTATAAACAATAAGCTGGATGAAATGTCTAAGTCACTCCTTGAACAGGACGATAACATATTGCAGCTTCCGGTAACACCAGAGAAACAGCCCCCCTCACCAGACTTGTTATTCCTCTCTACAGCATCCCCACTTCTGAGCTTCACAGAGAAAATGGATTTTGTTTATACTGGAACCAGACAATCACACTTGATCGGTGCGAGCCCCCAGATATCAACCAAAGAGCGTCGAGCCCCACAACCACCAAAGACTGTGGGCCCAGCTCGCTCTGCCCCTCCTCCTGTGAGATTTCTTCGGTCACAACGCCAGGGCACACACCCTCCTCCATCTGCACCAAAAATAACTGATACCAGCTCTCAGTGACGTGTTCTGGGTCCTCGCAAAGTCAACAGCAATCTTATCAAATGTTTACAAAACAAGCGCGAACCCAGTGTGTCTCTATCTTTCTCTATTTCTGTTCTATTACGTGATAGAAAGTCTAAGGCCTTTTCAGGCCGTATGGCAAACCCATCTAATCTGCTGCCTGTTACTTGTCAAACTAAGATTACTGTGGGGGAAAACATTTAAATTAATACTGTTAAGTTAGCACTTTTAAACATCCGTTCACTTAAAAACAAATCATTTCTAGTCAATGACTTAATATCCACAAACAACCTAGATATTTTGCTTCTAAATGAAACGTGGCTAGAAGACAGCTGCAGTGCAACAGTCCTCAATGAAACAGCCCCTCCTAACTTTACTTTTATGAGTGTCTGCAGACCAGTCAGAAGGGGTGGAGGGGTCGCAGCTCTATTTAAAGATGTCTATCAATGTAAGCAAGTATCATTTGGTGACTATTTGTCTCTAGAATATCTGGGCATTGTGTTAAAAGGTGCACCACGCATCCTGCTTATCATTATTTATAGTCCTCCGAAATATTCTCCGGCCTTTATTGATGACTTTACAGAGCTGTTATCAGCAATCTCATCTGAGTATGACTGTTTTGCTATTGCTGGGGATTTTAACATTCACATTGACAATGCTGAATCCAGTACAACAAAAGATCTCATGACTCTTCTTAACACTTTTGATTTGACACAACATGTACACGGACCCACACATGATCGTGGACACACTCTAGATTTACTTATCAGTAAGGGTCTAAACATTTCATCGATAGTTATTAAGGATGTGGCACTGTCTGATCATTTCTGTATTTTCTTTGATATATCAATCTCTCCTGCCATTGAAACTAGATCTGTCTCTGTCAAAAAGAGATGCTTAAATGAGAACACTAGTGTGCTGTTTATGAAGGCTATATCTCTAACACCAAGCATATCTGCAGACTCTGTTGATCTTCTCCTTGACTCTTTTAACTCAAAAGTTAAGAGTGTAATTGATGATATTGCCCCTGTGAAAGTCAGAAAAAAGAGTGGCAAACAAAAAGCACCTTGGAGAAACTCAACAGCAGTGCAATTAATGAAAAGACAATGCAGGAAATCGTGGTGAAAGACAAAACTTGTAGTCCATTACAACATCTATAAAAACAGTCTTTGTGCTTTCAATGTGGAACTAGGCAAAGCTAGACAGACCTTCTTTTCAAATATTATAAACAGAAACATAAACAACACACGCACTCTTTTTGCTACTGTTGAGAGACTAACAAACCCCCCGAGTCACATTCCCAGTGAAATGCTCTCAGACAGCAAATGCAGTGAGTTTGCTTCCTTCTTCTCCGAGAAAATCATTAATATCAGAAACACAATCAGTACATCCTTCAGTTGCTCTGAGGTGAGTCAGATCAGACCACAACCTCAGAAAGTTATTATGACTGATTTCGAAGCAATTGATGGTAAAATTCTTGAAGAAATGGTACAGCACCTTAAAACATCAACCTGCGCCCTTGACACACTCCCCACTTCTTTTTTCAAAGGTGTGTTTAACTGTTTAGAAGCAGATCTCCTAGAAGTGGTAAACGCCTCACTTCTTTCTGGGACTTTTCCAAACTCCCTAAAAACTGCAGTAGTAAAGCCTCTCCTGAAAAAGAGAAATCTGGATAACTCCATACTGAGCAACTACAGACCAATCTCAAATCTCCCCTTCATAGGCAAGATCATTGAAAAAGTTGTTTTCAGTCAGCTGAACAAATTCTTGAACTCAAACGGATACTTTGACAATTTTCAATCTGGTTTCCGACCGCATCACAGCACAGAGACAGCGCTCATAAAGATTATAAATGATATTCGCCTCAATACAGATACAGGCAAAACATCAATTCTGGTACTACTGGACCTCAGTGCTGCATTTGACACTGTTGACCACAACATACTTCTTGACAGGCTGGAAAACTGGGTTGGGCTTTCTGGAATGTTCCTCAAATGGTTCAGGTCATACTTAGAAGAGAGAGGTTATTATGTGAGTACAGGTGACCATAAGTCTGAGTGGACATCCATGACATGCGGAGTCCCACTGTCACGGACAGAAGAGAGAGACAACAGGGAATGCAGATAAGTAGATGTTTATTTGAAATATGGAGACAGGAGATGGTATCACACAAGCTTGCAGAGGAATAGTAGAACTGAGTGGGATGTAATGAAGAAGACTTGAGGATACTTGCTGTACAGATGAAAGGTGGACACAGGAGGAACTGACTGGACACAGATGACTGATGGTGGTAGGTAATCAGGATGAATCAAACGTTCTGATATACAGACGAGTCAAAGTATGGTGCATAACGAGCGGATGGGCGGAGTCGTGTGATTGGACTCTGATGGTGTGGCAGGTGTTACTGGTGACTCTGTGACAGTACCCCCCCCTCCACGGGCGGCTCCTGATGCCCGCGCTACCCGTCGACGGGGCCGGCCTCGACCTCTCGGCGTAGGGCGGTTGGGATGGGAATTATGGAACTGGGTGAGGAGGGATGGATCCAGGATGCGTTCTTCGGGACCATATCCCTCCCAGTCTACCAGATACTCCAGGAGGCGGCCCCGCCGGCGGGAATCCAGGATGTCCTGCACGCGGTAAATTGACTCTTCCTCTGCGACTTCGGGAGGAGGAGGTACTTTCGACAGGGCAGGCGAAGACGGATGTCTCTGGTGGAGAGCCAGACCTTTTGACCCGGTTGGTACTGGGGTGTAGCTCCTCTCCTGGTGTCGGCCTGGCTCTGGTGTCTTCGCACTGCTCGCTGGAGATGGACGTGTGCTGAGTCCCATACCCTCTCACTCGCTTCGAACCAGGTGTTGACAGCTGGGACCTCTGACGGCTCTCCTGACCAGGGGAAGAGAGGAGGCTGGTACCCGAGTATGCACTGAAACGGTGTTAAACCGGTGGTGTCTTGGCGTAATGAGTTCTGTGCATACTCGGCCCATGGGAGGAAGCGGTTCCAGCTGCCTTGGTTCTGGTGGCAGTAGGTTCGCAGGTATCTCCCGATCTCCTGAATCTTGCGCTCAGTCTGGCCGTTGGATTGAGGATGGTACCCCGAAGATAGGCTGACTGAGACTCTGAGTAATCTGAAGAAAGCATGCCAGACTCGTGAGATGAATTGGGGACCTCTATCTGATACGATGTCTTCTGGTAGACCAAAGTGACGGAATACATGGTGGAATAGTAGGTTGGCAGTTTCAAAGGCAGTGGGAAGACCTTTTAAGGGGATGAGTTTGCATGCCTTGGAGAATCGGTCGACCACGACTAGGATACCAGTATGTGAATCTGAAGGTGGGAGATCAGTCATAAAGTCTACGCCCAGATGGGACCAAGGACGACGTGGTATGGGCAGTGGCTTCAGCTTTCCTTCGGGGAGTCGTCGTGGAGTATTGGAGATGGCACAGACTGAGCATCCACGAACGTACCGGGAGACATCCTGCACTATGGTGGGCCACCAGAACCGGTTACGAAGGAGCGAGAGGGTTCGCTGGCTGCCTGGATGTCCAGAGCCCGGAGACGTGTGAACTGAGTCCATGAGGGACAGGCGTAGTGATGATGGAACATATACCTTTCCCTCAGGACCTCCCGGCGGAGCTGGCTCGGAACGGGTGGCTTCCCGGATTCGATCCTCCATTGACCATTCGATGGGAATAACGATAATGGCTGGAGGGAGTATAGCTTCTGGAGGTAACACTTCGGGCTCAGGTGCATGAAGACGGGAGAGGGTATCTGCTTTAAGGTTCTTGCTTCCAGGTCGATATGTAACACGGAAGTTGAAACGGGTGAAGAAGAGTGCCCATCGGGCTTGGCGAGGATTTAGACGCTTGGCTTCTCGAAGATATTCAAGGTTACGGTGATCCGTAATAACTTCGACTTGATGGTGTGCTCCCTCCAGCCAGTGTCTCCATTCTTCGAAGGCCATCTTGATAGCCAGAAGTTCCCGATTCCCGATGTCGTAATTACGCTCCGCCGGGGACAGTTTCTTGGAATAGAAGGCACATGGATGAAGTACTGGAGGCTTCCCCTGCTGCTGTGATAGAATGGCTCCCACCCCGGTCGATGAGGCGTCCACTTCGACCACGAAGGGGAGGTCCGGAATGGGATGGACCAGGATGGGAGCAGAACAGAAGGCGTTCTTCAGCTGTTGGAAGGCATGCGTAGCGGCTGGGTTCCAGGACAGAGTCTTGGGCCGGCCCTTGAGGAGTGAGGTGAGTGGTGAACTGATGATACTGTATTGATGAACAAAACGACGGTAGAAGTTTGCAAATCCTAGGAATCTTTGGAGGTCCTTGACGGTGGTGGGTTGTGACCAGTTCATGATGGTGTCCACCTTCCTCTGGTCCATTTGGATCCCTTGTGGGCTGATGACATAGCCGAGGAAGTGAACAGTGGTACGGTGGAACTCACACTTTTCCAACTTCAGGAACAACTGATGATCTCTGAGTTTTTGGAGGACTTGACAAACGTGGTGATGGTGTTCAGTCAAGCTCTTGGAGAAGATTAAGATGTCATCAATATAGACGATCACAAATTGATTCAGAAACTCACGGAACACTTCATTCATGAATGCTTGAAAGACAGATGGAGAGTTGGATAGCCCATAGGGCATAACGAGATATTCATAGTGACCTGATGGAGTAATGAAAGCAGTCTTCCACTCATCGCCTCTTCGGATGCATACAAGATTGTAGGCACTTCTGAGATCCAGTTTGGTGAAGATTTTGGCTCCACGCAGCTGTTCCAGAGCGGCTGGGACCAGAGGAAGGGGATAGCGGAATTTGACTGTTTGTTCGTTGAGTGCATGGTAGTCAATGCACGGCCGCAAGCCTCCGTCCTTCTTTCCCACAAAGAAAAAGCTGGATGCAGCAGGGGAAGTGGAAGGTCGAATGAACCGTTGTTGTAAGGCTTCTTTGATGTACTCATCCATGTCCTTCTGCTCCGGGATGGACAGTGGATAGATCCGGCCCTTGGGTGGTGTGGCTCCAGGCAGCAGGTCAATGGCGCAGTCCCATGGCCGATGAGGTGGTAACTGTGTCGCTTGTTGTTTGCTGAACACATCCTGGAACGCCCGGTACTCCAGGGGAATTTCTGTTGGATGGCTGGATTCTGGACTTTCGATCGATGTGGAGTTGAGGTGAAGATTTGAGGAAGAGTGGAAGTCATCGGGAGAAGGTTTCTGACAACAGATCTTGGTAACGGGTAGTAGACAAGATGAAGAGCAGGATTCACCCCATTGCGTAATTTCCCCAGTGGTCCAGTTGACTTGTGGTGAGTGTACTGACATCCACGGGCGTCCCAGGATGATGTCCGCGGTGGACCCTTCCAGCACCAGAAATGAAATCTCCTCCTGATGAAGACATCCAATGCGAAGTGAGACTGTGGGGGATTGATGACAGACTTGACCACGGCCCAGCGGTTTACCCAAGATGGTATGGATCTCTAACTTCTTTGTGATCCTTCTCCTCGGGAGGCTGAGCTTCTTGAGGAGTTCGTGTGAGATGAAGTTCCCAGAGGAGCCGGTGTCAATGAGAGCATACGCTGAAACAGAGTGGGAACGGGTCACTATCATGACCGGAGTACGTGATAATGGAGATATCATAGGAGGAATCTGGATTGTACTCACCGCTGGGCGTGGTGGTCGCACTGGGCACTGCAGAATGAGATGTCCTTCGGAACCGCAGTAGAGGCAGAGGCCATTGTGAATGCGTCATTGACGTTCTCCTACAGTGAGATGGTATGAGTCGATTTGCATAGGCTCAGGTGCTGGAAGGGTTATAGATGGTGTGGGAGGCGGAAGGTGTGCAGCGGTTTGGTCCAGAGCACAGGCAGTGAGACGTTGAGAGATGCGAATGGTACGCTGAATGAACTTTTCTAAGCCGATGACATCATCATAAATTGCTACTTGATGGCGGATGGTAGGATTAAGTCCTTGACGAAAGCAGGTGATAAGCGCAGTTTCATTCCATCCACAGTTGGCCGCTAGAGTGCGGAAATGTAAAGCATATTCACTCACGGTCAAGTTTCCCTGACGAAGGCGGTACAGCTGATCATGGATGGAGAGAGCGGAGATGTTGAGACCGAAAACTTCTTGGAAGTGGGCGGTGAAAGCCTCCCATGAGCGAGTGAGGTTGCCATTCGCTTCCCAGATCGACTGAGCCCATTGTAGGGCTGGACCAGAGAGGAGGGAGATCACATAGGCGATCTTAGAACGATCAGTAGGGAAGGCATGCACTTGCATCTCAAAGTAGAGTGAACATTGTAGTAAAAACCCGCTGCAACCCTCCGCCTCACCGGTGTACGTTGCAGGTCGAGCCATGGGACTGTGAGAGGCAGGCAGTGAAGGAGAGTGAAGATGATGTGGAAGTGGTGGATCGCCAGCTTGTGCTTGCTTGGGGAGAGAGACCTGTGAAGGGTCCTCTTCCGATCCAATGGATCTTTGCATACAGTTGGGTCTGGTCTTCTGTCACGGACAGAAGAGAGAGACAACAGGGAATGCAGATAAGTAGATGTTTATTTGAAATATGGAGACAGGAGATGGTATCACACAAGCTTGCAGAGGAATAGTAGAACTGAGTTGGATGTAATGAAGAAGACTTGAGGATACTTGCTGTACAGATGAAAGGTGGACACAGGAGGAACTGACTGGACACAGATGACTGATGGTGGTGGGTAATCAGGATGAATCAAACGTTCTGATATACAGACGAGTCAAAGTATGGTGCAGAGAATAGAGTCAATGTATCTCTGACGAGACCAGACAGAGAGTGAAAGGAAGTGTAGGCTTATGAAGTGGTGGTGATGAGCGGGTGCAGGTGTGGTGACTTCAGGTGATAACGAGCGGATGGGCGGAGTCGGGTGATTGGACTCTGATGGTGTGGCAGGTGTTACTGGTGACTCTGTGACACCCACAAGGGTAAATTCTTGCACCACTCCTATTCAACCTATACATGCTGCCACTGAGCCAAATAATGAAAAATTACAAAATGGCTTACCACAGCTATGCTGACGACACCCAGATCTACTTAGCCCTATCACCTAATGACTACAGCCCCATTGACTCTCTATGTAAATGCATTGATGAAGTTAACAGTTGGATGTGCCAAAACTTTCTTCAGTTAAACAAAGAAAAAACTGAAATCACTACATTAGGAAACAAAGATGAAATTCTCAAGGTGAACGCATATCTTGAGGCTAAAGGTCTAAAATCAAAAAATCAAGTCAGGAATCTTGGTGTGATTTTGGAGTCAGACCTGAGTTTCAGTAGTCATGTCAAAGCAATAACTAAATCAGCTTACTATCATCTGAAAAATATTGCAAGAATTAGAAGCTTTATTTCCAGGCAAGACTTAGAGAAACTCGTTCATGCTTTTATCACCAGCAGGGTGGACTATTGTAATGGTCTTCTCACCGGCCTTCCCAAAAAGACCATTAGACAGCTGCAGCTCATACAGAACGCTGCTGCCAGGATTCTGAGCAGAACGAGAAAATATGACCATATTACACCAGTCCTCAGGTCTTTACGCTGGCTTCCAGTTACATTTAGGATCGATTTTAAAGTACTATTACTTGTATATAAATCACTCAATGACCTAGGACCTCAATACATTGCAGATATGCTGATTAAATACAAACCCAACAGATCACTCAGATCATCAGGATCAAGTTAATTAGAAATACCAAGGGTTCACTCAAAGCAAGGAGAGTCTGCTTTTAGCTATTATGCCAGCCGTAGCTGGAACCAGCTTCCTGAACAGATAAGATGTGCTCCAACAGTAGCACTTTCAAATTCAGACTCAAAACACATCTGTTTAGCTGTGCATTTACTGAATGAGCTATGCCACTGTACGTCCGACTGATTGCACCTTATCTTAAGCAATTACTCAATGAGCTCTGTGCTTTGTCCGAACTGCTTGCACTTTAATTGTGTTTCAATTTAACCCTGTTTTATTTGTAGTTTTTAATTATACTTTTTATTTTTTATAATTTTTTCTTTATTTTTATTTCCTTTTAATTCCTATTATATATATTTTTATTTTGTTCACTTATGACTATTTTAACTTCATTTCTGTGTAAAGCACTTTGAATTGCCACTGTGTATGAAATGTGCTATACAAATAAACTTGCCTTGCCTTGCCTTGCCTTTTCTGTGTTATGGTGCAACCATGTTGGGTGTTTTCATAATAGATTATATTTATAATGCAATGCTACTCAAGCTTTTACAATTATGCAGAATATTGTAAAATATATTTTCTGTCTGATTTTAAGTTTTTTGTTTTTAGTTATCTGGTCTACCTTTATGAAGCAACTCTGCACTGTGCCTAAGCAGAATTTCCCCTTGGGGACAATAAAGTTAACTAACTATTCCATCCATCCATCCATCTTCTTCCGCTTATCCGGGGCCGGGTCGCGGGGGCAGCAGTCTAAGCAGAGATGCCCAGACTTCCCTCTCCCTAGACACTTTCTCCAGCTCTTCCGGGGGGACACCGAGGCGTTCCAAGGCCAGCTGGGAGACATGGTCCCTCCAGCGTGTCCTTGGTCTTCCCCGGGGCCTCCTCCCGGTTGGACATGCCCGAAACACCTTCCCGGGAAGGCGTTCAGGAGGCATCCGGAACAGATGCCCGAGCCACCTCAGCTGTCCCCTCTCGATGTGGAGGAGCAGCGGCTCTACTCCGAGTTCCTCCCGAGTGACTGAGCTTCTCACCCTATCTCTAAGGGAGCGCCCAGCCACCCTGCGGAGAAAGCTCATTTCGGCCGCCTGTATCCGGGATCTTGTCCTTTCGGTCATGACCCAAAGCTCATGACCATAGGTGAGAGTAGGAACGTAGATTGACCGGTAAATCGAGAGCTTCGCCTTACGGCTTAGCTCTTTCTTCACCACGATAGACCGGTACATCGACCGCATTACTGCAGAAGCTGCACCGATCCGTCTGTCAATCTCCCGTTCCATCCTCCCCTCACTCGTGAACAAGACCCCTAGATACTTGAACTCCTCCACTTGGGGCAGGAACTCTCCACCAACCTGAAGTGGGCAAGCCACCCTTTTCCGACTGAGGACCATGGCCTCGGATTTGGAGGTGCTGATCCCCATCCCAGCCGCTTCACACTCGGCTGCAAACCGTCCCAGTGCATGCTGAAGGTCCTGGTTAGAAGGGGCCAATACGACAACGTCATCCGCAAAGAGCAGAGACGAAACCGCGTGGTCCCCAAACCTGACACCCTCCGGCCCTTGGCTGCGCCTAGAAATTCTGTACATAAAAATTATGAACAGAACCGGCGACAAAGGGCAGCCCTGCCGGAGTCCAACATGCACCGGGAACAAGTCTGACTTACTGCCGGCAATGCGGACCAAACTCCTGCTTCGGTCATACAGGGACCAGACAGCCCTCAGCAAAGGACCCCGGACCCCATATTCCCCCAGCACCCTCCACAGGACGTGCAGGTCTAACTAACTAAGCAAAAACTCACTTCATTTTGATTTTCCGCCCAGAAATTTGTACTTATCTAGTAAATTAATCTTGATTTAAGAATTTTAAATATTTGGACAGGAAACAAGAAAAAATTGCAAATAAGAAGAGCATTTTTTACAGTGTAGTCTAATCTTTTGATGATTTAAAATATAATAGGCCTTTGTTGACTACATTCCAAATAAAAAAAACTACAAAAAAATATTTTTCCTTTGCTCTTTGTCACATAGGCCTACCTGAAGCTCATTCATTATGCAGCTCATTAATGCGAGTCCTTTGTTATCTCAGGTGCTATCTCATCATTATTCATTTGATATCACACCTCCTCGCATATTGGCTTTGTGAAGAGAAACTGTCTTACAAATTTTAAATCAGTGTATTGTTTTATGTGAATGAGTAGGCTCAATGATTCTCACATCAGTTTAAAGAAACTCTATACAAATACAGACAGGAGTCAAAAGTCTTGGGAACAGATATCTATTGTGTGTTTTGAGGCCTCAATTTTAAAACCAATTTTTTTGTTTTTTCAAAATCCGTGCATAAACATTTTTCTCTCAAAAATACAAGCATGTACATACATGTTGCTCACATATTCTGGTAGCCCAGTTTGTGCTGAATACAGTGTACTTTTTCCATTCATGTGTTTATAAGCAACTGAAAAAAACACAAATGTCAAAGCATGTCAAAACTTCTAAAGGGCCCCAAAAGAGCTCAGACTCCAGAGGGTTAAAACACACGACGTTAACGGGTGAGATAACTCAACTTCGGCTAAATGGGTCCATTTACAGTCAATCAATAGTCTGGCTCTAAATGCTGCTTCAGTGGAATTCAACAAAACTAACAGCTTTCTTCTTGGTCTTTGTTTGCAGATGCCTCATGGGAATTAAATGGCACATGTGAAGTGGCTTGAGTTTCATGGATTTCCTACCCATCTTGTTTGGTTGTTGGTGTTTGCAGTTCATAATATGAACTTTTGGGGGATTTCTTTTAACAGCCTCTTTTCTACTCAAGACCTAATTTTTAGGACTTTATATCAAGTTTATATGAACTTTGGTTTGAGTTCTTGTGACAAATCAAAATAAAATAAAAGATTCACAGTGGCACTGTTGTTGCATTGTTTTGTGTATTGATTCGTTTTAATATGCTTAATAAATGGAATATTGATCAAGGTATAAAGACTTTGAATTTTACTTTAAATAAAAGTGTTTAGTACAGTAATTGTCTTTATATCTAAATCTGTACTTTAACTTTGTTTTCTAAGAGCTTCATGTTGAAACCTAAGAGAAAATATCAGTAGAATAAAACAATAAGATATTTAATAATGCATCATGCAGATGATGCTTGAAGGAGATATGAATACTAGTGTGTGTGTGTGTGTGTGTGTCTACAAAATGAGCTGGCCCAGATCTGGTATGATACTGGACCAGAGCTGGAACAGATCTGGCACACACTTGGGCCAAATCGCCATAATGTAATCTGCATCTGGTCCGGAGCTGGCCCAGTGCTGGTCCAGATGAGTAAAAACGGATCCGTGCCGGTATTGGGCCGTTGTGGCAAAAGACACCGGCCCAAGTCCGATGCGCGGACCTGGCACAGAACTTACGAATGGTCTGGCCCAAATCTGGGCCAGATCATTTTTGCTATCTGGGATCATAAGAGTGAAGGACCGTCATGTATGACCACGGTTTCTACGTCACATTATCGTGCATTGCGTCGTCGTCGATTTACCCTGAAAATATCCAGCTATACAACCAGGTTGGCTAAAGCCATAAACTTGGAAGGACATTGGGAAGTCGGACTCGCCGAAATCGAATACCCTAGAAGTTGGTATAACTTTATTGATGAAGACGGATATTTCATCCTAAACACTGCCCGCGGACCCTCAGATAGCGAAACCCCCAAAGACACAGAACCGTATAAAAAAGACTTATCAGGGGGTTTTGTATCGACAAAATTATACATAAGCGGCGGGTACTACGCAAACATTCGTGCAATCCTCCGTGCTATAAATTAATTTCTCACACCCTCGGCCTTATTGAATCACAATGAATTAAAAAACAAAGTGTTTCTGGTCGCGAAACCCAACGTTTCGGTCCTCTTCCAAGGGAGACTAGCCACTATTTTAGGAATGATACCGGATGATGCTCTCGGACGGTCAAACTAAAGAAGCTGATTTTACTACGAGCGTCATCACGTACGCTCCTCATCAATCCGTATCAACGCTGGGTTCTACACAATGTACATTTACATAGACATCATCCAATATCAAGCGGTCAGTGATTCGCTCTTGAGATGTGTACATATAATGGGTAAAAACAACAACGCAGTCATTGCTAGATACGACAACCACTGCATGAAAAAAGGTGTATCCGGACCAGGATACTCCTGTATACACTGCTGAAATTCGGAAGAATCCAGGAGTATACTGGCCGGATAGGTCAAATTCCATGGATCCGTATATGTCCATATTCATCCGAAATGGTACCAAATCGGATGTATGTTGTGGCCGTATACTCCCATGCTACAGCCATTTGTTGCCATGGCAAATAATCCCATCAAGTTTTTCCCAGGAGACATTTTCACACCTCTAAACAGCTTTGCCTTCCATCCCCTATTGGTCCTTCATCTCAAACTGGATTGGTTGTTTTTTTTAAAACCACTCCCAAAACCCAGACTGCTATTGGAGGACAGGACGCATTGAAAACCCAGTCAAGTGACTTTATTGGTTACTTCTAAGGCTAAGGGTGGGCTAGGTTTTGTAGCATAGGGACTTGATTGGTTATAGGCCAGCTATGCAGATTTTGCTAATTAATATATAATATATATATATAAAAAATAATCCCCTCTCCCTCCTAAAAGAAAAATACACACAAAACAATTTGCGAAAGTCTGAAATATTTATTAAAAAGGTATTAAAAAAAAAAAACATTCTTAACAGCATTATAAACGAACATTAAAACAATGGTGAAACAAAAACAAGTGAACTAAATGTATTTAAAAGGGATGAAAATGTAAAGGAACAAATGTAAAAATATAAACAGTCCAAAGAACATAAATATACGTTAAATTGAATTGGTAAAGAAACAAAAAGGGAAAAAAAGACAGATGTAAAGGAATAAAATACACAGTGAACATAAAAAGGAAAAGAATAAATATACAAATTAAACAATATAAAATGAGAACAATAAATTTATAAGACAAAAAAAAGTGTATATAAAATACACATACATATTCCAAGTAAACAATATAACCAAATAAAAAGAACAAAGAGCCTTATAAACATACATTCAAATGAATGGGGGAAAAGATAAGTGAACAAAATGTTTCTAAAGGAAGGCGACGTAAGAGGAACAACAATACAAAACGTGGAGATCAAAAGCAACATGGACATCTAAAAAGGAACAAACATACAAAGTATACAATATAAAACGAGACAAAGAAATCTATAAATTAAAAAGTGTATATAAAATATATGTAAATGTTCTATATATGGGAACCAATAAAAGTATAAGTATATAAACATAGGAATAAAGAAAATATAAAATGGAACAATTGAATATTAAAATTATAATTATAAAATAATTGTGACCAACTCTAACACAATGTTGTTTGAGCTAGCCAAACCATCCACACTGGCCTTCCATCAACAACAGCATCATCTTCATCTTCATCAGGTCTATAGTTGCGGTCTTCCACAGGTTCTGTGTTGGTTTGTGCAACCCTGGACCTGGTCTCCAGCAACTGCAAAACATGACAGTAAATTAACCACTAAAACTCAGAGAGGAGTATAGTAACATTCTGGAGGGAAAAAGCTTAACCGGTTTCTTAACTTACCCGTCTCTTTCTCTGACGGTTCTGTGTGATGTTCTTCATAGTGTTTCTTTTCTGGGCCTTTTCAGACTGAGCCAAAGAATACTTCCTCAGCAAAGTCTCACAAAATAAAATACATCTTGCGACCTGCCAAATAATACATTAATAATATATAGTTAATGCCAATAAAAGTAAGTAAAACAATTCAATCAAAATGTATATGTATAGCGCTTTTCACAATACATATTCAGGGTTTTTCCTGGGTCAAAAATGGTCTTCGGTGGTGGCTGACAGACATGGTCATCCATACATACATACACACACACACACACACACACACACACACACACACACACACACACACACACACACACACACACACACACGGTAAAAAAAAAAACCCTACCCACTTGATCTGCAAGCGCAAAACTGACAATAAATTTGAAATAAATTAAAAGAAAGTTTGTAACTTTTGCTTATCTTATTTTGATACCTTGATGTTTGTTTTTTTTCCAAATTTTTACACTATTTACTGATAATTGTTTGTTTTGGTAATCATATCAATATTAAAAAAAATGAACAAATAGCCTAATTTTCTGCCATATACAATCAGCTAGCTAACAACAACTTTGTTCTGGGTTCACCTCACTCCAGTCTAAACTAAATGATTTTAGGCTATTTATTTTACTACACATTATGAACATAAATAAGCTGAAAGACTGTTGATAATTAAAAATAATTCTTACTATCCACTCTTGCTAAAGTGGGTAAGCACACTTGTGTTCTCATTTCAGGTGTTGTTCTGAGTAAATGATTAAACTAATTCGTGAGTTCAGTGTTGGACAGATCAGTTGTTCTAACCAGTCGTTAAAATGATTCAGTTCAAAGGAGTCATTAGGTGGCGAATCGGACATTAGCAGACGCGTTGTGTGTGAATCCCGTCTGTTAGAACATCGCAAAAGATTTGTCAACACACAGAAAACACTTCATAACCGGATGGGATTTGTTTCCTGTTTATTTAAAGTATGCTTTATGCAGCTGGTCAGAGAATCAGTCAATGTTTTTTGAGCGCATTTCACACCCAGCGGTAATTAAAGGAATACGTCTGATAGCGCCACGTGCAACATGGATTTGGTCTTCCGACCATTTGATTTTGATTAACGTAATATGTGAAACATTAGAAAGCTAAGAATGCTTATTTTGAAGACAGAGAGCGTGCGAGCGGGGTAGGAGCTCACTGGTCGTTCTCTCTGTCACTCAGTTAACGCAAGCGCAGCAGTCATCTACTACATCAATCATAAATCACAATAACTCAACAAATAAGGCTTTGGCGGGACAAAAATTTGTTTTGGCGGCCGGCAAAAAAATGTCAATGTAGGAAAAACCCTGATATTGTTTCAAAGCAACTTCACAGAAAATGCATGCGTCTACATTACAGAAAAAAACAGAGAACATTAAAATAATTTTTAAGATTACCTTTTACACATTCAGGGTCAACATCTGTAAAAGTTCTTCAGGATCATGGATCCAAAACTTCTGGATCATGAGGGGGAAAGAAACATGCACACACACAAATGAATATTAATTTGTTTGATAAAACATTAATATTAATTATCAACTTACGGACAAGGACTTGCAAAACATACTCACCAGGTCCATACAAAAACTTCACAGTAGATCCAAAATCCTGGTTTGCCTATAATTCTTCAGAGTCCAAGGATGGTGGTTTCCTGTCCTCTCTGTTGAACAAGTGTACATGACAGTGTTCTCTGATTACTCATTCCAAAACTCTGTTACATTTTATGACAAGCTTGATCTTAAAACTAGCTGACAGTAGGGATGGGCATTATGACCATATAATTATACATACATGAGAAATTTTATTTTACAATAACGATATCACAATATATTTATTTTGATGGATATTTTATTAAAATGCTACAGAATAATACTGCTTTAAAAGTCTTCACTGTATGATATTCAATTAATTAATATCACTTGATTCTTAAAGAAGCAGAAGGTCTTCTCTATTCTTTTGTTTTATTAAAATTATGACAAAGCTGCAGCCCCTTTAAGAACGGATGCACAGAATGACACGCATCTGGGTTTCCCCACGTTAACTTGAACTGTTTGACTTTACTTAAGACATAACTGACTGTTTAAATCAAGTGAATACCTCACATGACAAGGTTTCTGAGATAACTGTGTGCATTTTACAGAAAGATAATTGATTTCGGGATCGCATGCTGTCTGAGAGAGGCTTATTTTAACACATGCATGTCCCGTTCATTATTCTACATTCATGCATGTTTCCTTGTCAAAATGTCAAAAAGTTTTAGTACAGTCAGTGCTGCGTTATATACGCTATATTCCCATTCCGCAATATAAAAAGGTAATGTTAACGTTTACAGCAAAATCGCTAACAATAGTCAGTATCATCAGATCGCCATAACACCCAGCCCTATCTTAACAATATTACAACAAAACACAGAAACAGAATATGCAAGTTAATCACGATTAGCATATGACTTTAATGCACTAACGTTATATCTTGATAAGCAGTAGAAAAAATATAAAGGGATTTACGTTACCTTCTGCCGTCTGCTGTCCGCCATTGGAAACTTAGTCTGTTCGTATTCATGTTTTTTCGTTCTCAGTCGACATCCCACCATCAAAATTCGTCCGAAATAAGATTTTAACAGGTTTAAATGGTCCATGCAATGCCATTAATAGACCGACGTGAAGATTAGAAGCCGCGATCGCGTCGCGTCCCCGCGAGCCACGAGCAACTCCAACGGCAACGGGTGTATAATTCAAATTGAAGGAGCGCACTGTCATTGGCCAGATTTCTGGATGACGTTCAGATTGACCAATCACGCTCAAAAGAACACGGAAAGACAGCAAATAGCCTTGCAAATATAGAAAAAAACTTGTTTTAAACAACAGTTAGAAAATGTGTATATTTATTTTTATTTGCTGTTATATTTAATGAATTGGTCAAATGGTGTTTTGTGGTTTGGGCACTGGCAGAGGCCTTAGAGTTTCAACCTGGAGAGCAGTGCAGATTTGTACTCTTTAAAAACAATTATTGTTTGATATTTAGTTTGCTATATATTTTGTTATATTTGTATCCAGAATTGAATGTAAAACCAGTTTGAATGTAAAAATACACCTTCACTGTAAAACAGAAAATTAAAGTAAAATATCTTAATTTAAATAAGGAAAAATCTGTAAAATAATAGTGTTTTCTCTAAAACGTTTAATGTAAATTTCTGTGAAGTTTTTTAACTTTATTTGACTTAAGATATTTGACTTTAATTTTACGGTTTTTGTTTTGCAGCTGTAGCTGCTGTATTTTTACAGTGTAAATATAAAACAAATAAGATTTACTTTAAAATGACAAAGAATAATGTTAAATTGTTAGTATGGACATAAACATAAAAACCTTTAATATAATGAGCTAAATATTGTATTACAGTTGTTAATTTACAGATATTGTTTGTAATTTTGCATGAATTTGTTATTTATGAAAACAGAAAAATAATACAGTGATGTTCCTGTATAAAAAAATGAGAATTACTGTAGTTTGTCATTAATGATATAATCCTTAAAATAACAGTCAAGTTGTTTATTTAGATATTGTTTGTAATTTTACATCGTTTTAAACATAATTCAAAATTACAAGAAAATACTGTAAAAAAAGAAAAGTTTTTTTCTGTAAAATTAGGATTATTTTTATTGGTTGCCTTATTTTTATTGGTAACCTTATTTTTATTGGTAACCTTATTGGTTGCACCTACATCTATTGTGAGTGGTGGATTTCAAACCTCAAAACGCTCCTTTTTTGCAGCGTGTTAAAGTTAAGAATCTTAGAGTGACACTTTTTGTGAACAGTTGCAGAGCTGAAAGATCTGCTTGTGTTTCTGTGTTTCTTGAGCAAGTGAATCCCTGCTCTTTTTTATTCCATATTTTTATTTTGAGCATATCAGTTTTTGGTGTTTTTAAAACAAACTTTTTCATTTTCCACATTTCATCTCCTTTTTATTTAATTCTATTATTGCCTACAATTTGTAAAACTTTGCAAAAATTGTTTGCGGATAGTCTAAAATGTTTGGTTAATTATCCTTTGTTAATTCCATTACATTTCTTTGTTTATTTCATTACATATTCAGATTTTTTTGTGAACGTATATGTTCAGACAGGGTTTTTATTTTGTACTGTTTTTATAAAAAATATTTGATTAAGAGACTCTTTTCATGCAGTGGTTTTAAGGCCCTGACACACCATTCTGATGGTTTGGCCCAGACCCAGGCAACGTGAACCAACCCCACAGTCGGCTTTAGTCATTGCTAGTTCAGTTTAGTGTTTCAGGGCCTTAAGAATTTATTTTTTCTGTGTAAAAAGCTTGTTTGCTGTAGCCTACAGTAGACCAGAGATAATTCTCAATCCTGAAGTCCTCCCCTGCCCCCCTCCTTCTGAGAACAGCCAGCACAAGTGTCAGTCATTAACATATGAAAGGTCTTCTTCACACCTAACAGTCTTCAGTCCTAGCACACCCAGCAGTGTTTCAGCTGTATATGTCCGTGAAATTTCACGGATTCCTGTATACGTCCGCATACGTGAGGTTTCCGGGTTTTTCTGGAAATATACTGTTCCGTGTTACTCTGATCCGCTTTTTCCCACATACATCCGGTAAACATCAAATTACACAGGAGTATACCATGCCCGGATAGTGCCGGATTTCAGTGTTTTCATGCAGTGAACCCCCATTACGCATCGGTCAACAAGGATCACATCAGCAGCGTCGTCATAGAGTTGAAGGACGATCAAAACCACGAATTACCATTTTCTTATGGGAAAGTCATCGTAAAACTACACTTTAAACCAAAAAATATTTATATTTTTTAAAAACGGTTTATTATAGGCCTGGAAAGATCAATACCTCGGACTATGCAAGCTAAAGCGCTATTTAAATGTAATACATTATTATTATTATTATTACCAAAATCAAGCCGGCTGCGGTTTACCAGGCTATGAGGGTCTATCCACAAAATCCATATTCTAACATGGCGTTACTGCATCGTATGTCGGGAGAATGCTATGGCAGACAACGACACATTCACCGGTTCCTACACAAAAAAAAAAAATCAATTTGAGTTCAAACATTACGATCTGGGATTCTTAGCCGTCTACGTCAACAATATCCTGCCAAGCCTCTACAACCTAATGTAGCGTCTGTAGGAATTGTGGGTGCAGACACATAGTTTAATGAATCTTCCAAATTATTCGATCAGAAATGACCCCTTTACAAAGCCCAATTCAGCTCCAGACCCCAGGAAATCGACCATCTATCACCAGAGAGACGGAGGCCTCTCTACTGGAGCTACTATTCTGCCTGGAGCTACTACTTTTAAATAATAATTACTTGATTTCCTATGGACTTTTGACCAAAACTTAGACAAAGAGGACAAAAGACTCGGTGTGATCACAAGACAAAGAAACAAACCAGATCTCTGTATTTTCAATGACTGGTAAATGAACTCCACATGACACAGCTAAAACTCCAAGCAAACTCACAGAAACTGTTACATATGAAGTGCATCAAATCATTGATTATTGGACTTTCATTCAAATAGTCTTCGACATAGCTTGTTAGTGTGCTTACAACTGATACACGTGACTATTATGCATGTATATCACTCCCAATTCATGCAATTATGTAACTATTGAATGAGTGGATGAAAAGGCACCGTGTTTGATATCTTTTTGTTCGTATGGGTATAATCCAACAGATGAGCTGAATGAAATCTTTATAGAATTGATCATGTCCTTATAGTAAGAAATTAGGTCTAAATGTACTCTATTAAACTATTACTCTACTAAACTAAATTACCATAGATAACCCAATTTTATGGGAGGGGTGGAAACACAGTCACCCCTGAACCCTAATTGGCCAGAACCCATCCAGGGGATGGGCAAATATTTGAGTTTTAATCTCAGAACACGGACGTTCGCAGCCAGTTCGCAGTTGTTCAGTTGGGTTGAGTCCTAGCAGTTGACCAGAGTTGAGTTCTGAACGGAGAGCTCCCAGGAGACGATCTGACGATCGTGGCAGACCAAGATCAGAGAAAATGGGTTAAACAACGATTTCATTCAGACCATCTGCTCTTCTCTCACTTTCCTTTCTTTTACTTAAAGTTTATTTTCTTTCCGTTAAGTCTAGGGTTCTGTTAAGTTTCGCCACAAAGTTTCTCAACAAGTCTCGAACAGCGCGCTTCAACTTCAAACAACGCCCACGAGACTTCCATCCAGCCGCCAACACGCCACGTGATTGGCTTCCCAAGATGTCGATCAAAGACACGACCAGACCTTCAGCGAATCAAAGACCCAGGAAAACCCCTCTCCAGCCGGAAAAGGGAATCCCCCTTGTCAGACGACACACGAGAAACAAACGCAAGTAATACCTCTTGATTACGAGCTGAACTGGTGCATTAGATCAAATTTAATAACCCTGTCTAAGAAACGATAGGAGGTTAAATTACTGATCAATGGTTTCTTCAGGTCATGTGTCATAAATGCATATATTGCTTGGGATTTCATAATTTCTCTTTCTTAAAACTCATTCTTTCCTCATTTTCTTCCTTTCTGCAATGCGTGTGAATGTGCGAGTGCGTGTGCGTTTATGTTAGATATTAGTTTGTTGTGTTAGAGTAATCAATAAAGTTCCGTTTGTATTCAAAGATAACTGTTCTTGTGTTATGTGCTTACGAATTTAATGTCTTGAACTGCCGATCTAAGTTACCTGGTTGTTAAATAGTGTTTCACTATTGTTCGGATATTAATATCCGAGTCAGAGTTGATATTTACGGCCCGTTCAAATTAATGCTGAAAGAGTCATTTGCTCGGCTGTAAAATAGACTCTCAAAATTCCCTATGAATTCATTAATTCATTCATTTGAGCTAAATAGATCTTTTTCCCTTTAACAGAGTCCCCTTCAAGTTCTTACATATCGATGGACGAATAAGTTAAGGTGTAAACATTAATTCTGAATTATTTATAAATTATAATGTAATTCGAGTCTCTTTCATTTTAATTCAATTCCCTGTTGAGTTATTATTTTATCTGACTCATAGTCGCTACACTAATTTCGAAGCTGGTTCGGCAGTACGTGAATATTATCAGTTGGTAAAGATGACCGGGAGACACCTTAAAGACCAACCGCTCTGTATCGACACAAATGATTTCCTGAACGGATAAACGCTTTACACATTTAACCTCACGCCCGACGAAGAGTGCGGTCAGCACATTTCCCTCATCATGTCCGGGAATATCAGAGTCGAAGCTCATAATTTAATCTTTTACGCCGTATTTGACTCCATTGTTGAAGTGTCTAACCGCCACCAAGTACTGATAGACCACTATTGAGATGAACACGCTGCAACTCACGGCTATCATGGATAAAATTACATGCAGGACTCATTTTCTCGGCGTTCTACCAAGCGATCAACTACCCAAAAAAACCCTAAGGATCTTACCGTCGATGGCGATCATTAACACCCACCCTTCGCGGTTACCGGGGGAGCATTGGATCGCGTTTATTGAACCCAAGAAGGACCGCTTGTTTTTTCGACAGCTTCAGCAATCCACCCAAAAGCCACCGCTTTCCAATCACCATCAATAACTTTCTAGCAGCCAACGATGTCGGCGTCTTTTTTGCTCTTCAGCGTTAGCGCTCTGTGTTGGCAGTCTAAGAGTATTTGGTGTTGGTGTCTACTAACGTTGTTTTCATAAGCATTCAGGGCTCACGAACTCCGTGGCTGGTCCCGTGCTGTTGAGGCAGCACGGTTGATCAATCATGGACTTGCAGATGGGTCTGTCAAGGGAACCTGAGAGTGCTGAGGCATCTTCTCCTTCCCGGTGACAGCTCCATTGTTCTCCTTCCCCGTGTGGAAGCCTGCGCTGCGGCTTCTTCCCCCGGGGTGGAGGACCCGATGCGTGAGCTGTCTGATTCTGAGGAATTAGACGGGCTCCGTATAGAAGCTCGCCTTTTCCTAATGCAAGATTCAATCTTGCGTTGCCGAGGTGGCGTGTAGGTTTTGGTCTGCTATTAAAGTGAAACAACGTGACACGGTGAGAAGGCATGTGATACTGTTGGGTGCGAGGTATGCAGTCAGCTCCTGAGGGTGCTGGCTGTCTTCATTGAGAAATATCTCAACGTGTACTGCCGTGCGCCTTTCAGGTGTTTCAGCCTCGCGTCTGTTTGGCTTTCTTCTCGAGGGATGAAAGCCAATTGTATTATAACAGCTTGAACCACGTTGCTGAGGCAACGTATGGTTTACGAGTCCGTATAAATACAATAAAACAGTATCGTCTGATGATTATGGCTGCATTTAATTAAAGGAATTAAATAAAATATGATCTGACTTTGAGGAGTTAGATATTCAGCCTATCATTCAGACCATGTTTCACCGTATTGTGGCTGCATTTAATTTCCGAGGAATTAAATTCAAATATTATCTGACTTTGAGGAGTTAGGTGTATTTTTTATGCAGCCTGTCATTCAGACCAGGTTGCACGGGTTGGGTGATTATGATGACATTTAATTCTGAGGAATTGAGTGTCGTTATCTGGCTTTGATAAGTTAGATACTTTTAATCAGTCTGTCGCCCAAGCGTGTTTTACTTGTCTGGATATTCATCTAAGTTGGAGCCCTCCGGAAGTTGATGTCGTTCTCGCCGCCTTATGGCCTGCGGGACACATCAGTTTCAGGCAAATGCTAATCGCAGTGTCCGCCATAGTATTGCGGCCCTGTCGAGCTGCTCCCTTAGATGAGGCCAGGAGGCCGGGTAGGAGCGATCGAGGTCGCCTCCCCTATGGATCTTTTGGGAATCGATGCTGTGCTCCCGCCGTCTAGTACGCTTCGGGCCACATCGTTTCTCCGCGCACAGGCGCTGCACCAGCCGCCTCTAGCAAGACCTGCGGCGGTCCAGCAAACGCGTACGCACACCGAAAATCTTCCTCGATTTCGCCCTGCCGGTTAGCCGTTTCAAGGGGTCGGGGAGGAGGCTCGGTTGACACCCGAGGCCGGCCTCGAGAGGCTGGTTCCCTTAGCAGATTATTTTGGCGCATGGTTATGCCTCCGAATATATCTGCATGGGCCCTGCGTACTGTAGAACGGGGTTACAGGCCGCGGTTCAGTTCCCCTCCCCCGAAGTTCAACGGGGTGGTCTGGACTGTGGTCGGCCCAGAGCAGGTGCGGGTTATGGAACAGGAAGTACACTCCCTGTTGGTTAAGGAGGCTTTTGAACATATTCTTCCGCCAGTCAGGGAGTCCGGGTTCTACAGCCGGTACTTCATAGTTCCTAAGAAGGATGGTCAGTTGCGTCCAACTTTAGATCGGAGGTACTTGGATCGTTCTCTGAGGAGATTCAGATTTAAGATGCTTGAGCATTTCCTTGTCGTGATTCAGATCCAGTCTGAGGACTGGTCTGTCACGTTGGATCTAAAGAGGACGCATACTTCCATGTATCCATCCTTCTGTGTCACGGGGGGTTCGCTTTCGTGGGCGAAACGTATCATTATCGGGTTCCTCCATTCGGCCTGGCTTTTTTCCCTCGCGAGTAGCAGCAGTTCGGCATTGAGATGTCGTCCTTGGCTGCTCTCTGTGCGTGGGGTTGAGACTCTACGCGCAGTAGCGTGTTGACGCCTTCTCAGGGAACCGTGTTCCTGGGAGCCGTATGCTATCCTCTACGTTGTGGGCACGATTGTCCCCCGCACGTATCGAGTTCATACGGGCGATGGTCTCCAAATGAAGCTAGGCCGCAGCATCAATGTGTGGCAGTTTAGGACTGCTGGGACTTATGGCAGCTGCGTCCAACAGGATTTCTCTTGGCCTGCTGCATGAGACCCCTACAGTGGTGGCTGGGAACCGGGGGGGGTTTCCTCGAGGGGAAAACCATTCTGTATGATCAGGGTAACGCGCAGATGCCTTCGTTCCCTCGTCATATGGTAGAGACCTTGGTTCCGGTCCCGGGGGCCAGTGCTGGGAGCATCATGTTGCCGGGAAAACCGTTTCAACTGATGCCTCCCTCACTGGTTGGGACGTGGTCATGGACGGCCGCTTTGCGAAAGGTCTGTGGGTGACCCGGCATTTTTCCTGGCACATCAACTGCCTGGAAATGCTGGCGGTCTACAAGGCTCTGAGGAGCTTTCTCCCGGACCTCAGCGGCCACCATGTCCTGATACGATCCGACAACATGTCGGCTGTATCGTATCTAAACCACCAGGGGGGCCTGAGATCGCGCCCTCTTTACAGACTGGCACACCAGGTTCTCCTGTGGTCCCAGGGGAGGTTGTCATCCCTCAGGGCGATGTACATCCCCAGGGACTGAAATCAGGGAGCAGACATCCTGTCGAGGCAGGGGCTGAGGCCCGGGGAATGGCGACTCCACCCCGAGGTGGTGGAAGCCATGTGCAAGCGGTTTGGCCCGGTGGAAGTGGATCTATTCGCGTCTCGAGAGGCGTCCCACTGCCCACTGCCCACTGTGGTTCTCCCTCGCCCATCCGGCCCCGCTGGCCGAGGCTGCGTCTGTACGTTTTTTCCCGATCACTCTGCTCTCTGCTGAAAAAAATAAAATTAAAAAAATTAAAAAAATAAAAAAATAAAAAAATAAATCAAGATGGCGCCACCGAGTTCGGTCGCCGTCCAGGTCGCTCCGCTTAGACTGTGTTTTTATTTACTTTTTTATCTACTTTTGCTTTCTCTTTTTACACACATAACGTCTGCACTGATCATCTACAACAAAGAAACACTTTTGGACATTGGACATCGCTTCACTGACCTGTTTCAGGACACTTTATCCTCCAACCCATCGTGGCCATGTGAGATTCACCGGAACGCCGAGATGAACAATGGCCACCTGAATAATAACCACCCTAGGCGATGGATCAAGAAACACAGCGGGAAACGCGCTGGGATTCGCAACAGACTGAGAAAAAGAGCCCTCAGTCCTCCTCTACCGAGCATTTTGCTCGCCAATGTCCAGTCTCTGGTGAACAAGATGGACGATCTTAGAGCCAGGATAAGTTTCCAATGGGACATTAGGGACTGTAACATTCTTTGTTTGACAGAAACATGGCTCACGCCTTTGGTCCCGGACGCTGCTGTAACGCCATCTGAAAACTTCTCTGTCTTACGGATGGACAGAACAGCCGAGGCCGCTAAATGCAAAGGTGGAGGAGTGTGTTTCATGATTAACAAGAAATGGTGTGACCCCAGGAATATTTCCACTCTGTCGCGCTCCTGCTCGCCTCATCTGGAACATTTATCCATTATTTGCCGCCCATTCTATCTCCCCCGGGAGTTTTCATAGATTATCGTTACTGCTGTTTACATCCCACCCCAAGCAGACACCGGCTTGGCTTTGTCTGAGCTTCACGATGCGCTCAGTGGCAACATCAACAAACATCCTGACGCTGCTATTATCATCGCTGGTGACTTTAACAAAGCCAAACTCAGGCAAGTCATGCCTAATTTTTATCAACATGTATCCTGTCCAACTAGAGGACCGAATACACTGGATCATTGCTACACTCAGTTTAAGAATGCCTACAAAGCTCGCTTACTATCGGCTTTCGGCAAATCGGACCATGTCGCCATTTTCCTTACACCGGAATATAAACAAAGGCTCGTTCAAGATCCCCCGGTGCTGAGGGTGGTGACGCGTTGGTCCGTCCACTCAGAAGCCATGCTACAGGCAACTCTTGATGACGTAGACTGGGACATGTTTCGGACAAGTTCATCTGACGTCAGCGAGTTCTACGGATATAGCATTAAGCTTTGTAAACACGCTAGCCGAACAAGCTACGGATACAATAATTATAAGGACCTTCTCAAATCAGAAACCATGGGTGGACAGATCAATCCGTGCAGCAGTAAACAAAAGCACTGCCGCTTACAATGCCGGTCTTTTGTCGGGAAACATGAGCGAGTACAAAGCATCGTGCTATGCTCTCCGACGCGCTGTAAGTGCCGCCAAATACAGATACAGGGAACGCATAGAGTCACATTTCCAGCTCAATGACTCCCGACGCATGTGGCAAGGACTTAGGACCATCTGTGCCTTTGGAAATAAATCCTCTGCACAGGTGATCGTAGATCCGTCGTTGGCTGACGAGCTAAACATTTTCTACGGCCGCTTTGAAAACAATCTAAGCAGCGCGAGTCTGCCGATCAGCGCGCTGGGAAGCAGCAGTCAGAGCAGCGAAAATCATATGATCACCGTGTCTGAGGTTCGGAGGGCATTAAAGCGAGTGAACGTCAGGAAAGCAGCCGGACCTGATGGGATTTCTGGCCGTATTCTGCGGTCCTGCGTTGTTCAGCTCGCTGGTTTGTTTACAGCTATCTTTAATGAGTCTCTTGCTACATCGGTGGTTCCCACCTCCTTCAAAAATTCTGTCCTTATCCCTGTGCCTCAGAACAATAAACCCTCTTGTCTGAATGACTATCGTCCAGTGGCCCTTACATCAATAGTCATGAAGGTCTTTGAGGGACTGGTTAAAAACGTCATCTGCTCCTCCATCCCGGATACTCTGGACCCCCTCCGGTTTGCTTATCGCCCGAACCGCTCACCGCTCAAGTGGTGAAAGTAGGCCAGTACTCATCCAACTCTATCACCCTGAATGTAGGAGCCCCACAGGGCTGTGCCCTGAGTCCCCTGCTCTACTCTCTCTACACACATGACTGCAAGTCATCCCACAGCTCCACATCTATTATCAAATTTGCTGATGATACTGTGGTTCTGGGCCTCATTCACAACAACAATGAGACCGAATACCTGGGTGAGGTAGAGAGATTAACATCATGGTGCCAGGACAACTGTCTCTCTCTGAATGTGAGCAAAACTAAAGAACTGATTGTGGACTTCAGGAAGAGAAGTCCTACACTCCTCTTATGATCAGCGGGACCCCTGTGGAGAGGGTGAGAAGCCTCAAGTACCTTGGTGTAAACATCTCTGAGGACCTGACTTGGACTACCCACATTCAAACACAGGTAAATAAAGCCAGGCAAAGACTTTACAATTTGCGACAGCTGAGGAAATTCAGGGTCTCACCAGCAATCCTGAAAACGTTCTATTCAGGGGCCATAGAAAGTGTACTGACTCAGTGTATCTCAGTGTGGTATGGGAACAGCTCTAATCAAGACTGCAAAGCCCTTCAGAGAATTGTGCGCTTAGCTGAGCGCATCTCAGGGTCTGCTCTCCCCTCTCTACAAGACATCTACCTCAAACGCTGCAAAAGCAGAGCTGTTAAAATGATCAAAGACTCCATCCACCCCAGTAACCATCTTTTTACGTTGCTGCTATCTGGTAAGCGCTTCCGTAGTCTGATGGCAAAAACTTTCTTCCCCCAGGCCATTAGGCTTATATATTTAATATTCACTTTATCAGTAAGATCTTCATCATTCACTACCTCAATGTGACATACTGTCAGTGTCGACCCGTTTGCACTTTTACCTCTTATACATTCCTGTGTATCTTAATATTTAAGACTACAGTATAATGCACAGATGCACATTGCCTCTTGTACTTCATTAACCTTAATTCATTTTCTCATAGCTATATTTATGAATATTTTTTATCTGTGTATATTGTACTTCTATGTATATTTTCATCTGTGTTGTATTTTTTTTTATTTTTTCCTTTAATATTGCACTGTCCATGGAGCGGACCTGACTTTCATTTCACTGCTGTTTATCTATGCTCTATATAATTGTGTATGTGACAAATAAATCTCTTGAATCTTGAATCCCGGGAGTTCTGGAGCATGTCCGCCGGGAGGGCATCAGCCTTCTCTTAGTAGCACCCCGGTAGCCCACTCGAGTATTGTTCTCCGACATCATCTACCTGCTGGACGGTCCCCCTTGGCCCTCTGAGGAGGGACCTGCTATCTCAGGCCAGGGGCACGATATTCTACCCCCGGCCAGAGGTGTGGGATCTCTGGGTCAAGTACCTAGGAGAGGGCCTGTCGGCGGGTGTCGTAGAGACCCTACTCAGCTCCAGAGCTCCTTCCACCAGGAGGTTGTACAGCCTGAAGTGGAATGTATTTTCCACTTGGTGTAGAGAGCGGGAGGTGAACCCAGTTAACTGCCCGGTGGCTTCAGTCCTGGAGTTCCTTCAAGACAGCTTCTCCGCCGGTCTTTCCCCGTCCACACTTAAGGTGTATGTGGCTGCCATTGGGGCTTTCCATGCACCTTTAGGTGATGGGCCTTTGGGAAGGCACCATCTGGTTGTACGACTCCTCTGTGGGGTTCGGAGGATGAGGCCTGCGGCTCAATCCAGAGTCCCAACCTGGGACCTGGCAGTGGTGCTTGGAGGGTTGGCTGAGGCCCCCTTTGAGCCGCTGGAGTCGGCTAGGATCCTGACCTTCAAGGTGGCCTTTCTCCTTGCCATCACTTCTCTCAGGAGAGTGGGGGACCTCCAGGCCTTGGCTATCACCCCAGTCCGGGCTTTGTGCCCAAGGTGCCATCTAATGTGGCACGGTCAGTGGTTCTTCAGGCCTTCCATCCTCCACCTCTGTGACGGCGGAAGAGAGCAGACTTCACCTCCTCTGCCCTGTGCTGGCATTGAGGATTTACCTGGAGAAGTCTGCTCAGTGGAGAAGGTCAGACTTTGTGTGTTTTGGTGTGTTTTGGTTCACCCAAGAAGGGGCTGCCTGTTTCTAAACAGACAATCAGTAACTGGATCGTTCAGTCTATAGCCAAGGCTTATCAGGTGCGCAATCTGCCTTCACCGTTAGCCGTGAGGGCTCATTCCACCAGGAGCATGGCCTCCTCGGTGGCCCTCCTTTCTGAAGCCTCTATGCAAGAGATCTGCGAGGCGGCTGGGTGGGCCACCCCGCACACCTTCATTAGGTACTACAGTCTGCATCTCCCTGAGACGCCTGGCGCTAGAGTGCTCGCCCCCTAGTTGTGCCTGGGTTCCAGCTTCACACTGGGTTGGGTATGATTGGTGCGGCATAGTTGGTACTCGTTCCCCAAAGTGTCGTCACGATGACGCAGTTCGAGTTCCCTCGAAGGGGAACGTCTCAGGTTTTGACTATAACCCTTGTTCCCCGAGAAGGGAACGAGACACTGCGTCTCGTGTCCACACCAATCAGACAGAGTGCTTGCTTCATCGCAAAGAACGCTATCTCTGTTGTGTTCAGACGTCTCTTTGTATCTTCCGGGTATACCGTCACATACTACGTCATCACGCAACACCAATCAGGATTGGGCTGATTCCATTGTTTCTTCAGACGCTTTACGCAAGGGAGGTTCCCCAAAGTGTCGTCACGATGACGCAGTGTCTCGTTCCCTTCTCGGGGAACAAGGGTTATAGTCATAACCCGAGCCGTTTTTTCTATATCATTTAGCCAGAGGATACGACTATAACCATGTGATGAAACTATACAAAGATGATTATATTAAAAATGATAAAATGGTGTCCCTATTTGTGAAGAGATTAAGACCGTATGTTTGTAATGATAAAATGTTTTCCTGCGTTCACTGTGTGCAGACATGTTTGAAAATCTTAAAACCATTATATTTTTTATTGTCTTTTTTATTTCGAAGGATTCGTTAAAAAATCCAACCATTGTCTTCGATCGATAGTCAGGGATTTAAACACTGAGTCTTCGAACGGAGCGTGAATATCTTTGTGCTCTTTTAGAAGGTCTAACAAGGGCTGGGCTGGGGGTGTCAGGTTTAATCTTTAGAGATTTAATTGTGCTCCTGACCTGTTGATTCGGCACTGTAGAAAAAGGGATGTTTAATTTGGCAAAGGCGCGTAGAAACTCCGGCCATCCTAGAGCAGCACCAATATCACCCTGTAGCCCAAGGCTGGTTTCCCACTGAAGCTAAGCAGGGCTGAGCCTGGTTAGTACCTGGATGGGAGACCAACTGGGAAAACTAGGTAGCTGCTGGTAGAGGTGTTAGTGAGCCCAGCAGGGGGTGCTCACCCTGTGGTCTGTGTGGGTCCTAACACCCCAGTATAGTGATGGGGACACTATACTGTAACAAGCACTGTCCTTCGAATGAGACGTTAAACCGAGGTCCTGACTCTCTGTGGTCATTAAAAATTCCAGGATGTCCTTCGATAAAGAGCAGGGGTGTAATGGGGGTACATGGGCCCCTGTCCATCATGGCCTCCTAATCATCCCCATATATATACGATTGGCTTCGTCACTCTGTCTCCTCTCCACTAATCAGCTGGTGTGTGGTGGGCGTTCTGGCGCAATATGGCTGCCGTCGCATCATCCAGGCGGATGCTGCACATTGGTGGTGGTTGAGGAGATTCCCCCCTTTTATATGTAAAGTGCTTGAGTGCCTAGAAAAGCGCTATATAAATGTAACAAATTAGAGGTCTCTGGTTATCCCGAACCTTTTGCGGGGCCATAACATTTTTTAACAAATCGACCATGTGTGAACCTTGTACGGCTTTACCCCTGAACAGAAACTCCCCCGATTCGTTCCACGCGCTTAGTCCTTTTGCTTTAGACATCTTGTCTAATATGTATCTGCTGTTTTTCACACTTCTCGAAGGTACATTCTTCAGAACTTCATCCACCACATGCTGCTCAGCACCATCGTCTTCAACGCTAGCCACGGTCGGTAGATCATCTTTATGAGCGGGATCGGGTAACGAAAGCGTTAAAACTTCGGTCTCAGGATCGCCTTGTTTAACAATGGTCAAAAACCTGGTCAGGGTATTTGTGTAAAGTTTTGCTTTTTCGTACGGGTTCAAATCAGTGCGTAGTAAAATATTTCTCATGGCAGCGTCCAAATCGTTTTCCACGCTCTGTTGAATATTCTCGCGAACATTTTCAGTTTTCAACCACTCCAATTGATGGTGCGGGACTAAATACATCTTCTCGGCATACTCCATCCTATCTATTTGCTATCAAGCTCGAAAGCTTGGGCACGGCGACGCTCAGGAGCGGTAAAAGAAATCCACCCTTCTGGTTGAAGACTCTTTTCTTTGCCGCTATGCCTATTTTTTTATCGGCTACAAATTTAATTTCGGCTTTTCTCTTTTTCAGTTTTTGGTACTGTTGTCAATTGACCGGAATCGTGCCATAGAGGATGCTAAGCGCCACTTCACACAGCGATAAAATGAATTCGTTGGACGCCGATTGTAAAATAAGATGCCGTTGTTTAGGAGATGCTTTATGTAGCAATTTTAACACCGGCAGATGTTTACAAAGTCTGGCGGACATGGTGATTTTATCACGTTCTTCTTCTTTTTTTCGGGATATAAACCACTTGATGGCCGGAAAGCAATCCTGTTCTGAGGCGGTACTGCTCAGGAGTTTTTGCTTTATAGTCTATCATTATGTAGCCAAAAGGTTGGTTGACCGCATCGTGATAACACTCCATAAAGTATTTTGTGTTCCGGGGTACATTTGGCGTCCCAGCATCGCTACTTGATTGAGTCCCGAGGATTTTTAAACAAGATCATATAATTGGCTTTTAAGCTGATGGTTCGGCTGGATTTACCCTGCACAAATAAATTTTGCACTATATAAATAGCGCTGAGATTACGGTGGTGCACGTACTGCGTAAAAACCCTTTGAAGCTCCGAATTAGTGCTAGCTTGCTGCATCAAATCATCCACGATGAGAAGATTTGGTTTAGTGACAGGTAGCAAATCATCATCATTCAGACTCTCTGGTATTCCTTGCACAAATTTAATGTCGTACAATTTAAGTACATCATCGTACAAAGGCTGCCAACAATCATTCAACCGTACAATGTTTTCAATTTTCTTGGAAATTAAATTCAAACCTTTTTCCAACAAAAGTTTTACAAAATAAGACTTTCCAGAATTGGACGGTCCGCTGATAACACAACTAAATGGAAATTGAAGTCTGAAATCAAAATCGGAAACATCCAGTAGCAATAAGGAAGAAATGGTGAAATTGGGCAAAAGTCTGCATTTATTATACACCACCTTAAACCTTTTAATGACTGATTTGTTGAGCAATGTGAGAGTCTTTTTATCCCTCACAATGTTTTCCGTGTGAGCCAGGATGTATTGAGAGCGGGGTGCTATCATGCGACGTCACATAACTGTCAACCAGACCAATCAGGGATTCGGATGGACGGATGGATTGGGAATTTTTAGCATTCAGCGTTATGCCCTTAGCTTTCATACACACTTTACCTTTGGCCGTACGGAAGCCATAAGATTTCGGGCACCTAGAACAAAACTCCGTAATAAAATCCCCATAGTCTATTTCACTCGACAGCTCACCCAAATTATCCCCCAGAGGCGGCTCCCAGTTGCCGTCCCTAGACACGAATATGATGCTGTCTGTGTCCGAGTATAGCAGACGGTCACCGAGTCTGTCCATCAATTTGTACAATTCTAGTCGGGCATGCGCCGTGGTGAACACCTATAAACACGTTAACGTCGCGAGCCTTACAAACATCCTCTTTGAGGGGTTTATGCTGGACGAGCGCCACGTCATCTGAGACGAATGAGAAATACGACAACGTGCCGGTATTACCAAAAACGATTCTGGTGAAATCTTTGGGGTCGTTCACCAGAGTCGTTTGAGATAAGTTCTGTCTTAAAGAGAATCGGCCCCACAAACTATTCAGAATTAATTTAGTGCCCTCTGGGTGGCATTGTACTTGATCTTTTCGGGGTCGAGTTGAATCCCCTCTTTTTCAAAAGGCTCACGAATGTAAGTCTCTTTCTCAGCGTCCGTGATAACATTCGACGGGTACCCCGACGATTGTTGTTTCAAACGCAAAAACGTTTTTACGTATCCGACAAACAACCGGACCGCTGTGGAAAATGCTAAACCTCGTCAATCTTGGCTACCACATAACACTTCTTGATGGCTTTTAAAAGCTCTATAGATACCCAACACCCTGACAGCGATCTTTCCTCATCTGTGTGGGTACAGCTCGCATTCTGGTTTTGATCGTGAGTGCAGGTTCTACATAACGGGAACATCAGTTTTCCTTGGCATCTGTAAGGGAGAACCGGGTGCAGTAATTTGCGGAGACAGTACACGGTCGCTTTGATAAGCCCGTAATGATTTTCAATCGGTTCAAAATCTTTGAAAATGATTTCGGGGTGTTCGATCAGGTAGCTTTTCCTAGCCTGGCAAAAGGGGTAGAGACTGGTGAAATTGAGATACCTTATTTTCTCATCTCCGGTCAATTTGTGATAGAGTTTATAAGCGTCAGTGCACCCGCCAAACAGGGCGTCTCGAGGCTTCAGTCTCTCTGGGGCAGAATAATCGGTCATAAATTCTATCACAGAGGGATTGTCATTTTCATGTCGTTCCATTTGCGTTCCCAAAGAACCTCGATTTGCAAACCGTGCGCGTTCTGCAGAATTTCAACCTTATCGTCAAACTGTCTCCTGAGAACCCCATAGGGCACTCCCGACAATGGTCTGATGGGGTTCAAAGCGACAACAGTGTCCGTGGAAGATGCACCCCGCGTATTCTAAGCCGTGCCTCACACCGTCCTGCTTGTAGTAGCGGTCTAAAAAGTACTTACCGATCAATACTTTGCCGTGGTTTACGGCATGGTGAACGTCCGCGTTTCGGGTCTTTTTTACATACTCGAGCCATTCGATCGAACTGCTTGAGTAGGACTTATTCGGATGGACGTACGCTATGTTATGCGTGAGAGCGAGCGTGTTTCTGCCGAGATAATGTGTTTTGAAGACGGCGAGCGTCGTTATCCCAAAAGGGTCAAGTTCGGTGCATTCTATGAACACCTCACGGTATTTCATGCAACCTTTGCGTAATAAGACGACGTCGTTAACACCGTACGCGTACAGTTCTTTCCTGAGGTCAAACCGCTTGCCCTCGACCGTGCTGTACCACGCAGCAAACTTTTCACAGTCTTTATCCGACATGTTATCGTAGTTGTAGGGCTTTTTGTCGGGGTATGGTCCGACATAGTTCTCGTTTTCCACCCTGTTGAAAAGATGGGGAAAGTAGCCTTTTCTAATCGTTGTGGTTAAGTCTAACGCCGCGGGCATTTTGGCAAGGGCCATTGGAAAAAATTAGTTACTATCGAAATATCGTTGGGCAAATGATTCGTCGTACATGAAAATTATTTTACAGCCTTGCATTATGATCTCAAACGCAATCCCAGCTTTGCAAAAATACTCGAGAATTAGAAAGGCGTCAAATCTGGAGGCGTAATGAGCTATGAAACAGTAGCCATTATATCGGGGTTGTCTGAAGCGGTTGATTAGCTTAGCGATGCAGTCGGTACCCTCCACCGTAAATTTCTTCCCTTTGAACGTGATTGCGCAAACAAAATTAGCCACGTGCCTACCGTTTTCGTGACGCGTTTCAAAATCGTAGAAAATTTATTTCTCACGTTTCCTTAGGCTCTAGCATTGGTGCGATCCCTCGTCCACCAGATGTTCTTGACAATGGAAGCATTTGTCCGGGGTGCATATTTGTTTTGTTTTCTTGCCACCCGCTTTAACGTCGTAAAGTCTGTCACATAGTTTACAGTATTTTATAATATCACACAGGGGTATTCCTGACCTGGAGGCGGGTTTTCTTTATGCATTTCGAAGCAATAGCTCAATTTACAGTAACGCAAACAATCGGGGCAATGTATGATTCTTTCAGCGTCAAAACAGACATTACAGACGTGCTTACGTTGATGGTTTCTGCAGTTGGTGTAACTTTTGTAACAAAATTGACGTATGGCGAACCTAAGAACCCGGTCAGACTCATTATCATGTAGTAATGATAATTATGCAGATACAGGAACACCGTTTTGGGATGGGGTTCGTCACAATTTTTGCATGTTTCTAAGACCATGGCATTCGATCTGTGAAATACAACTAGCACTCGTTCAAACTAGGCTATGTCGCTAAGAGCAATTCACGAGTTCACACTTACATCAAATTAAATGGAGTAAAGATTATGCGTATTTGGCGTGCTGTCCGGGGGAGGGCTCCGGGCTCGGAATTTTGGCCCGAACCCAGAGTATCCCCCCCGTGATAGGATTGGTCTAGAACTAAACTGTATTGCATTATGGATTTAGTTGACATCTAATAGGTTTTTATTCAAACAAAGTGAGGAGATGGGGTGGTGGAGGGATGCTAAGAAACTGTCAACGAAAAGAAGGTGAGTCAGCTGTATATAAACATTCCTCCTGTTGTTGATTGAATTGATTAGTTTAGTATGCTCCACTCGTGTTTAATTAGGTTTTAATTATCTGGACGTGCTCCACTTGGGTTTGATTAGGTTACATTATCTGGTGTGCTCCATTATTTAGATAGGTTTAATTATCTGGACTTGCTCCTCCCGAAATTAGTTACTAAAACTTCACTTCGGTCTTGGATTGAGAAGCCGACGCTGTTTTGGATGGTGGTAGCCAGTTTTTCTAACTCACTATTGGGTAGTTGGGGGTTAAGAAAACGAGCGAGACAAATTGAGAAACACAAATTATTTGATACATTTATGGGGCAAAATAAACTGGTCTTTTTTCTTTTGATTACCTGATCGACGGTCAGATCTGTATGTTTACGTCGACCACCTCCTTGTCTGTTCATGGCTACGGTAGCGTCGATCTCGACGACGTCGTCCGATAATAACCGATCGTTGCTCTGTAAAACTCTTTCAAATTGATCCATAAGCGAATCCACGTCGTAATCATTACCGGGTGTTAAAACACAGCTGATGGGTGTTTATAGAGTGGGTACCGACATGGTCATATTGATCACGGGGCCACCGTAGCCGATTTCTCTAGCAAAGGTGACGATCTCGCTCAGCATGTCGTTTAAGTAAGTGTGATAAGAGGCCAAATCTGTAGAGTTAATCTTTCTCAGATTCATGCTCCTTCTCAACGACACGCTATTGAACCGAGGTCGTGGTAAAGCGTGATATCCATTAACGAACCCACCTTCTAGAATCAGTGTATCAATGTCTGCATAATAATAATAATTAATTAATAATTTGTTACATTTATATAGCGCTTTTCTAGGCACTCAAAGCGCTTTACATATAGAAGGGGGAATGTCCTCAACCACCACCAATGTGCAGCATCCACCTGGATGATGCGACGGCAGCCATATTGCGCCAGAACGCCCACCACACACCAGCTGATTGGTGGAGAGGAGACAGAGTGATGAAGCCAATCTGTATATGGGGATGATTAGGAGGCCATGATGGAGAGGGGCCAATGGGAAAATTTGGCCAGGATGCCGGGGTTACACCCCTACTCTTTATCGAAGGACATCCTGGGATTTTTAATGACCACAGAGAGTCAGGACCTCGGTTTAACGTCTCATCCGAAGGACGGTGCTTGTTACAGTATAGTGTCCCAATCACTATACTGGGGTGTTAGGACCCACACAGACCACAGGGTGAGCACCCCCTGCTGGCCTCACTAACACCTCTACCAGCAGCTACCTGGTTTTTCCCAGTTGGTCTCCCATCCAGGTACTAACCAGGCTCAGCCCTGCTTAGCTTCAGTGGGAAACCAGTCTTGGGCTGCAGGGTGATATGGCTTAATTGAGTCTGTGTGGTAGGGTCAGTCTCGCGTAAAGCGTCAACATTACCTGATGCGGGTGTCGTGTTGCCAGTCGATGGTTCTGAAGTATCATCACCGACAGGGTGCTCTGTGTTGTCGCAGTCAGGATCAGTGTCGGTACATGCTGGTAGTTGATTATTTAAAACACCACCGTATTGTACAACAGGATTGTTGTCTACGCTTAGCACATTATCGTACAAATGAATATTTGGATTAACAGCTAATTCGAAAAGATCCAAATTAGCGGGGGGTTGTGAAGATTCTAGATTTAACAAATACTGTTCTAAAGAATCCGGAAGCATTAAAAGCTCGTCCGGCAGCTCTGAGACAGAAGGTTTAGGATCCAAACGCAGCTTTATTAAAGGATAATCCACACTCGTAGTCAACAAATTGGCAAAAGGTCATACACATGCAAGCAGTCCAAACAAGCAAACAAGACAGGAGAGACAGGCAAAAGGGTAGTCCACGGAACGGGCAAGTAATCCAACACCAAGAGACAAGAAACCAGGGAAAACGCTCAGAAATGCAGTTATACAACAAACAAGACTTCGCAGTGAATGACAGAGTGAACATGGTTTATATAGGCTGGGGTAATGGGGTAATGAGGCGATGAGACACAGGTGCAAACAATGAGTGATGATGAGTCCAGCCAAAGGATTATGGGTAATGTAGTTTTTGATGAAATGACAGTCCGGGCTGGAGTGCCCTCTGGTGGTGATCACGGGCACTCACACTGGTGAATTGTGACATAGCCCCCCCTCAAAGGAGCGGCTTCCAGACGCTCCTAAAATTGTCCAGGAGGGAGGTGGAACGGAGGCGGAACCGGGGGTGGGATGGAGGGCCAGGCCTGTGGAGCGGAAGAGGGCCTGGAGACTGAGCAGAGCAGGAAGCCAGGACGGAACAGATGACCAGGGTGGCTCGGGCCGGGCAGACTGCCAGAGCAGAGAAGGATGGGCAGATGACCAGGGTGGCGTAGGCGGCCAGGGCGGAGCAGGCCAGGCAGATGACCAGGCTGGTGTAGGCAGAGCAGGCGGCCAGGGTGGAGCAGACGACCACCACAGCAGCGCAGATGGTCTTGGAGACCCCCACCGCGGAGCAGACGACCACCACAGCAGTGCAGACTGTCTTGGAGACCCCCACGGTGGAGCAGACGATCACCACAGCAGCGCAGACAGTCTTGGAGACCCCCACAGCGGAGCAGACGAGGTTGAAGAACCCCACGGTGGAGCAGACGAGGTTGAAGAACCCCCACGGTGAAGCAGACGACCACCACAGTAGTGCAGATGAGGTTGAAGACCCCCATGGCGGAGCAGACGACCACCACAACAGCGCAGATGAGGTTGAAGAACCCCATGGCGGAGCAGGCAGAGCAAGGCGCCTGGGCGGAGAGGGCAGTGCAAAGCGCATGGGCGGTGTGGGCAGAGCAGGTGGCCCGGCCAGATTCTTCTCTGGACTCGTGACAGGAGGCGGCGGAGCCCTCTCTGGACGCTGGTCAGTGGCTGGTGCCATTTCTGGACGCTGGTCAGTGGCTGGTGCCATCTCTGGATGCTGGGCAGTGGCTGGAGCCATCTCTTGACGCTGGTCAGTGGCTGGAGCCATCTCTGGATGCTGGTCAGTGGCTGGAGCTGTCTCTGGATGCTGGTAAGTGGCTGGAGCCGTCTCTGGATGCTGGTCAGTGGCTGGAGAGCAGTGACACACAAAACACACAAAATGGCCATTGCTGTGATGTGGAGAACAGAGGACAAGAGAGCAACCTCTGAGATGGATGGCACGCACCGACATCAACGGTGTGTCCTCCAAGCTGGATGCCAGTCTCACTTGCATTGGGACCACCTTACTGGTTTCATGTTCAGCGTTCATGACAACCCGGAACTCTGCCTTGGTGTCCAAGGCAACTGGAGACTCTGGCATAGCGTCCATGGTAGCTGGAGGTTCTGCCATGGCAACCATCTTGCCTGAAGACACTGGTGTGGCATCCATCTTGTCTGAAGACACTGGTGTGGTGGCCATCTTGTCTGCAGAAACTGGTGTGGCGTCCATCTTGTGAGCAGGTTCAGGTGGAAAAACCACAGGACAGGAAGGTGCAGAAAACATATGGGACTAGCGATCATCAGCACTGGACATGGTGAACACTGTGATGGACCAAGCTCCGCAGGCTTTGGAGCTTGATGCACGGTGCCCCCACCCAAAAAACGTTTAGGGGAAGCTTCCCCCTCTACTTCCCCAACAGTGTAGGAGGACCCACTTAAAAACAGTGCATAGTCCAGAAATTCACTGAAAGAACTTTGAGGAGTTTTGTGAATTAATATGTCCTTGAGAAGAGGTTTAAGCCCATAACAGAAAAAGTCTATGAGAGCACAGTCTGGTACAGTGTTAATTTCGTTGACGAATAATTTTCGTCATAATTTTCGTCAACAACCTTTTTTCACTGACGAAAATGAGACAATAACTAAATAAAAACTAGTGTTGGATGACAAAAACTATAACGAAAATCAACTGTCATTTTCGTCTACAAATAAAAACGAGACGAAAATGCTAGGGAGGGACGATTAGGGAAGAGATCCAGTCAGAACTGATATCCTGTGTAACAGATGCGCACATTTGATTTGAACGTGCTGATCTAACCGCTGGAGGACACGGCGCTGTTGCACGCTCTACACTACAGACTCACTCACGCATCCTCAATCCAGCGCTCCAGAGCGGCTCACAATCAATGAATAACACACATTTATGCCAGGCAATTGTTTATGAACTAATGCTGATGAATAATGACAATGTTTACTTTACGATGTTTATATAGTAATATGTTTTAGACGGTTGTAACAATGCATATTTTATCTCCTCATCTGAACTTGAATGAGCTCCTGCAACTGCAATAGTAAGCCGAGATTTCAAAATAAGAGTCCCGGTGTATTTCCAGCTGGTTTATAATTAAAAGTCACGCATTATATATTCGTTTTTGCTTACACAATAAACTGTATTTAATTTCATTCACATTTAATTCATAGTCAGGAGGAAAGACCAGTATTTGACACATATTAAATAAAGTATCAGGGTTATAATAGTTAACTAAAACAATAAATAAATTAAATAAATGTTAACTGAAATTAAAAAAAATAAATAAACAAACTTATTTGAAGCTTTAGCTTAACATGATATACTAACCAAAACAGAAATACAAAGTTATAAAAACTATATAGATGTTTTTAAAAACAAACAAAAAAAGTGAATTGAGCTCTCTTTTGTGAATTTTTAATGTCAAAAACAAAATGATGTCAAAATGTCAGTTCAAGTGACAGTCGGTTATGTAATACTTAAATGCTTAATGTATTACAATTTAACTAAACTCCTTAGATTTTAGGAGAATAAATCTACTGTAGATTTAGTCGACTAAAATCTTATGATATTTAGTCGACTAAAACTAGACTAAAACTAAAAACAATTCAGGTGACTAAAATATGACTAAAACTAAATGGCATTTTAGTCAAAAGACTATGACTAAAACTAAATCAAAATATGCTGTCAAAATTAACACTGGTCTGTTAAATCAGAATCATTAGCAATGACCAGGAACCTCTGAATGTGTTCTTCAAGTGTTCGGTTACCTTGGTGCATACGGACTAGTTCAACTGCTGGATCCATATTGGCGAAGTCTTCTGTAAGGTAACTGCTCTGAGACAGAAGGTTTAGGATCCAAACTATATAAAATTTTCCCAGCATGAGGATGTTGTTAATCAGGAAGTAATCTTTGTTATTGTCCATTACAAGAGATGCCGTACATCTGTGGTGTGGGAGCATTTCCATTTGGAAACACCAAATAAAGTAAGATGTGTGTATTGTGCTAGCCTTGATGCACCATTTGAGGAGCACTCATCCTGACATTTTGGAGGGTGCAGAGGACAACAAGTGTCCCATGTGAGAGGATTTTTTTCAAAGGCTGGAGAAATTATATGTAAAAAAAAAAGAA